>NC_092716.1:241153384-241455107 GCF_047496885.1 Scyliorhinus torazame
TAGAGAAAAATACTTTCAAACTGTAAGAGTCTTGGAACTTTGGAATATTGTGCACTATGCTAAATATTTTGAAGATAAGAAATAGACAAAAATATAAATATGTTTAATGCCGATGCCCCCGACTAAATATTGACCTTTAATTGACAAGTCATGTTACAGCTGTATAGAACCTTAGTTAGGCCACACTTGGGGTATAGTGTTCAATTTTGGTCGCCACACTACCAGAAGGATGTGGAGGCTTTAGAGGGTGCAGAAGAGATTTACCAGGATGTTGCCTGGTACGGAGGGCATTAGCTATGAGGAGAGCTTGAATAAACTTGGTTTGTTCTCACTGGAACGAAGGAGGTTGAAGGGCGACGTGATAGAGGTCTACAAAATTATGAGGGGCATAGGCAGAGTGGATAGTCAGAGCCTTTTCCCCAGGGTAGAGGGGTCAATTACGAGGGGGCATCGGTTTAAGGTGCGAGGCGCAATGTTTAGAGGAGATGTACGAGGCAAGTTTTTACACAGAGAGTAGTGGGTGCCTCGAACACGCTGCCGGAGGAGGTGGTGGAAGCAGGGACGATAGTGACGTTTAAGGGGCATCTTGACAAATACATGAATAGGATGGGAATAGAGGGATACGGACCCCGGAAGTGTAGAAGATTTTAGTTAAGACGGGCAGCATGGTCGGCGGGGGCTTGGAGGGCCGAAGGGCCTGTTCCTGTGCTGTACATTTCTTTGTTCTTTTTTCTTTGTATTAAGAGGTTGGAGTCAGGGGTTCAGCCCTTCAAGATTAAGAAGTCCAGTTTCAGAGATCTGCCAGCTAATCAGAGAGTGGCAGCTGTACATGAATAGGTATATGAATAGGATGGGAATAGAAGGATACGGACCCAGGAAGTGTAGAAGATTGTAGTTTAGTCGGGCAGTATGGTCGGCACGGGCTTGGAGGGCCGAAGGGCCTGTTCCTGTTCTGTACATTTCTTTGTTCTTTGTTGTTCTTTGTACATGGCACTTTGAGACAGAGGTGTATGGCGCTGCACAAGGAATTGGCTAAGTGTTTGGGTGTCTCATCAGGGCCAAGTTGACAGGATCTTACAATGAGGTAGTGGGGGGGGGGGGGCTGCTGGGGTTTGAAATGCCATGGGGGAGGCCAGCATGGGGGCAGCTAAGTTAGTAAAACTTTATCAGGGACCGCCCATGGTGGGGGAGCGTTAAATCCAGCCCTTTAAATTTTGTTTCCAGAATCAAAAATGTAAATGAAATAATCTGATGTCTATTTTATAGAATTTACAGCGAAAATTCACACACACACACACACAATTTGAAGATTTAACAATAATAATAATCTTTATTAGTGTCACAGGTAAGCTTACATTAACACTGCAATGAAGTTACTGTGAAAAGCCCCTCGTCGCCAGATTCCGGTATCTGTTCGGGTACACTGAAGGAGAATTCAGAATGTCCAATTCACCTAACCAGCATGTCTTTCATGATTTGTGGGAGGAAACCGGAGCACCCGGAGGAAACCCGCGCAGACACGGGGAGAACGTGCAGACTCCGCACAGACAGTGACCCAAGCGGGAATCGAACCTGGGGACCCTGGAGCTATGAAGCAACAGTGCTAACCACTGTGCTACCATGCCGGGTTACTTTGGATGCCTCATCCAGACTTGAAACGTTAGCTCCCTTCTCTCCCCACAGAGGCTGGTTTAGCACAGAGGGCTAAACAGCTGGCTTGCAATGCAGAATAATGCCAGCAGTGCGGGTTCAATTCCCGTACAGACCTCCCTGAACAGGCGCCGGAATGTGGCGACTAGGGGCTTTTCACAGTAACTTCATTGAAGCCTACTTGTGACAGGAAGCGATTATTATTATTGGACGCTGTTAGACCTGATGTGATTGTCCAGCATTTACTGTTTTTCTTGTTTCAAACTCTCTGGGCGGGATTCTCCGGCGTGTTTATTGGCGACTAGAAGCGGCACTGGTGGCAAGATACTCAGATCCCGCCACTGGCAATGGGAATTTGCACTGAAGCCACTTGGAGACCCGTAGGGAGGAGTGAGCTGCCAGCTGAACCAGAGGAGCCCGTCTCCAGCGAAAAGCCTGAGAACTTGGGCCTCTTGGTATGATTATGGTTTAATGTCACAATAGTTATTGGGTTCAAATATGGTTCCAATCAAGATCATAAAGTTCTCTCTGCCTTAAAGTAATGTTGTTGGATAACAGGTACAAACATTTTGGACAGGACTCTCCGGTTCAACCCACACCGAGGCTGGAAATTCCCACCCGAGGTTAACGGATTTTATTATAGCCCGTTAAATTGTCGGTCCCACCTGCGCCAATTCCCAAAGTGGGCTGATCTAAAAATCTTCATGTTTGCATCAGAGATTCTTCCCCATTCTATTATGGTGGAGTCGTTACCTGTTGAAAGTAAATGGGTGAAGTTAAATATTGGAGAGAGGATCATAGAATTTACAGTGTAGAAGGACGCCATTCATCCCATCAAGCCTTTACCAGCCCTTGGAAAGAGCACCCTGTTTAAGCCCATGCCTCCACCCTATCCCCGTAACTCAGTAACCCCACCTAACAGGTATGTCAAAAATAACGTGCACATGTTAGGCATGGTAAGAATATCTCTGAACTGGGTGGAATCCTTTGGATAGACGGGGTACTCTTTTGCGAGAAAGGGTACCCCTTTGGATATGGTCCCAAAACCCTCTGGGGGAGATCAAATGCACTTTGGGGTGATCAGGTATCCCTTGGGAGAGGTCAGGTGCCTTTTTGTATTTGTTGGATTCAACAATTATAGAGGGAGTCCTTTAAAATATTAGCGAAAATGGTTCTCGAAAATTACTGAATTTGTAGAAATATGAGTAAGTTATAATTGTTTGAATACTGTCCATGGCTGTCTCAAATGTTACGAATAATGTCCTACAAGTTCTGATATGGAAGATACATTCAACAAGGTTGAAACAATATCGTAGCTGACCAGATGTGATGTAGGGAGGTCGAATGTGGGCTAAAAGTCTTGGGATAGTTAATTAATTTGGAGTCATTGATTAATGTCTAATTAACCATTCGGCTGTTAAGTGACTGACACTTTCCTGAACAAATCAAGGGGGCCTCAGCTGAGAATTAGAACCAATGAAACCAAGTAAGGGGTTAAACCCAGATAAGGATTTCCTTAAGAATGAGGGGCGGGATTCTCCGACCACCCCCCCCCCCCCCCCGGGCCGGGTCGGAGAACCACCGGGGGCGGCGTGAATCCCGCCCCGCCGCCCCGATGCCAGCTGATGAATTCTCTGGCACCGGGGTTTTGGCGGCACGGGATCAGCTGGCAGAAGCCCCCCCCCCCGGTGACTCTCTGCCCCGTGATGGACCGAGCGGCCGCCCATTTGCAGCCGGTCCCGGCAGCATAAATCAAACCAGGTCGGTACTGGCGGGACCTGGCTCTGCGGGTGGCCTGCTGAGTCCTCGGGGGGCGCGGGGGGATCTGGCCCCAGGGGTTGCCCCCACAGTGGCCTGGCTCCACAGTGGCCTGGCCCACGATTGGGGCCCACCGATCCGCGGACGGGCCTGTGCCGTGGGGGCACTTTCCCTCCGTACCGGCTGCTGTCATCCTCCGCCATAGCCGGCGCGGAGAAGGACCCCCCCTGCGCATGCGCTGGGATGACGCCAGCACACGCTGGCGCTCCCATGCATGCGCCAACTCGCGCCGGCCAGCAGAGGCCCTTCGGCACTGGTTGGCGCGGCGCCAAGCCCTTCCGCGCCGGCCTAGCCCCTGAAAGTGCGGAGGATTCCACACCTTCCGGGCGGCCCGACGGCGGACTGATTCACGCCACATCTCGGCGCCAGTACGGCCCGCCCCGCCGGGTAGAGAAGAATCTCGCCCGAGATCCGTCTAACTGATTAGCAGAGAAAATTATAGCCATCGGAGAATAAGCATTTCAACAAAGGCCTTTGTTGAAATGACTTTTAATTTTGTAAATCTGAAGTCACTTTTATCTTGAAGTTTTTTGTTTTTACTTGTTGGTCCTTCAAGGACATTTCGAGTGACACGGAAAAAGCATTTTACAGTTAATTTCGCGTGAGTGTACCAAAATGTGTTTTTAAGAAATAAACTTTGCTTGCATTCATTCAACTGGACTGACTTATCTAAGAGCGAGAGATAAGACGAATCTTACTGTATTCTTAAAAGTAGACATGAATATGCATAAAAGATGCATAAATCCAAGCTCATTGGAACTGTCAAAAATGTCAAACTGAACTATCACAGCAATTATCAAAAGTGTCAAAATGATCTGTCAAAGGCAGCTGTCAAATTGCCAAGGCATTTTAAAATCTTTCCCTTTAAATTTTTTGGGGGGGGAATGCTTGGAGAGTTTTTAAAAAATAAGTCCTTGCTATTTAACTCTGTTGACATAAACATGAGGGTCATAATTACTGGATTAGTGCTGCATGACTGATTTCACAACCTTCCCTTATCACAGTCATATGCCTTCCATTTCACTTTGATTGATAAGTGATCATAGATCTTCTGAAGTGGGACTATATATACCAATGTTTTGTTTTACAAGGGATTAAGCATATGAATTAAATGTTTGTTTTTTTGAAGATTTATGAGGATATAATTAGAGGAATTTATTAAAGTAAATGTTTTTTTTATGACTGAGTTTAAAAAAAATTAAACCTGCAATAAAAACTTAGAACATTATTTTATTTAATCTCAGCATGGCTCCTGAGGTCAGCACATGGTGGATACTGTGTGAGTTGGCATGGGAGGTATAATGAAAAATGTGGTGGGTTGGGTTGTCATGGGTTGACCTGAAAGGAATAGAGGCTATAAAGGGCCATGGGGTGAGTAGAAAGATTTACTTTGGAGTATATGAGGGGCCATTAAGTTGGATGGGGATATGGGTTGGCATGAATGGGGCTTGGGGAGTGTGTGAGGTGGTGGGGGGGGGTGGGGGGGGGACACGGTGGGGGGGGGGGGGGGCAATGGATGAAAGGCTATTTGTTATTTTATTGCTTTATTAAAAGTCTTGGACACAATGCCAGAGTGCAGCGGCAGGCTTCTGCTTAGTCCACCTCCACACACAGTAGCCTCATCACTCATTCCGTGGAAGGTGGAATCAGCTCCCACAGAACATCACCACTCTGTAACAAAAATCCAACCATCTGAGGCACTTTGTCCCACGTCTGTCTGATCAGTAGTGCTGCTTAGGGAAGACGCTGTGGTGATGGAAATAAAGAAAGTCCTTGAGGGGCAAAAGTTCATCGAGTCATAGAATCATAGAATTTACAGTGCAGAAGGAGGCCATTCGACCCGTCGAGTCTGCAGCCGCCCTTGGAAAGAGCATCGTACCCGCACCTTTTTTTGGACACGAAGGGCAATTTATCATGGCCAATCTGCCTGACCTGCACATCTTTGGACTGTGGGAGGAAACCAGAGCACCCAGAGGAAACCCACACAGACATGGGGAGAACTTGCAGACTCTGCACAGACAGTGACCCAAGCCGGGAATCGAACCTGGGACCCTGGAGCTGTGAAGCAACTGTGCTAGCCACTGTGCTGCCATGCTGCCCTAGTTGGTGAGAGTTGAAATGCAAAAAAGTGAATGATCAGGTTACTGTGGGGCATTCTATGCACCTGCGATAGTAAAGGAGAGGGGGACAGATAGCTGAGCAGATCTGCAGGAAATTCACAGGGACATGCAAGAGCTATGAAGTAACAATATGAGGTGACGTAATTACCCAAATTGGGATAATATGAGAGTAAAGGAAAAAGGGGAGACAGAATGTTTGAAATGTGATCAGGAAAATGCAATCCCGTACCGGCCCCCCGGAACAGGCGCCGGAATGTGACGACTAGGGGCTTTTCACAGTAGCTTCATTGAAGCCTACTTGTGACAATAAGTGATGATTATTATTAAAACCTCCTTGATTGTTCTGTTCTCAGTCCAACAAAGAAGAGGGCATTGTAGGGAAATAAGGTGGACCAAGTGGACTACCAGTCTGTGGGAGAACACTTGAGTGTGAGTGATCATTGTATCATGAAGTTTAGTAATGGAGAAGGGCAAGCAACAATTTAAAGCGCAACTTCTAAATTGGAAGAGAGTTAAAGTCAATCAGATGCGGTGGGGCCTGGGGGATGGTTCTAACCAGGATAAAATGAAACAAAAGACTGACAGGAAGTAAATTAATGGAACATTGGGAAATCTTTGAGGAGGAGATAGATGTTTCAGGTACATTCCAACAAGAGGGAAAGGTGGGGAACTGAAGACAGTGATTCTTAGGTGGCAAGGAGGTGAAGAATAGGAGGTGAAGAATAGGAGGTGAAGAATAGGAGGTGAAGAATAGGAGGTGAAGAATAGGAGGGGAAGAATAGGAGGTGAAGAATAGGAGGTGAAGAATAGGAGGTGAAGAATAGGAGGTGAAGAATTGGAGGTGAAGAATAGGAGGTGAAAGAATAGGAGGTGAAAGAATAGGGGGTGAAGAATAGGAGGTGAAGAATAGGAGGTGAAAGAATAGGAGGTGAAAGAATAGGAGGTGAAAGAATAGGAGGTGAAAGAATAGGGGGTGAAAGAATAGGAGGTGAATAATAGGAGGTGAATAATAGGAGGTGAAGAATAGGAGGTGAAGAATAGGAGAGCAAGGGAGGTGAAGATGGAACATAAAAAATCAATATGTGATACATGTCAGGTGAATTTTTCAAGTGAGAAGCAAGCTAAACGCAATAGATTTGGAGAGATGCAAGCTAGGAGAGAAAGTTAAGAAGGTAAGGCTGGCTAAGAGAGTATTCGAGAATTAATGACAATTAAAATGAAAGGGAATCCCAAATCTTCTACCTGCACGTGAACAGTAAGCAGGCAGAAAGACTGGGCTCTATTGGCGACAAAGAAACTAACATATACATAGGGCAAGGCTAGAATACTTAATGGGTACTTTTTATCAGTGTTTACTGAGGAAGAGGATACTAACAACATATCAGTAGAACCGGAGATGGCCAAGGTAATAGATAGGAGTACGTTGAAAAGCAGGATACACTGGAAAGGCTGGCTATGCTTCCAGTGGTTAAGTCACCGAGTAGATTGCTCCCAGGTTGCTAACAAAAGGCAGGGTGAAGATATTTGAAGGACATCCCATAATCTTTCACTCTTCCCTAGATACCAGAGAAGCGAGAGAGCATTAGAAAGTGGCAAACGTTACAGCTTGAAATGGTGCACCATGGGATCACCAGGCATTATCAAGTTGCTGGTTTAAATTTCAAGAAGTGTTTTCAGGAACTCATTGTAGTGATTGTAGTAAGGAATGTGACCTTTGAGTCAGGCCAGGAAGTTGATGCCTGTCCTGTGGGCAGACCCATGTGGCCGGTGTCACTCTGCAGGGCCAAGGCCAAGGTGGGTGGTCAGTGCAGTGTGCAGCGAGATGGCTGACTTGCAGGCCACGGCAATGGCGGTCCATGCTTGGACACCGCCCCAGTCCCGTAGGGAGGTGGGGGGGGGGGGGTCACCCCAGCCACCCAGCCCGTTCCCACCCACCAGATGCATCAGGGACAGGAGGTGGGGAGTCTGAGGTGATGTGGTGTTCCGGCACCTCCCCTGCTGGAGTCACCGGCACGGGCCCCATCACCTCCTCCTCCCTTGGGGTTCCCGATCGGGCTGCTACATGGGTCGGGAGTGCAAGCGGAGCTATCCCCTGAAGCAGCCCCACCACCTGAGCGTTGCCAGCCCTGGAGGCTTGCGTTGGTCTCGGCCAGGGTCTGCATGCTCGCGGCCATGGAGCACAGGGAGTGGGCCATCGCCGCCTGGGACTGCGCCACATCACCCATTGTTTGTGCCACTACCTTCTGGGTCTGTGTCACATCAGCCAGTGACTGGGCCATCCCCCTCTGCGACTGGGCTACCTCCCTCTGGGTCTGCACCAAATCGGCCTGGGTAATACCGCCGACGTTCTCAGCCGTGGCCCGCTGTGACTGGGCCACGCTCAGAAGCACTGTTGCAATGTCCAGGTGGCTCTGGTACATGGTTGCCTGTGAGTCAGCAGCCCTGTCCTGGGCCTCGACCTGCATATAATGCCCCAGGCCTTGGACATGCTGATCCAAAGCCAAAGCCCTTGCCGCCAAGGCCCCCACCATGGATGAACCTTAGTGGTGTTGGCCAAGGTGGCATGCATGGTCGGCACCATCTCCTTCTGCTGCACGCGGTTGGACTCCTCCACTGCGACTGCAGGTGCTGGATTCTCGCCGACAAAACCTCTCATGTAGTCCCTGGCTCTGTGACTGCATCTCCACAACCAATGGGACCGTCCATTCCAGAAGGCCAAAACCCCTCTGGGCGGCAGCCAATCCTTGGTGTCGGCCCGTCCTATGACCGTCCTCCTCCTCGGGCTTTCCTATCTCCACATGATGTGCCAGAGCAGCAGTGTGGTGCGCACCAGACGGTGCCCCAGAAGCCTCTTCACTAAAGTGCCCAACCGAGGTGAGTCTCTGGGATGGTGGAAGATGTTGGAGACAGCTGTGATGGGAAGTCAGTGTCATCCCCAGACTTGAACTCCAGGGTGTCTTGGGTCACAGGCATATGGCTCCCATCCGTGTCGGTGTCCTCATCACATGGGTGTGTGGGTAAGCAGTAGTGGGCAGGGCACCCATGGCATTTTGTGGGCCCCAGGAGCTTGCAAACCTGCAGCAGGCAGGACATAAGATCCAGCCCTATGTGTGAGATATTAGCCTCCAATAACCTACCAGATTTCTTTAGTGTGTCTTGTGATGATGGGTGGCAGGGTGGCACAGTGGTTAGCACTACTACCTCACAACTCCAGGATCCCAGATTCAATTCCGGCCTCGGGTGACTGTGTGGAGCCGCACTTTCTCTCCGTGTGTGCGTGGATTTCCTCTGGGTGCTCCGGTTTCCTCCCATAGTCCAAAGATGTGCAGGTTAGTTGGATTAGTAACGCTAAATTGTCCTTTAGTGTCCAAAAGGTTAGGTTGGGTTACAGGGTTAGGTGGATAGGGTGGAAGCCTGGACTTAAGTAGGGTGCTCTTTCCAAGGGCCGGTGCAGACTTGATGGGCTGAATAACATCCTTTAGCACTGTAAATTCTGTGATTCTATGATTCTATGAATTTAGGAAATTGTTATATATTATATTTTGTTGTCGTAATGTTATTAAAAACCATTGTGTTCAAATACATACAGGTGGAATGTCTGCTAAAGCTGTGATTAAGAGCTAGTGAAATGTGAGGTAATCATTGATTTTAACCATTTACTTGTTTGCAGAGAGATGGCTAATGGAACATTGTTTTGATTGCTGGAGGTTCACTGGGTCTAGATAATTTAAGGGCTTGTGTTTCGACTTAGCTAAGTAGGTCATTGGACATCTTAGTGGGATATAGATGATATAATTAATGAGACGAGGTGGGCCTGTCTGTAGTTTTTGGCAGTTTGGCTATAGGATTTGAGTCTGAGAAGACAGAATGATTTTCAGATTGTTCCTGAAAGGTCTCTCCAAAGGTTTGCACAGAGAACCGCAAGTAACCCTGATTTGCTAACTTTACTTCTGAATGGACTTTGAGCTGTATTGGCTTGCTTAGTTGCAAAAAATGTAATGGCAGGTGTAGATAGTATTAATTGTCAAGCTATTTCTTTGATGTTGATTTGGTTAATTCTGTGTTTAAATTAAACTTTGATTGAATATAAAAGATAACCTATAGGTCGGACTCAATACTCTTGTAAAGTACCCTTTACTCATTATTTTACAAATGACAAATTGTTTGGAGTTCCTCACCAGGAATCTGGTCCAGTATCCTAAATGTCTGAGCCTTTTTGACTGTGAGACCATCACTGTGCGGCCTGATCCTATCCTCACCCAGTTCCCACATGCTAATGCTGCAATTGTTGCAATAATGTTTAAGAGCAACACTCCTCCGATGATTCACCAATCCAGGGGTGCTGAATTGTTGCTCATCGTATAACACTAGCTGAGACAGTGAACTGGGCGCATGAGAGGAATTGACCATGGGCCATTGCCCAGCTGGTATGGCCTTTTCCTGCTTTATATAACGCTCCCAGTTTCCTGGCTTTTGGTTACTCACCATGTTTGAAGAAAGTGGATACTTTCCCATTGTTATAACAGAGATTATAGGAGTATGGCATTGCCTGAAAAAGGCTCTCTGCTGAGGAAATCAGTGATTGAGAAGTGCTTTGTTGTTTGCGCTGTCACAAGGAAAGGGGAATGTGATGGATATCTGGAATGATTTGCATCACAGCATACGCTGGTCAAGGAATGGTCGCACGTGCGCAGTTCATTCTTTTTCCGATCAGTTTGTGCCTTTTCCAGTTTCCAGTCCAGTAAACGTCCTGCGCAGAAGAAGAAAAAAAGAAGTGAAAGTGAAACAGTGCGGAACGAAGGTCAGGTGATCTGGAAGGGGAACACCCTTTCTGGAGAAGGTATCCCAGTGAACAGGATACATTGAAGGGGGAAGGGAGAAGGTGCCAAACCAAGCAGAAGATCGCAAACCAAGGGTGGTACAGAAAAATTGTAAAAGGAAGTCTAGTTAAGGGCAGGGACAGGGATCTGGAAACGGTCCTGTTCAGCGAAGTTATCAAAGAAACAGGCTCCAAATTAGAGAGAGGAAGGTGCGGGGAACAGAATTGGAGCAAAATGGACTCGAGAGAACCTTGAAGACTTGAGGTAGCTAACGGTCAGTGACTCCGTGCTGCGGGCTAGAAGGGTAAAGTTGTCCCTTTGGAGCAGTAGTGTTCTGCTTGGCATGGCTGAATATCTGAAAGCGTGCTCGGGGGGCGAAGTGAGTGTGCGCAGTGGTCCAAGAGACGTTGAAACTCTGGAGGTGGACCCTTGTTAAAGACATCTGAGTGAATGCATTGTTTGACAGGGAACCCCAAAGCAAGTTCTTTGCAGGTAGAGATCGGAATAACTGGTGAGAAAGATTACGCTTCAGTGCGATTCGGTGGCGTAACAAGAATCTGGGGCGAAATTCTCCGTTATCGGCGGAAAGTCCGCCGATCGGCGCAAAAAACGGCGCAAATCCCACTTGCGTCACGTCATAAAAATGGGCCGATAGTCTCCGGCCCGAAATGGGCTAGCAGCGACGTAACGGGATCCGCGCTTGCGCAGTGGTTCACGCCGTACAGCGTCATACGCGCTGCACGGCGTGACGGCTCATAAGGCCGCGCAGCTCCCCCCCACCCGACCGGAACACCCGACCGCAACACCCGACTGGATGGCTGGCCGTCGTTCAGCCCCGAGGTTCGAGTCACGCGATGTGGAGGCGCTCCTGGACGCGGTGGAGCAGAGGAGGGACGCCCTGTATCCCGGGCACGGCCGCAGAGTTGCCCCACACCACAGCCGGCGTCTGTGGAGGGAAGTGGCAGAGGCCGTCACCGCTGTGGCCCTGACACCACGGACAGGCACCCAGTGCCACAAGAAGGTGAACGGCCTCGTCAGAGCAGGCAGGGTGAGCCTCCCCCATATCCCCCCTCCCCATATCCCCCCCTCCCCCATATCCCCCCCTCCCCCATATCCCCCCCTCCCCCATATCCCCCCATATCCCCCCCTCCCCCATATCCCCCCTCCCCCATATCCCCCATATCCCCCCTCCCCCATATCCCCCCCTCCCCCATATCCCCCCCTTCCCCCCCATATCCCCCCTTCCCCCCCATATCCCCCCTTCCCCCCCATATCCCCCCTTCCCCCCCATATCCCCCCTTCCCCCCATATCCCCCCCTTCCCCCCATATCCCCCCCTTCCCCCCATATCCCCCCTCCCCCATATCCCCCATATCCCATATCCCCCATATCCCCCATATCCCCCATATCCCCCCTCCCCCATATCCCCCCTCCCCCATATCCCCCATATCCCCCCTCCCCCATATCCCCCCTCCCCCATATGCCCCATATCCCCCCTCCCCCATATGCCCCATATCCCCCATATCCCCCCTCCCCCATATACCCCCTCCCCCATATCCCCCTCCCCCATATACCCCCATATCCCCCCTCCCCCATAACCCCCATATCCCCCATATCTCCCATATCCCCCTCCCCCATAACCCCTATCCCCCATATCCCCCCTCCCCCATATCCCCCCTCCCCCATAACCCCCCTCCCCCATAATCCCCCCTCCCCCATAATCCCCCCTCCCCCATAATCCCCCTTCCCCCATATCCCCCATATCACCCCTCCCCCATATCCCCAAGTGAATCCAGCCCTAACCTTAACCTCTGCAATGCACGCGCAACCGATGGCGTGCATTCATATACCTGCCTAACACTGTTGCCTTTTACCCCTGCCACCAACCCCCCCCCCCCCCCCCCACAGGAGAAGCGCGCACACAACAATAGGGAGCATGTGAGGACTGGAGGAGGGCCCGCTGATGAGAGGCCACTGACCGTACACGAGGAAAGGGCCCTGGAACTGGCTGGCGGACCTGAGGACCGGGAGGTTGCTGATGCAGAGGTCGGGGGCCCACCAGCAAGTGAGCCACCGACAGCCCATCCCCATATCCCCCCTCCCCTATATCCCCCTCCCCCGTATCACCTGATCACTGCCTGATGTCTAACCATGCATGCTTCATTGTGTATCGCAGGACCAAACGTCCAGGCACCCATCCCCGCAGAAGCACACCGCCCGCAGGATGCCCCTCGGAGACCACAGGAGACGGAGAGACCCGCACCCTCCAGCATGCGACGCCCGCAGGATGCCCCTCGGAGACCACGGGAGACGGAGAGACCCGGACCCTCCAGCATGCGACGCCCGTAGGATGCCCCTCGCACACCACGGGAGACGGAGAGACCCGGACCCTCCAGCATGCGACGCCCGCAGGATGCCCCTCGCACACCATGGGAGACGGAGAGACCTGGAGCAACAGGGAGACGACACCCCCGTCACGTGCGGGAGCGACCACCCAGCGATGAGGGGGGCAGCCACAGGCCCCCGCCACATCCGAGCCAGGACACCACTACCCAGGACACCCCTACCCAGGACACCCCTACCCGGGACACCACTACCCAGGACACCCCGACCCGGGACAGCACTACCCAGGACACCCCTACCCGGGAAGACGAAATACCGGACAGTGACTCAGAGTGGATGGGTGGAGATGAACCCCCACCCCAAAGTGCCATGGAGTCAGAGTGGGACGAAGAGCACGATACAACGCCACTGCTGTCACCAACACCCTCCACCATCGCAGAAACACTCACCACGGTTGGGCACTTTAGTGATGAGGCGTCTGGTACACTCACTGGTGCGCACAACACAGCCGTCCCGGTACAGCAGGTGGAGGTAGGAGCAGAAGAGGGACCGGGCGGTCGGAGGGCAGCCCAGGCCAAGCGAACATCTGCCGCCCAGATGGATCCCGGGTTCCTGTAGTTACCACACCCACACATAGATCCGATGCAACCACCGATCCGGAGACGAGCGAAGAGGGTGACGGGCGGCTTGCGGCGGCTGAGGTCGCAGGTGGAGGAGTCCACCCGCGTCCAGGAGCTGGGAGTGGTCCCGGTCATGCATGCCACCCAGGCTGACACCGCACGGGTGGCATCCGCGGTGGAGGCAATGGTTGCGACGGTGTCAGACATGGGGAACGGTTTGCGAGGCCTGGGGCCTTCCGTGCAGGTGGCGTCTGTGGCCCAGGAAATGGCTGCCCTCTCACAGGAGGCCATGAGCCAGTGCCAGCGCCAGATGGCAGAGGCGCTCAACGCCATAGCCCAGTCTCAGCAGGCCATGGCCCAGTCTCAGCAGGCCATGGCCCAGTCTCAGCAGGCCATGGCCCAGTCTCTGCAGGCCATGGCCCAGTCTCAGCAGGCCATCGCTGAGGGCATCGGCGCCAGTGGCCATGTGCGAGCCGGCGTCGCACTGTCACAGACAGGGTTGGCCAACACCCTGGGCCCAATGGCTGCAAACCTGCAGACCCCTGTCGATACCAGCACGGGCCTCCAGGACTGGCAGTGCCAGATGTCGGGGGGGCGTCGGATGGCCAGTCCGTTCGCATCCCCCACCCATGTAGAGGCCTGGGGGCCATCGGGCACCCCGAGGGAGGAGGAGGTGGTGTGGTCCGTCCTGGCTCCCTCTGTAGGGGAGGTCCCGGTACACCGCGACACCTCGGACTCCCCCCCTTCCGTCCCAGGTGCATCGGGTGGGCAACGGGCAGGACAGGCTGGCAGCTCGCCATCCCAGTCGCCCGGGCCACAGCCTGGCCCATCTAGGCCAGGACGCCCCAGGAAACGGCCGCCAAAGGGATCCAGTGTCAGAGGGCAGGAATCACAGGAGTCCACCTCCAGTTCTGCTGTACAGTCTGGGGAACCACGTAGACATAGTCAAAGGGCCCGTAAGGCCAAACAATTAGACACTGAGTAAGTTGGCACGGGTGCAGGGCACAAATGAGTTTTAGGGGCTAGGCACGTGCATGAACTCCTTTGGTTATTAAAGTCAATGTTACACCGACCGAAGCTGCCTTTGTGCCCTGTCCAAAGTGTGCGGGCGTGTCATGTACGTTGAGTGCAAGTGTGTGTGTGAGGGGTGGTCTTACCTCAGCCCCAGGTGAGTCTGCCCCCTTCCCCCTGGGCCGCCATCAACATCCCCCGGGCAGAGGACGGGACCGTGCGCTGCAGTGTCACAGCCGCATGCAGGGATGGTCCAGGTGGATGGTGGTACTGTGGCCATGGGTCAGACATAGTCCAACGATGTAGAGCCAGGAGCTCATCGCAGGGCGGGTTGTCATCATCCTCCATGGCCTGCGATAGACACGCGTCCACCCGCAACTGTATGAGCCCGGCCCGTTGTGCCGCCGGTGGATCGGCAATGGGGGGGGGGGGTGGTGTGCATGCGGGTGGGGTGGGTGGGGTTGGGGAGGGGGGTGAGGGTGCTGAGTGGGTGGATGGGTGGGGGGTGTGGGTGGTCGGCTGTTGCCATGGTGTGCGGTCTGTGGCCATACTACCCGATTCCCACGCCCATCTAGTCAGTGAAGCGGGCGGCTATCAGTCTGTCCCGTGCCCGCTGGGCCAGCCGGTAACGGTGGACAGCCACCCGCCTGTGTCTACCCCGTCTGCCCTGACCATCGCCCCCATCCCCCTCATCTGGGGAGGACTGTGCCTCTTCCTGCTGCTCCTCCACTCCGCCCTCCTCTGCCTGCGGCACATCGCCCCTCTGCTGGGCTATGTTGTGCAGGACGCAGCACACCACAATGATGCGGCCGACCCTATCTGACCGATACTGGAGGGCGCCCCCAGAGAGGTCCAGGCACCTGAAACGCATCTTCAGCACGCCAAAGCACCTCTCGATCACTCCCCTTGTCGCTACATGGGCATCATTGTAGCGGTTCTCCGCCTCATTGCGTGGCCTCCGTATAGGCGTCATCAGCCACGATCGCAATGGGTAGCCCCTGTCGCCCAGCAACCAGCCCCTCAGCCGGGGATGGCGTCCCTCGTACATGCCGGGGATGGATGACCGCGACAACACGAATGAGTCGTGTACACTGCCTGGGTGACGGGCGCAGACGTACAGGATCATCATGCGGTGGTCGCAGACCACCTGTACGTTCATCGAATAGGTCCCCTTCCTATTAGTGAACACGGCCCTGTTATCTGCAGGTGGCCGCACGGCGACGTGCATCCCATCGATCGCGCCCTGGACCATGGGGAACCCGGCCACGGCAGAGAAGCCCACGGCCCGGGCATCTTGGCTGGCCCGGTCCACGGGGAAGCGGATGTAGCGGTGCGCCATGGCATAAAGGGCATCTGTCACTGCCCGGATGCACCGGTGCACCGATGTCTGCGATATGCCGGACAGGTCCCCACTCGGTGCCTGGAATGACCCCGTTGCATAAAAGTTCAGGGCCACCGTAACCTTGACGGACACGGGGAGAGGGTGTCCCCCACCAGTGCCACGCGGTGACAGGTGTGCCAGCAGGTGGCAGATGTGTGCCACGGTGTCCCGGCTCATCCGGAGTCTCCTCCTGCATTCCCGGTCCGCGAGGTCCTGGTATGACTGCCGGGGCCGGTACACACGGGGCGCCCTCGGGTGCCTCCGTTGCCGTGGGGCCGCGACGTCCTCCTCCCCCTCCTCGTCCTGTCGGTCAGGTGTCCCTCCAGCCTGGGCGGCTGCCGCCTGCCCCTCTGCGGCAGCCTGCGCCGCCTCTCTGGCACGCTCCTCCTCCTCCTCCTCCTCATCCAGGGCAACATAGACATGAGCGGCTGCCACCACGGCGGCCAACATCGCTGGATGATCTGAAAACATGACGGCCTGGTGGGGGGGAGGGGAACGACGACATGTCATCATTGCCCATATCCCCTCCTCCCCCCAGCCAGGTGGCATGGACCGCATGGGTCCAACTGTTGGAGACTGGCACCTGGCCAGGTGGACCAACTCATTTGCCCTCCCATCACCCTCCTCGGCACGGACCCCCTCCCCAACCTCCACCCCGGCACGGACCCCCCCCAACCCCCAACCTCCACCCCGGCACGGACCCCCCCCCAACCCCCAACCTCCACCCCAGCACGGACCCCCTCCCCAACCTCCACCCCAACACGGACCCCCCCCAACCCCCAACCTCCACCCCAGCACGGACCCCCCCCCAACCCCCAACCTCCACCCCAGCACGGACCCCCCCCAACCTCCACCCCGGCACGGACCCCCCCCAACCCCCAACCTCCACCCCAGCACGGACCCCGTCCCCAACCTCCACCCCAGCACGGACCCCCCCCAACCCCCAACCTCCACCCCAGCACGGACCCCCCCCAACCCCCAACCTCCACCCCGGCACGGACCCCCCCCCAACCCCCAACCTCCACCCCGGCACGGACCTCCCCCAACCCCCAACCTCCACCCCGGCACGGACCCCCTCCCGGCACTCCCCCGGAGCCCAGCCTACTCTAACCACCCCCCCCCCCGCCGCACACACACACACACACAAGCCGAGACACACCTCTCCTCACGCAATCAGTCTGCGGCCACGCCATTTCCTGCCCAGAGCCAACCCCCCAGGCCGTCACTCACCTCCACGCTGGTCGGCGTGAGCCTGGAGCACCGGGTCACGCCGATGAAAAGGAGGTTTGATTCACGTCGACATGAACGGTCATCACGTCGACGGGACTTCGGCCCATCCGGGAGGGAGAATATCGGCAGGCCGAAAATCGGCTGCCTTGCGCAGACCCGTGACATTCTCCGCGGCAGCGGCGCCATTAACGCTCCGCCGACTTTTCTCCCTTCGGAGACTTCGGCGGGGGCGGGATTCACGGCGGCCAACGGCCATTCTCCGACCCTCTGGGGGGTCGGAGAATGACGCCCCTGATGAGGAATCATTGAATCGGTTTTGGTGGTATCTGTCACTTTGTTTTGGGAAGTGGTTCATCTGACCACGGCTCATCTATTAATTAGTTCACATATACTACGTACTTTGTCTGTATATTAGACTAAAAGATGGATTTTGTATCTATCTGTAAAGGTATAGTTGGGGTGAAGCAATAGTGTTACTGGTGTTTGTATTGCAACCTTTTCATCTCATGTAATATAGTTATTTGTTCTTGTTTAATAAATGTTTTATTCTGTAAGTACACGAGCAGACTCGTATGAATCTGTTCAGTAACTACCCTCCACGGTTTCTAAAAAAAGAAAAACAAAGTTCATGGGCGCGATTCTCCCAACCCCGCACCGGGCCGGAGAATCGCCGCAACCACGCCGCCCCGACGCCGGCACGCGATTCTCCGAGGTGTGGAGAATCGCCGCCATTTACACCGGCGCGTTTGGCGTGCCGCCGGTCGCCGGCCGCTGTACACGACGGGGCCGCCGATTCTCCGGCCCGGATGGGCCGAGCGGTCGCGCGGAAAAAGCAGAGTCCCGCTGGTGCCGTCCACACCTGGTCGCTGCCGGCGGGAACCCTGCGCGAAGGGTCGTGGGACAGCCTGTTGGGGGGGTGGGGAGGGGGGCTCCATCCCCCGGGGCGGGCCTACGATGGGGTCTGGCCTCCACTCGCCGGGCCGGTCTCTTCCCCCCCCCCCACGGTCCTACTTTGTTGTGCGTCCGGCCCGTGAACCCCCGCGCTGTGTTGCGCGGGGCCGGAGCATTCAGTAAGGCCACCGCGCATGCGCGGGTTGGTGTGTCACCACTGCGCATGCGCGGGTTGGCGCCGCCCCCAGTGCACACCAGGAAGTGAGGCTGGAGCAGAGTGAACCACTCCAGCGCCGTGCTGGCCCCCTGTGGGGGCCAGAATCGCGAGTGCCCACACCCGTTTCGCACCGTTGTGAAATGCGACGGCGTTCACTACGGCTCGGACACTCTGTCCCGCGATCGGAGAATCGCGCCCAATATATTTCAAGCCAGCTTTCACCCTGGGACCTAACTTGTCTGGTATTAACATAGCTAGGATTGTAACAATAGTAGCATGCTCACCCCAGTCCAACGCCGGCATCTCCACATCATGATCACCTGGAAAGGAAGTGAGTCAGGATATCCAGCATCAGTTTCACTTTGGCCTGGAGCAGAACACAGATGCACATCTCTGCACTTCTGATGGCTTCAAGTTTTCTGTCCATGTGTACCTGTTCACAATGCACCCAGAATGAATCAATAAACCTACAATGTGTTTGCATGATCCCTTATGAGTGATTGGTGCCTTTACATCATTGTAGCACACACAGCAACCTTTGGAAAATTTCCAGCATTTTCTGCTTTTATTTCAGATTTCCAGCATCTGCAGTATTCTACACCTGGAAAGTGCATGTTCTGCTTCAGTAAGTAAAATACCTAGCGGCCATGTGCTTCCATGCAGTGCCAGTTGTTATTCTTGAACAGAAATGTATTTAACATTTGTTCTGAAATAGAGTGGATTTGGAGACTGCTATTCAGATTCAACTATGTATTTCAGATGTTCTGAGTGCCTCCAGTGTCACAGTAATTGTTGCATTGAGTGTCAAAAGCAGAAAATATTTCAATTCCTAATGCTGATATCACTCATCAGTATGAAATCAATATGTTGCCAAAAAAGAGCTTGGCAAAGGTGCTTTATGTGTAATTCTTTGGCAGCGCCTCCAATGACAGTAACTCTAACACTTAGAAGGACAAAGGCAGCAGGCACATACGAATACCATTACATCCAAATCACACACAATTCTAGCATGGACATCTATCACCATTTTTATTGTTACCTTTAATGTGCCAACACTCCTAGGGTCAGCAACATGATCCAGAATCGCAATAAAGGTGAAATAAAGATTTCTTTTTACAATACCCGAAATTCTTGGCTGAGCCCAATAAACTGCAGTCACCTGGTTTGTAACTTTAACACATGTTATCTTTTACTATGTACAGTATTATAATTAAATGGGCAGAAAATAGAACTGCCTTTTTAATACCACTTTTCCAACCTCTTCCCCCTCTTCCTAAGCATCCCACTCTTTATACACACACACACACAGACAAACAACGCCAAGAGGAAAGGGTGGTGAAAAGGGAAAGAAAATATTGATTTTAAAAAAGGATAAAGATCTTTGATGCACTGGGATGACTTCCAATCAATGTCTTTCTGAGGTTCAGGCTTTTGTTTTGGTACTTCTTCCTTCTAGACTTAAGATGGTTTTCTCTGGCAAGGTTGTCTACCTTCTCCTTAGACGCAACATCATTTCAGGTTCACAGCAAAAGGACGTGTTGGGGTATCTGATTTTAAAGACTTGAACCATCCATCCTAAAGCTGCCCATTTCTGATTGTCATTCTCCCCTCTGCCTCTCTCCACAAAGCGAAGGATGCCGTTAAGCTTTTGTATTTTTAAACAGCTTAATGATGTTGCCCTAACCACCTTGAAATATTGGATAATTTGAGCAAAAATCATTTACTATTCCCAAGAAAAGGTGTAACATCTCTATAAGGAATTGTGTACAGTATTTACATAATAGGCTGTCATTTTCCTCCAAAAAGTGCAGCGGAGCCCCCTTTACGCATGTGAACCAGTTTCCATCACTGGTCAGAAGGGACTGTATATTGCGACGTATCCCAAGGAAATTCTCATCCGCAGTGTAAAACTTTACAAAGGTAGCCCACTTCTCACAGCTTCCCTCTCTTCCTACAAGAAGGGAAGATATTATTGAGAACTACTTCACAACCGATGAAAGCACCTTTTTGTGAATCATAGAATTTACAGTGCAGCAGGAGGCTATTCAGCCCATCGAGTCTGCACCGGCCCTTGGAAAGAGAACCCAATCTAAGCCCCATGCCGCCACCCTATCCTCTTTAACCCGTAACCCCGCCTAACCTTTTTGGACACTAAGGGCAATTTAGCATGGCCAATCCACCTAACCTGCACATCTTTGGACTGTGGGAGGAAACCGGTGCACCCGGAGGAACCGCACGCACACACGTGCAGACTCCGCACAGACAGTGACCCAAGCCAGGAATCGAACCAGGGACCCTGGAGCTGTGAAGCAACAGAGCTACCCACTGGGCTACCGTGCTGCCCGTGGCTATTTCCACTGTTCAGCCAAGATTGAGGATATTCTCTTAGCCATGCCACTGAAGATGTGAATGTGACAAGATGTCATTTACAATGTCAGCGCAAAAACCGCCAACTAGGCCACGGCGTGCACCTGAAATTGATAACCTCAAGTCACTGAATCCCTATGCTACACATCGGAGAAGAAATTCGATATTCCTGTGCTGAGCAGGGTTTACAGAAGTAACGCCACTCTCTTTCCCTAATTGTGTGAAAGTAAGTGTTCATCAGTGTCAAGCCTTTGAAGCTCACGATCAATTCAAAGGCATTAAATTCTTGTATTTCAGGCATGAAAAGGATGAAAAATAGTTTCTTCTCACCGGTCACAATCTAACACTAGCCACAAGCTGTTTATAAATGTAATTGAAAATGAAATAGTTTTAATGCTCCACTAAATGTCAGGGCACTGATGGCCGTCAGACAATGCTTTTTCAAGGCCATCGGAGAATGAAGGACTCCAAACCCCTTGAAGCAGTCAATGAGAAGAAAGTTGACTCTGGTGAACCCCAGGCGAAGAGTTGAATGAAGAAAATGTGATGAATTCTGATGAAATGACCTTGAAGGGCTGGGGAATAAACCAATATATCTAGCTTTGACTGGTTAAAGCTGATTTTGAACCTTTCTTTTCAACCGTCTGCATGTTGAAGAAACAAAACATCCCCTTGTTAATGCTTCTCGTGGTCAAATGACGTGAGTTGATTAAGTTTCACAAACAAGAAGTAACAGTTAAATAAATACAGGAATATTCAAAAAATATAAATCAGTAAGGAAGTGCAGAGGTTTACAATGTCAGGGAGAATAAAGATGAAGTTAGAACATTTATACATGTTGATTTAAAAATTGCACAAAAGGATCATCTTAATTTTATTTTGCAGTTTAGCATGTAAAATATGCAGGGAATAACACGAGGAACAAACAGTCTGTTTATAAAGTGTATGATGAGGGCTTCTGGCAGCAAACAGGTGAGCTTTCTAACATAATGCTACAAATGCCACGTTTCAAAAGCGATCACATATAAAGCAGTCTCTTTAGTCCATGGGAAAATGGGGTCACAAAGAGGATCCAGCGACCTGCTGTAAGTCCTGCCTAAAAACAAACCTGTGTGGCTTAGTCACCATGGAGACCAGGGGCCCCAGGTAGGGTGCTATTGAAATGCACATGCCAGGTTTAACATCTGGGGCAGGATTCTCCCCTACCCGGCGGGGCAGGGGGTCCCGGCGGTATGGAGTGGCGTGAACCACTCTGGCGTCGGGCCGCCCCAAAGGTGCGTATTTCTCCGCACCTTTAGGGGCCAAGCCATCACCTTTAGGGGCTCGGCCCGTGCCAGAGCGGTTGCCGTCCCGCCGGCTGGCGTGGAAGGCCTTTGGCGCCACGCCAGCCAGGGCCGAAGGGACTCCGCCGGCCGGCGGATGTCCGCGCATGCGCGGTTGCGTCAGCGGCTGCTGACGTCATCCCCGCGCATGCGCAGGGGGGGAGGGGTCACCTCCGCGTCGGCCATCGCAGAGGCTATGCCCGACGCGGAGGGAAAAGAGTGCCCCCACGGCACAGGCCCTCCCCGCGGATCGGTGGGCCCCGATCGCAGGCCAGGCCACTGTGGGGGCACCCCCCGGGGCCAGATCATCCCGCCGCCCACCCCCCCCCCCCCCTCCCCAGGACCCCAGAGCCCACTCGCGCCGGCTGGTCCCGCCGGTAAGGGAGGTGGTTTGATTCACGCCGACGGGACAGGCAATCCAGCAGCGGGACTTCGGCCCATCGCGGGCCGGAGAATCGCCGGGGGGGGGCCCGCCAACCATTGTGAGCAGTAGGGAAAAGCTGTGCTCTGCTGGCTACCAGGCAGAATGCTGATGGCAGAGTGTCTTTTGCTGGAGGAGATTAAACCAGCAGGTATTGAAGGACTCGGCACGGCCGGGGGGGGGATTGATCAAATTGAGTGTGTTGCTGGAGGTCAATTCAGGATTTCTCGGAAGAATGGGGGAAAGGATCCTCAAAGGCCACTTGTCATTACTCTATGAAGCAGAGTGAAGTGTAAACTGAGAGTAACTTTGGATTAGGCCCTGTGAAGTCTAAAACCTTGTGGAAAGCATTTTATAATGAAAAATGTGGAATGGAGTTACTGAATGCTCTAAGAAACTAATCGGGGGATATACTTTCTGGAGTTTAGTCTATTAGCAGCCTAGTAAGTAATGTTTAGTCATTATTGTCTTTTATTTGTTTGTTACAGTAAAATGTGTGAAACTTGAAATTTTATGAAATTCCTTTCCATTGGAAATTCTTTTTTTTAAGTTATGGGTCTCCATAGGAATCGTAACAATATGAAGAATCCTTTAATTAATTTGCCCCTCAAAGCCAGAAGTTAGATGAGTTTGTTTACTGACGAGGATACAATATTACCTATCATGTGAAATATGAATGAAAATTGTAAAATATTATTCAACAAAGCGAGATCTAATCAACTCCGAAGGGCGTAATTCTGCCGAAACATTTCTAAGTATCTGGCGGGAAACAAGGTGTGGTTCTCACTGGGAAATTCATGAAGGGGGTGGGATTCTCCGATCCTGGCGCTAAGTGTTGACGCCGTCGTCAACGCCGGAGCGTTTTATGATAGTGTCACCTGGCCCCTAGGATCAGCAATCCTGCGCCACACAGGGGGCCAGCACGGCACTGGAGAGCCTCACGCTGCTCCAGCTGCCGATATAGGCGTCAGCACGGCCGTCGCGAGTTCACGCATGCGTGCCACGGCCGGTGCGAGTTCACGCATGCGCACCACGGCCAGTGCATGTTCGCGCTTGTGCTCCATGGCCGGCGCGAGTTCACGCATGCGCGTGAGTTGCCGTCTCCGCGCCGGCCCCGACGTAACATGGCGGAGACCTACAAGAGCCCGGCGCGGAGGAACATAGGCTCCCACCGGGATAAGCCAGCTCACTGATCGGTAAGCCACCGTGGAGGCCCCCTGGAGCCGGATCCTCCCCTCTCCCCCACCAGGCTGCCCCCCGCAGCATAAACGGTGAGGTCCCGCCACGTAGGACCACATGAGAACTATGCCAGAGAATTGGCGGACCAGCTTCGGAGCGGCGTCGCGTGATTCACCCCACCCCCCACGATTCTCCAACCCGGCGCGGGGTCGGAGAATCCCGCCCATTGTGCCCCGATTTCAGACTAATTCTCCCTGCCCCCCGAGCCCCCATCCCGCCTCTCCCGGAATTCTCCTGACTTAGTGGCCATTGCCGAGTGCAATGCGACTGGAGAATCACCCCCAATGCACACTCACTTGATTTGCAACCATCTTGTTGTCTTAATTTCAGTAAAGTATTCTAAATACTGATGATTCTTTTACAAATGTGAACCTCACCTTTCTTCACACTTCCATAACAGGTAGCAAAAGTTCATTTCTGAATATTAGACAACTCGGGCTGGATTCTCTATCCAGGAGACTAAGCACTTCTGGCGGAGCCAAATTGCTCCTGGTCATGCCTAGCAGCGATTCTCTTTCCTTTTCCATGCACATTTACGCATGATGAGGAGCTCGCGGGATTCTGTCAGATCCTGGTAACGGGCCACCATTTTGAGTGAAGAGCCTGATACCAAGATCTGGTGGCTGGCCCCATTCCCTCCCCACAACGCGAATCCTGCTCCCTCCCCCCCATTGACAAGTGGAGCATCCACTTCCCCCTCCACCCCAACCACCACCAAGAGAATTATGGGTCTTCCCCCCCCAATACAACACATGAATGAAGGTCATCAGGTCCATTTGGCCCGTCCACCTGACTCACCCATCATACCCCCACATCAGATCCCCCCTCAGACTCCCCCAATAGACCACTCCAACAGATACCCCAAACAAGGCTGAATCATAACACGTGGCACATTGGTTAGCACTGCTGTCTCACAACACCAGGGACTCATGTTCAAATCGGATTTGGGTGATTGTGTGGTGTTTGCACTTTCTGCGTGGATTTCCTCCGGGTGCTTCGGTTTCCTCCCACAGGCCAGAAATATGCGGGTTAGGGGGATTGGCCTCGCTAAATTGCCGCTTAGTGACCAAAGGTTAAGTGGGATTACGGGAATGGGGGGGGGGGGGTTAGGGGCTGGGTAGGATGCTCTTTCGGAGCCTCAGTGCAGACCCGATGTGTTGAATGTTTTCCTTCTGCACTGCAGTGATTCTCTGATTCTATGAACTCAAATCAAAAAAACATCAGGGGCTGGATTCTCTGCCGTCGGGATGCTCCGTTTTGCCGGCAGCCCGGGGGTTTTCCGACGGCGCGGGGCTGCCCCACAATGGGATACCCCATTGACCAGCCAGCGTAACGGAGCATCCCGCCGGCGGGGTGAAACAGAAATGAGGCGGGGCAGAGAATCCAGCCCCAGGTTTCACAAGGGCAGGGATAGCAAAATGCCCAGGGGCGTTTTTAAAATCTTCTGACCATAATCCAAATTAAAGCAAATGAATACTTTTAAGCATGCCACATGTAAAGTTATAATAATATCGTGCAGATTTTAATAGTTTCACGGATTTAAAACAAATGTTTACTTCAAAATAATAATCACCTTTAATCACAAAAAGAAAAATTAACATTTACTGTACAAGAACCAATAACAACAGCAATGCCTGTCTAAAAAAAAAAAACTTGCAGGCACTTCTACGTAACTTTAAACACTTGACAAACATGTTGCCCGTTATCTTCAATATAAATCTCCTGATTAAATCCCCGCCCTCAATGCTGCATCTAAAGGGCACCACATTGAAACTGTGCTGTGGCTGCGCAGACCGTCGCACTGGATGCCCTTAGCTGCCGCTGGAGCAGGAAGGTTCATCGCGATTTCTTTTTTTTAATAGGTTTAGAGTACCCAATTCATTTTTACCAATTAAGGGGCAATTTAGCATGGCCAATCCACCGACCCTACACACCTTTGGGTTGTGGGGGCAAAACCCACGCAAACACGGAATGTGCAAACTCCACACGGACGGTGACCCAGAGCCGGGATCGAACCTGGGCAGCAGTGCTAACCATTGCACCACCGTGCTGCCCTTTCATCTTGATTTCTCTCTCAGTATTGGCAGACCAAAACTTTCCGCCGATACTCGGAAGTTACGGTCCATTTATATCCATGGAAGAATGTTCTGGAATTAATAAATAGAAAAGCCACCGCATTGCCACACAAACGGATTGTTTAGTGAGCATAACAACATCTATATATGCATTCTGTTTCTGCTGTTCATAGAATATCTTTCCTCATGTTTCTACTCATTGATTTATACAGCTTCTTCAGCATCATCGACACAAACTGCTGATCTGTTTTGTGACAAACATCTGTTTTGTGGGGCAGCACGGTAGCACAAGTGGATAGCGGTTTCCTCCTGGTGCTCCGGTTTCCTCCCACAGTCCAAAGGCGTGCAGGTTAGGTGGACTGGCCATGATAAATTGCCCTTAGTGACCAAAAAGGTCAGGAGGGGTTATTGGGTTACAGGGATAGGGTGGAAGTGAGGGCTTAAATAGATTGGTGCAGACTCGACGGCCGAACGGCCTCCTTCTGCATTGTATGTTCTATGTCTGTGTTCTAAATTGCCACAGTTAAATTGCACTTGTAAAATCAGAAATCCAAGTTAGAATCCAAGACTTCTTCATCCACCACTAGCTGTTCAAAACTGACATCTCATTGTCTGGTTCACCATTAAAGTGTATTCAAACTAAACTGGCCATAGGGAAGTTAAGACTTGTCCATTTCGCTACCCTGTTCCTGTGCTGTACTTTTCTTTGTTCTTTGTTTATTCCTTCAAGTTTCAATTGTTGTTGGAGATTGTAAACATGTCTTATTTAAAATGCAGCTTATGTTCATTTTGCTTTCTGTGGCACTTTCCTCCCTTAAACCAACTTTTACTTCCCTCTCTTCATTTCTCTTTCTGGACCTCATCCAGTGTTGAAATCACCCACCTTGGATATTCGCTTCACAATCTTTCACCCTGATTGACCACGGAGACGTACAGTGGTTGGCCTGGTTCACTCACATCTCAGACTCCCACCGTCCCTCACTGCGACATTACACTTCCACACTTTCAGAAGCTTGCCTCGCAAAAAAAGATTTGAAAAGCCTCAGCATGCAAGAACTGAGCTTCATTAACAGCCAAAGCTGAAGAGCTCGCTCCCAAAACAAATTACAGGCAATAAGTTTTGAGTCCACACGCTGCCTGGAACTGTTAATGGCCAACTTGGGCAAGCCCAGGAGCAAGCTTATGAAAAGGTGCTCCTGTCTCCGTGCTCCACCCCACCCTCCATACTGAGTGACCGGAGAAGCCTAAAAGGGTGGGGCTGAAGATCAACCAAATGTTGAGGAGCATAGCTAAAAAGTGCCTGCAACCTCGGGCAATCTATATAGCTAGAATCTACATCTCTAAAAGGTTCCTTTCCTAAGGCATTATATTTGAAACACAGTTCTATTTAAGTATCCGCCTTGATGTTAATGCCTTGTCGATTATATTGTTACAGTTAAGAGGAACAGGTGATTTGTATTCATTGCCTATGAGCATATATAAATAGGGGTTCCCTCCTCCGGACTTTGTCACAAAAATACAGAAGAGACTCAAAGGCTTCTTCTGGGTCAATAGGATGAACTGGGTCACTGCTGAGGATCTGTATCTCCTACTTAGAGAAGGCGGACAGTTTCTGGTCTGCCTTCGCAACCAAGAGGTGACTTTCCATCTCCAGACCCAGCAGTGATACCTTTACGTTGGGCCCCCTCCCCGATGGGGTGCCCTGGCAATGTCTTTCTTCCGTCAGGTGCATGGCCTCAACTATGACCTGCGGCTCTTATTTATGCACCTGGGAGGTCAGCCTGTCCGCTGACTGGGGGTGTCTGTCTTCTGTAGGGAACTGATTGAGGTCGGGAACATGGTTGGCCCATGCCGGAGCGGTCTCCCGTCAGGCGTAGTGGTCAGAGATCCGCTACTCACGGATCCGCATCTCCACCAAAGTGGATACCGATGGCTGGTGGAAGAGAGAGTTCGGGCCTTTGGGGTGACCAGAGTCGGGGACACGCTTGATGGCGGAGGAGTGGGCTGGTTGACACTGCAACAGATAGTCAGGCATGCGTCGGTTAATGTCCAGCTCATGGCCAAAGCCATCCACAGCTTAAAAAACCCGTGGTTCTCGGAGCTGACGGCACTCATGGTGTCGAGGCAGCTCAAGCGTGTACTGGACTCCAGCCCGAACTGACCTCTATTGGAACGGAATTCCACGTTGGTCCTGCACCCCCGACACCTCCCTCGGTAGCCACGCCCCCACAATTTGAGATTCCTTAAGGAAGCCCCCTCCATGCCTTTCCATTCGACATGGAGAGGTTTGCTGTATGTCCTCCTCCTGCACACTCTTCACCTTCTTTTGTGAACTTCTTTTGAATGAAAATGAATGAAAATCGCTTATTGTCACAAGTAGGCTTCAAATGAAGTTACTGTGAAAAGCCCCTAGTCGCCACATTCCGGCGCCTGTTCGGGGAGGCTGGTACGGGAATTGAACCGTGCTGCTGGCCTGACTTGGTCTGCTTTCAAAGCCAGCGATTTAGCCCTGTGCTAAACAGCCCCTTTGTACCCCTTTATCAGGTATCAGCCAATCGTGTCTGTGCTGGCTTTCTGAAGAAGCAATTCACCAGTCACTGGCCTTCTCCTGCTCCTCTGCACATTCTTCCTTTTCAAATGATAATCCTTCTTGAATACCTTGATTGAATCACACTCAAAGGCATCACATTTTAGAACCTGACCTCCTGCTGTGTGAAAAGGTTTTTCCTTATGTCATCATTGGTTCTTTCAATAATAATCTTTATTAGTGTCACAGTAGGCTTGCAATGAAGTTACTGTGAAAAGCCGCGAGTCGCCACACTCCGGTGCCTGTTCGGGTACACAGAGGGAGAATTTGTTGTGTTTTCTTTTACTCTGTCTTTTCTGTGGCTCTGTTCCAATTAGGGCAATCAGTGAGTTTGCCTTTCTTTCTATGTTATCTATGTCCGAATGCTTAGAGTCGCCAAGTATCAAATGATACCACCACAAGGTTCAACCGGCTATCGATCAAAGAGCCAAACACCAGTTAGTTAGTTCAAGGTCAAGGGTACTTTATTTACACACAATTAGTCATGCAACATAAACACTACTAGTTAACTACACCTATCGACTAAAGACAACCTGTACTTAACTTCGGGCACCCGGCTTAGGTCAGAAAACTGGCTGCTATTCACTTTTGGATCTATCGGGTTTGAAGGAGTAACTGCTGCTCAGCTGGGCTCATCCGTCTGGTAGCGAGCGTTGAACTTGGACTTGCTTCTGGTGTTGCTGCAATTGGCGATGGCCGTGACCGGGGTACCAAGACCAAGAGAGAGCGAACATATGGCGACCTCTTCGTCTTATACTCGGGGGGTTTTCGCGCTCTTTTGGGCGGTCCTTCGATTTGGGCCTTACTAATTGGGTGACCCCTGATCACTCTGTTCGATTCCTTCGCCAATAAGTGGGCGGGGATCTGGATGGCTGGGCGTGTCCCAAGCGGTCACTGACCCCGTTGTTTGCGTTTCCGTTGAACAGGGACTGGCGCCGAAATGTCTGGGACTGTCCCGGTTGCTCGAGTACCAGTCCTTTGTTTTAGTGAAGATGGGCCAGCAAATGTTAATCGGCCCCATTAAAATGCTAATTGGACGGAGTTTCAATACCGTCTGGACTTCTTGCTTACAAATATGCATTTCAGGCTCTGAGCCTGCCTGAGTCTTGGCTTGTCCATTTTACCCGCTAGGCTTTGCGAGTTTCTCTGTACCTAGTTGGAGGTGGCCATCCCAGATGGCTACAAATTCAGAATGTTCAATTCACCGAACAAGCACGTCTTTCGGGACGTGTGGGAGGAAACCAGAGCACCCGGAGGAAACCCACGCAGACACAGAAAGAGCATGCAGACTCGGCACAGACAGTGACCCAAGCCGGGAATCGAACACGGGTCCCTGGCGCTGTGAAGCAACAGTGCTAACCACTGTGCCATCATGCTACCCATGCCAATTGACTTAAATCGGTGCCATCTGCTTCTCGATCCTTCCGCAAGTGGGAACAGTTACCCTTTGTGAATCCTCTCCAGACTAATCATGATCCTGAAAGCCTCGCTCCAATCACCTCTCATCCTTCTTTTCTCAAAGGAAAACAGTCCCAACTGTTCCAACCTCTCTACATAACAGAGGTTCCCCATTCCCTGTATTTTCCCCCTCATTATTTGTGGGATCCTGCTGTGCACAATTTAGCTGCTATGTTTCCTTACATTACAAGAGTGACTACACTTCAAAAGAAAGTACTTAATGGGCTGCAAAGTGCTTTGGGATGTCTTGGGACTGACAAAGGTGTCATATAAATACAATTTGTTTTTCCTTTTAAATGAAAATAATACTTCCAAATATTGGTACCTCACAAATGTTACCCGATGCATTGCATACACTTATCTCATATCAATGCCATGATATTTGTATTTTACGTTTTTACTGGTATATAAACGTTCATTTCTCTGATGTTTTTCGTGCTAGTTTTGGCTTCTCCTCCGCCAACTGTGGGTTCCCTCAAGTAACTTACTTCAGTGCACATTGTTCGAGTTAAAGGCTAAGTGGTGAGTATTGGTAGGCTGTTAGCAAATGTGACTATGTTAGGAGGGGGTGAGCGGATTGTGATCAAGGCGGTAAATGTGCTTTCTTTCTTTGCTACCTAACTTGGGTGCTGGGTCCAATTGTTGTGCACCAAAATCACACTGGGTATAATCAGCTACATTTCCAGCCAATGGCACATTTCTCTGTAATTGTTCTGTGTACGTTATCAACCTGTGCTACGTTCTCCCGGTTAGCCTAAATAATGATGCAAAAGATTTCAATGCAAACCTCGGAATAGAATCAGGTGTGTGGGCGTGAGTGGCACTGCCGGTCTTTTCAGTTGTTTCCTGCACAATCTCCTGCAACAATTTTAGATTCCCAAAAACCCACAATCATACATCTACCCACACACAGCTTGAATGGTGTGGTAAAACTGAAGCCCTCCGTTTAAAGTAAGACAGCCACTTTCTAATTTTGAAGAGGCACCTTAGCTGATTCTCCAAACATCTGGGGTTGGTATTTTCCAAGTGAATGTTTGATTGTTCCTATCCCTATCCCTGGTTTGGCAATTATCTGAGCTTGGTTACAAATTTGCCTTTCATCTAATACTTGAATGTGTTTTATTGATGAAGACGAAGTGAAACACCTGATCAATAATTGAATAATTAGGATATTAAGTGATACACGGACATACAGTGGAAGTATAACAAGATTTTTCTTTGGCATCAATACAAAGAATCAATGGCTTATATTGGAATCTTTCGATAACTACAACTTACAGTCACTGTTGTCCAAGAGTGTTTCATTGAAGTATTCTGTGTGTTCTATAGATGTGAATGATCAAAACAGCTCCATATGGAATTGAATCGTGCCTTGGTGTTTTTTTCCTTGTTATAATATCGATATTTGCTGACATTTGTTTCATTGGCCATGTTAAAGATATGGCAGAAAGTTAATAAATAAGTTAAGTATTTAATTTCATTCAGGATCAAATACCATAGCACTTAATGGTTCTTGTGTATGTTACTAAGTTACATAGGATGAAAGGTAGAATTTAATTCAATACTCAGAGGTTGTATAAATAACAATTGGGATATTGGTTGCATGGGAGAAGAGCTGTGAGACTGAACAAAGTCAACAAACGCTCTTGACAAAGAAGATCTCTGCGTCTTGGTTTTGACTTCATCAATCTGCTCGGATCCAATTAACATTGTGCTCCTTTAATGTTCACACCTCAGCATTACTCCGTCTCGTCTTCTGGCGAACTCTTTCACTTGCACTATCAATTGTAAGGAAGTTTAAAGATGTACATTTAGAATTTAGATGTAGTACTACGGTAGAAATTAATTGGATATTATTAGATCATCAGAATGTCAGGAATAAATCATGCTTGACCAGCCGAAGGTGTATAAAACCCTGAAGGGACTTAACGGGGGGGGATGTGGGAAGAATGTTTCCTCTTGAGGGAGAATCTAGGACTAGGGGCCACTGTTTAAAAATAAAGGGTCACATATTCAAGACAGAGATGAGGGGCGGGATTCTCCGACCCCCCGCCGGGTCATAGAATCGCCGGGGGCTGGCGTGAATCCCGCCCCCGCCGGTTGCCGAATTCTCTGGCACCGGATATTCGGCGTGGGCGGGAATCGCGCCGCGCCGGTCGGCGGGCCTCCCCCAGCGATTCTCTGGCCCGCGATGGGCCGAAGTCCCACTGCTGTCATGCCAGTCCTGCCGGCGAGAATCAAACCACCTCTCTTACCGGCAGGACTATGCGGCGCGGGCGGGCTCCGGGGTCCTGGGAGGGGCGCGGGGCGATCTGGCCCCGGGGGGTGCCCCCACGGTGGCCTGGCCCGCGATCAGGACCCACCGATCCGCGGGCGAGCCAGTGCCATGGGGGCACTCTTTTCCCTCCTCCTCGGCCACAGCCTTCACCATGGCCGACGCATAAGAGACCTCCCCCCCCCTGCGCAGGCGCGGGGATGATGTCAGCAGCCGCTGACGCTCCCGCGCATGCACGGACTTCCGCCTGCCAGCGCAGTCCTTTCGGCTCCGTCTGGCTTGGTGCCAAATGCCTTTCCCGCCGGCCGGCGGAGTGCCAACCACTCCGGCGCGGGTCTAGCCCCTCAAGGTGAGGGCTTGGCCCCTAAAGGTGCGGAGAAATCCGCACCTTTGGGGCGGCCCGACGCCGGAGTGGTTCCCGCCACTCCATCCCGCCGGGACCCCCCGCCCCGCCGGATAGGGGAGAATCCCGGCCGAGGAAACCATTTTCTCTCAGGCGAATGTGAGCCTTTGGAATGCCCTTCCTCAAAGGTTATTGAGGCAGAGTCCTTGAATATCAGCAAGGAAGAAGTGGATCGTTTTTTGACTAACAAGGGGGTAAGAGGTAATTGGGGGTAGGCAAGGGTGAGCAGTTGAGGTTAAAATCAGATCAGCGATGATCTTATTGAATTGAGGCTCAATAGACCAAGTGGCCTTATTCATGTATCTGTTCATAAATGGAGGAAAATACACATTCTCATCAATTGTTTTAAATCCTAGACACCTTAACACCAGCTTCTCAAACATAGTATCATAGAATCATAGCAATTAGACTCATTGTTCCTTCTTACCCACCCCCCACATTGTCCCTCCCCTTGCAATAGTTTAAAACTGTATATTATTTAACATGCATAACTCATTCGCTTCTTTGATAAACATGTCTGTCATGTTAGGTACACTGTTATAACACTGGCTGCACTTGGATGCAGCTTAGATCAAAAAGATACTCCAGACCTTGAAGTTAGTTCAATCGGGTTTGTTGACCTAATAGCACAGTTAGCACAGTTCTCTGTGAGTTCGACTCTCTGCTAACTTAAGTGTGGTTACTCTGTCTGACTAAACCAGACTAGCTCTTAGCCGCGTGGTGAAGGTGTGAGATTGTAACAACACCCTTGACTGACTCTCTAGATGTTCAGCAGTGGAAAGATGCGGAGTGTAAGTGCCTCGTGCCTTTTATAGTCCGATCCCACCCCTGAGTGTCCTGCCTGCTTATTGGTCATGTCCTGTTCTCCGTGTCCATTAACTGCTTGTCTGTGCCTGCCTGTATATCATTATGTGTGTGTCTGCATATCATGACATCTCCCCTTTTTTTTATGTTTGGATGACATATGTGAACGTATTTACAAGAATAGGCCAATATTAACATATATACATGCAGTGGATGTGAATATATGTACATGTGAAAGCAGCTGTCTAATGCAAGAACACAGAACAAAGCAAACAGAACAAATGTTTCCTCTTGTGGGAGAATCTAGGACAGCCTCTGTGGCTTGCATTTGATCCTGGTCGACTGCTGGAGAGGTGGTGGTGGGGATGACAGCACCTTGATGGGCGGGATGGAAGCCTGACTGGTGGCCTCGTGAGTCGAGGTATCAGGAGGTGGCAAAACAACAGAAGGAAACGGAGAAGAATGTGGTTGCGGACAGGCAACTTTGCGCAGGGCCCGTCTGTTTCGTCGCACAACAGAACGGTCAGCCAGACGCACAACATACGAGCAGGGGGCAGCCAGTTGAACAACGACAGCTGGAGCTGACTGTGGTGAACCACTGTATTATGGGATGTAAGGTAGGACCTGCACTACAGGTTCACCAGTAGCCCCTGCCGACTGGCTCCGCCCACTAAGATCTGTATAAATATGCATGACCTCCAGTGCCCTGCCATTTCGCCAGCTGCAGCTGGAGGCCTCGCATCTGACTGCAATAAAGCCACAGTTGTACCCAATCTGCGTCTTTGTGCAATTGATTGCGCATCACTGACCAGCCTCCATCAGGGATCTTGACCCGAACAGTGTCTGACGGGGATAACACGGGCAAATCGGTGGCATGAGCATCATAGCCCTGTTTTTGCCGGTCTCTGCCACTTCTGCAGCAGCGGGAGGTGCTCCGTGTTGGGCAAGTGTGTGGCTCGAAGTGTCATTCGCAGGTCCCTGTACATCAGGAGTTGAGGCGGTGACATGCCAGTGGACAGTGGGGTCGCCCTGTACGCAAGCAGTGCAAGGTGAATGGCAGATGCAGAATCCGCGGCCTTGCAGATGAGCTGCTTCACTATGTGCACCCCTTTCTCAACTTTTCCGTTTGACTGCTGACAGTGTGGGCTGGAAGTGACGTGTTTGAACTGATACGACTGGGCAAACCGAGACCATTCATGGCTGCTGAAGCACGGGCCAATGTCACTCATGACAGTGAATGGGAAACCATGCCTGGGGACCGTCTCAGAGATTATCATAGAATTTACAGTGCAAAAGGAGGCCATTCGGCCCATCGAGTCTGCACCGGCTCTTGGAAAGAGCACCCTACCCTAGGTCAACACCTCCACCCTATCCCCACAACCCAGCAACCCCACCCAACACTAAGTGCAATTTTGGACACTAAGGGCAATTTATCATGGCCAATCCACCTAACCTGAACATCTTTGGACTATGGGAGGAAACCGGAGCACCCGGAGGAAACCCACGCACACACGGGGAGGGCGTGCCGACTCCGCACAGACAGTGACCCAAGCCGGAATCGAACCTCGGACCCTGGAGCTGTGAAGCAATTGTGCTATTCCCAATGCTACCGTGCTCCTTACAGGCCTCGATGACGGTCCGAGATGTGAGGTCTGAGAGCTTCACAACTTCAGGGTAATTCGAAAAGTAATCAATGATTAACACATAATCGCGACCATTTGCATGAAAGAGGTCGGTGCCAACGTTGGACCACGGAGAGGTTTCGATTTCATGCTGCTGAAATGTCTCCATACTCTGCGCTGGCTGGAAGTGTTGACAGGTGTTGCATAACACATTGCAAGAGGGGGTCTTTGGTTGTCTCCTCACGGATAAGAATCACCTTCTCATCAGATGCCGGGAGGGTGCTAGCACACAGCTGCACCTGTGACTCAACATGTGACTCAATGTGCCGGATGACGTTGAGTGGTTCACTAGGCACGGCGATGTGGCGGGACAGTGTGTCGGCAATGATGAGCTCCTTGCCAGGCGTGTAGACCAGGTCAAAGTCGTACCTTCGGAGTTTGAGGAGGATGCGCTGCAACCGAGGCGTCATGTCATTAAGGTCCTTGTGGATAATGTGGATCAGGAGCCTGTGATCCATCTCGATTGTGAATGTCGGCAGGCCGTAGACATAGTCGTGAAACTTGAGAATGCCAGTGAGGTGGCCTGGGCATTTCTCTGTTTCTATTGTGCATACCTTTGTTCGGTGGGCATGATTGCCCTTGATACGTAGGCAACCGGTGCCCAGGATGAGGTGTTATCACGCTGCAGCAGGACCACATTGATGCCATCCTGGCTCGCATCTGTTGAGATTTTCGTTTCCCTGTCTGGGTCGAAAAATGCCAATACGGGTGCAGTGGTGAGCTTGGCTTTCAGCTCCAACCACTCTGCCTGAAGGGCCGCCTTTCACTCGAAGGCAGTGGACTTCTTCACTAGGTTTCGTAGGGCCGTGGTGTGTGAGGCCATGTTTGGGATGAACTTGCCCAGAAAATTGACCATGCCCAGGAAGCGCAATACCGCCTTCTTGTCTTCCGGGAGCTTCATGGCTGCGATGGCCTTGACCGTGTCGGTGTCGGGGCACACGCCCTGATGAGAGATCTGGCCTCCTAGGAACTTGAGTGTCATCATGCCAAAGCGACATTTGGCTCTGTTCAGCTTCAGGCCATTGGCATGGACATGGCAGAATACCTGCTGGAGACGGGAAACATGCTCCTCAGGTGTTGTGGACCATATGATGACGTCGTCCATGTACACATGAACCCCTTCAATGCCCTCCATCATCTGCTCCATGATGCGATTTAAAATCTCCGATGCCGAGACGATGCCGAACGGCATACGGTTATAGCAATACCTGCCAAACGGTGTGCTGAAGGTGCAGAGCCTTCTGCTGGTCTCATCCAGCTGGATTTGCCAGAATCCATGTGACGCACCTAACTTCGTGAGAAACCTTGCATGTGCCATCTCACTGGTGAGTTCCTCCCGCTTCGCGATGGGGTAGTGTTCACGCATTATATTCTGGTTGAGATCCTTCGGATCAATGCAGCTGCGCAGGTCTCCAGAGGGTTTTTAACACACACCATCGAGCTGACCCAGTCAGTCAGTTCGGTTACCTTGGAAATGATCCCCTGCTACTGCAGCTCCTTGAGCTGTTACTTTATGCGCTCCTTCAGTGGAGCCGGGACCCGGCGTGGTGCATGGACCACTGGCTTGGCATCAGGTCGCAGTAGGATCTTTTACTGATATGGCAAAGTGCCCAACCCGTCAAACACATCTGGATACTGAGCGAGAATGTCGTCAATGCCAGCTTGAAGATCCACGTTGGACGATGTCGTTGAATAAACCCGCTGCACCAGGTTTAGCCTTTTGCAGGCACGCGCGCCCAGTAGAGTTAATGTTGACAGGTCATCGATCTGAAACTCGAACCCTGCTTTTCTCCCCCAACAGCTGCTACCTGCCCTGGTGAGCATTTCTAGCATTTTCTATTTCATCACCCTCGTTTTTTTCTGCCCCTTAAGTCATTGTATCTCATTCAGGCTGCTGCCATCCCTTTTAATCCTACGTACTTGAATCTTGCTCACAAGCTTACGATGTGGTGCAATGTCAGATGTCTTTTGAAGTGTATATACAGAATACTAATTGTCCTACCTCATCACATATATCAGTTACTTCATCAGAATTGACCCAACTCAACTAATTTAAGAAATAATTTTGATGTAGCACCCACCCATCATTATTTTTATCCATCAATAGAAATGTTGATATTTTAATGAACCAAGTAAAGTGTACAATAATAGACTCATTTATAATAGCAATGGTATGATCAGTGATTACTATTGCTCTGTTGCAGAGGGCAGTAGAGCGGAGCTGCTGATTGGCCGTTGCAGGGGAAATTTGCACACGTCCGTGTGCTCACCCTAACTTGGAGGTGGTTTGTGGAGGAGCTGTTGTTAAGTGACACTTAAACCCGAAACACTTCTTCAGTGTTTCCCACCCTACCCCCTCCTCTAACCAAAAAAGAAACGCTGTAAGGATCAAGAGAAAGGCTCGAGGGCAGGTAGAAGTGGAAAGTTGAACCATGATGTCACAGCCTGCAGGTAAGGGATTGGCTGGTCACTGGTAAGTAGTTTTTATTTTATTTTCCCTCAGGTGTTATCGTGCGGGTCACAGAGGTTGCTGAGTGAGTGCTTGCTGAGAAGGGGAGTGAATAACAGGTAAGCTCTTTCTTTCTTTTTTTTTTATCTAGAGGGGATCACAGGGAAGGTAGTGCAATGTTCCTCCTGCAGAATATTTGAGGTGAGGGACACCGTCAGTATCCCTGCTGATTTCATCTGTGGGAAGTGCACCCATCTCCAGCTCCTCAGAAACTGCGTTAGAACATAGAACATAGAAAATACAGCACAGAACAGGCCCTTCGGCCCACGATGTTGTGCCGAACCTTTGTCCTAGATTAATCATAGATTATCATTGAATTTACAGTGCAGAAGGAGGCCACTCGGCCCTTTGAGTCTGCACCAGCTCTTGGAAAGAGCACCCTACCCAAACTCAACACTTCCACCCAACACCAAGGGCAATTTGGACATTAAGGGCGAGCTGGAGTTGGATGAACTTCGGATCGTTCTGGAGGCAGAGTTGGTCATAGATAGAAGCTTCAGGGATGTAGTTACTCCGAAGAATAAAGATAGATGGGTGATGGTGAGAGGGGCTGGGAGGAAGCAGTCAGTACAGGGATCCCCTGTGGCCATTCCCCTTAGCAACAAGTTTACCGCTTTGGATACTGTTGGGGGGGGAGACTTACCAGGGTTAAGCCATGGGGTACAGGTCTCTGGCACAGAGTCTGTCCCTATTGCTCAGAAGGGAAGGGGGGAGAGGAGTAGAGCATTAGTCGTTGGAGACTCCATAGTTAGGGGGATAGATAGGAGATTCTGTGGGAATGAGAGAGACTCGCGGTTGGTGTGTTGCCTCCCAGGTGCCAGGGTGCGTGATGTCTCGGATCGTGTTGTCGGGATCCTTAAGGGGGAGGGGGAGCAGCCCCAAGTCGTGGTCCACATAGGTACCAACGACATAGGTAGGAAAAGGGATGGGGATGTAAGGCAGGAATTCAGAGAGCTAGGGTGGAAACTTAGATCTAGGACAAACAGAGTTATTATCTTTGGTTGTTACCCGTGCCACGTGATAGCGAGACGAGGACTAGGGAGAGAGAGGAGTTGAACACGTGGCTACAGGGATGGTGCAGGAGGGAGGGTTTCAGATTTCTGGATAATTGGGGCTCATTCTGGGGTCGGTGGGACCTCTACAAATGGGATGGTCTACACCTGGACCAGAGGGGTACCAATATTCTGGGGGGGAAATTTGCTAATGCTCTTCGGGAGGTTTTAAACTAGTTCAGCAGGGGCTTGGGAACCTGAATTGTAGCTCCAGTATACAGGAGGATGAGAGTAGTGAGGTCATGAGTAGGGTTTCAAAGTTGCAGGAGTGTACCGGCAGGCAGGAAGGTGGTTTACAGTGTGTCTTCTTCAATGCCAGGAGCATCCGGAATAAGGTGGGTCAACTTGCGGCATGGGTTGGTACCTGGGACTTCGATGTTGTGGCCATTTCGGAGACATGGATAGAGCAGGGACAGGAATGGTTGTTGCAGGTGCCGGGATTTAGATAATTCAGTAAGCTCAGGGAAGGTGTTAAAAGAGGGGGAGGGGTGGCATTGTTAGTCAAGGACAGTATTACGGTGGCAGAAAGGACGTTTGATGAAGACTCGTCTACTGAGGTAGTATGGGCTGAGGTTAGAAACAGGAAAGGAGAGGTCACCCTGTTAGGGGTTTTCTATAGGCCGCCGAAAAGTTCCAGAGATGTAGAGGAGAGGATTGCAAAGATGATTCTGGCTAGGAGCGAAAGCAACAGGGTAGTTGTTATGGGGGACTTTAACTTTCCAAATATTGACTGGAAACGCTATAGTTCGAGTACATTAGATGGATCCGTTTTTGTCCAATGTGTGCAGGAGGGTTTCCTGACACAGTATGTAGATAGGCCAACGTGAGGCGAGGCCATATTGGATTTGGTACTGAGTAATGAACCAGGACAGGTGTTAGATTTGGAGGTCGGTGAGCACTTTGGTGATAGTGACCACAATTCGATTACGTTTACTTCAGTGATGGAAAGGGATAGGTGTATACCGCAGGGCAAGAGTTATACCTGGGGGAAAGGCAATTATGATGCGATGAGGCAAGACTTAGGATACATCAGATGGAGAGCAAAACTGCAGGGAATGGGCACAATGGAAATGTGGAGCTTGTTCAAGGAACAGCTACTGCGTATCCTTGATAAGTATGTACCTGTCAGGCAGGGAGGAAGTGATCGAGTGAGGGAACCGTGGTTTACTAAAGCAGTCGAAACACTTGTCAAGAGGAAGAAGGAGACTTATGTAAAGATGAGACATGAAGGTTCAGTTAGGGCGCTCGAGAGTTACAAGTTAGTTAGGAAGGACCTAAAGAGAGAGCTAAGAAGAGCCAGGAGGGGACATGAGAAGTCTTTGGCAGGTAGGATCAAGGATAACCCTAAAGCTTTCTATAGATATGTCAGGAATAAAAGAATGACTAGGGTAAGAGTAGGGCCAGTCAAGGACGGTAGTGGGAAGTTGTGCTTGGAGTCCGAGGAGATAGGAGAGGTGATAAATGATTATTTTTCGTCAGTATTCACACAGGAAAAAGACAATGTTGTTGAGGAGAATACTGAGATTCAGACTACGAGACTAGAAAGGCTTGAGGTTCATAAGGAGGAGGTGTTAGTAATTCTGGAAAGTGTGAAAATAGATAAGTCACCTGGGCCGGATGGGATTTATCCTAGGATTCTCTGGGAAGCTAGGGAGGAGATTGCTGAGCCTTTCGCCTTGATCTTTAAGTCATCTTTGTCTACAGGAATAGTGCCAGAAGACTGGAGGATAGCAAATGTCCCCTTGTTCAAGAAGGGGAGTAGAGATAACCCCGGTAACTATAGACTAGTGAGCCTTACTTCTGTTGTGGGCAAAATCTTGGAAAGGTTTATAAGAGATAGGATGTATAATCATCTGGAAAGGAATAATTTGATTAGAGATAGTCAACACGGTTTTGTGAAGGGTAGGTCGTGCCTCACAAACCTTATTGAGTTCTTTGAGAAGGTGGCCAAACAGGTGGATGAGGGTAAAGCAGTTGATGTGGTGTATACAGATTTCAGTAAAGCGTTTGATAAGGTTCCCCACAGTAGACTACTGCAGAAAATACGGAGGTATGGGCTTCAGGGTGATTTAGCAGTTTGGATCAGAAATTGGCTAGCTGGAAGAAGACAAAGGGTGGTGGTTGATGGGAAATGTTCAGACTGGAGTCCAGTTACTAGTGGTGTACCACAAGGATCTGCTTTGGGGCCACTGCTGTTTGTCATTTTTATAAATGACCTGGAGGAGGGCGTAGAAGGATGGGTGAGTAAATTTGCAGATGACACTAAAGTCGGTGGAGTTGTGGACAGTGCAGAAGGATGTTACAAGTTACAGAGGGACATAGATAAGCTGCAGCGCTGGGCTGAGAGGTGGCAAATGGAGTTTAATGCAGAAAAGTGTGAGGTGATTCATTTTGGAAGGAATAACAGGAAGACTGAGTACTGGACTAATGGTAAGATTCTTGGCAGTGTGGATGAGCAGAGAGATCTCGGTGTCCATGTACATAGATCCCTGAAAGTTGCCACCCAGGTTGAGAGGGTTGTTAAGAAGGCGTACGGTGTGTTAGCTTTTATTGGTAGAGGGATTGAGTTTAGGAGCCATGAGGTCATGATGCAGCTATACAAAACTCTGGTGCAGCCGCATTTGGAGTATTGCGTGCAATTCTGGTCGCCGCATTATAGGAAGGATGTGGAAGCATTGGAAAGGGTGCAGAGGAGATTTACCAGAATGTTGCCTGGTATGGAGGGAAGATCTTATGAGGAAAGGCTGAGGGACTTGAGGCTGTTTTCGTTAGAGAGAAGAAGGTTAAGAGGTGACTTAATTGAGGCATACAAGTTGATCAGAGGATTGGATAGGGTGGACAGTGAGAGCCTTTTTCCTCGGATGGTGATGTCTAGCACGAGGGGGCATACCTTTAAATTGAGGGGAGATAGATATAAGACAGATGTCAGAGGTAGGTTCTTTACTCAGAGAGTAGTAAGGGCGTGGAATGCCCTGCCTGCAACAGTAGTGGACTCGCCAACACTAAGGACATTCAAATGGTCATTGGATAGACATTTGGACGATAAGGGAATAGTGTAGATGGGCTTTAGAGTGGTTTCACAGGTCGGCGCAACATCGAGGGCCGAAGGGCCTGTACTGCGCTGTAATGTTCCATGTTACTTACTCAGATTTATGGATCAAAATTCATTATAATTGGTTACTTTTACTGGGCTATATTACCAGTAAAAAATATACTGACATGCACGAGTTTAGTCCATGCTGACAATGAACAAACTGGATTCAATTGATTTCGTTCAGCAACACAAACGTCTGTAATTAAGTAACATTCATTATATTCATGTGATTCAAAAGATTCAGAGCTAAGCCAAGATTAAGTGCAGGATTCTTCTCTCTGTGAACCAACAGCTTTGAACGCACTGTTGTTTAACTGAAGGAGCAGTTTCACATTAAAAATGAATGCTGCATAATTGGCAGTCATTTCACTGTTTCCCCAAAGGGATATCAAATCAAATATTAACACAAGTGGTGTCAGATGCCACGTTCCTGGCCAAGGATTTCTTCATAAAATATATGCAAAATTGCCACTTGTTTTAAATTTGTGCATAATTTGTGCAGTGGTGCATAATTCCCAGCATTTATAAAAGTAACAAACCGACCAGTAAACGATTAAATGGGGAAGAAGGTGTGCAAAATATCACCCGTAGCACTCACAACCTTGGTCTTCAGATGTCTGCCATTTGTTTCTTTCAGTTGCACCAATACTGCACGTGAATCATGGGACACTATCTGAATTTGGCTCTTCAGATTTATCCCACCAGCCAACCTCTTCAAAACCTTCATTATACAAAGAACAATCCCATTCTAATTTTAAAGTGTGCCATTTGATGTGCAGATTCGCACTTATGGATTGGATTGGATTGGATTGGATTTGTTTATTGTCACGTGTACCGAGGTACAGTGAAAAGTATTTTTCCGTGAGCAGCTCAACAGATCATTAAATACATGGGAAGAAAAGGGAAGAAAATAAAATACATAATAGGGCAACACAACATATACAATGTAAGTACATAAGCACTGGGATCGGATGAAGCATACAGGGTGTAGTGTTAATGAGGTCAGTCCATAAGAGGGTCATTTAGGAGTCTGGTAACAGCGGGGAAGAAGCTGTTCTTGCAATGATATTGCAATGGAAAAGACCTATGGGGTTTTCTTTTTTAACAAATGCGTGCAATCTTGGAAGATGCTGCATACACCTTAGCAATCGGCGCAGTTGTATTTTCTCAAAAAATGAAAATTAGTTCCTCGACATTGAATGTCATTCCTCATCAAGCAAGCTAAACATTCTGCCTTTCAGGTTTCTGCAGCCGACTTGCTTATTTATTTTTTCGATCAAACAGAGCTTGGGCTGTCGTGATGCGCTCTGTTGACAGAAAGTTGACGGCTCACCCATTGAGCAACATGCTTCGCCTTGACTTTGTTTTCTTCATTTTCTCTGCATCATTACTGTCGATGTGCATTGCTCCGGGAAAGCCTTTGCACGGAGGGCACCAGCTCCACCCTGTGGCACCCAAAGAAAAATGACTGAACATCAAACACTGCTCGGAGACTAAACCTGCCCTGAATTACACAAATTCTGATAATTGCAGAACAGATAAGGAATATTTTGGGCACAGTTATGCAAACCTATTTATAGATTAAACATTTTGAAATCAGAGAAAAGTACCGAGTCCTAACTTATTCTTCTGCACAAGGGCAAATCAATATTTTGTTTTGCAACACATAATAACCCCAGTCAGTGATTTTATGAGAATAACAATAATAACCTTTTATTGTCACAAGTATGAAGTTACTGTGAAAAGCTCCTACAGCATCAAATTGTCAAATTAGCATGAATATAAGTAATCACAAAGTATTTCTTCGACATAATTTGGATGATGACACCAACATATCAGTATAAACCTGCTCTAAAGTTTAAGCTGTTCATTTAAGGAGGAAAAATACAAAAACCTTGGGGAGGATTCTCCGGAGCCCAATGGCGATAAATCGGGCGGAGAATGAGCTCCGACGCCCAATTCGGGGCCGGCGCCGGTTTGACACCGGTCAGCCATGCTCCGCCCTCTCTGAAATGGCATCATCGCATCACGCGCCGTGCGCCATTGCAACGGCACTGGCACGCCATCGGAGGGCCCTCCCGCGATGCTGCCCCCCTGATGGGCCGGGTTCCAGACCGAGTGGGGCATGTGTGGCCTCAGCGGTCGGGAACCCGGCGTGGCGGCTGCGGACTGTGTCCAGCAACGCCACACTCGGCCGGGATCCATGCCACTGGCCGGAGGGCTTCCGCGAGGGCTGGGGGGAGTGACAGGGGGTGGCCAGGGGGTGGCCTGTGGGGTAACGGATGGCGGGTCGGTGCCACGTTGCATGGCGCGGCTGCTGCAGTCGTGGCCCTGCGCATGCGCGGCCTCGTACCCGGCCACTCTCCAGCCGTTTCACCCGGCGCCGCTGCTAGCCCCCCCACTGGTCCCGGAATCGGTGAGGGTTCGCCGCCGATTTTACCGTCACAAAATGCCCACGTGTTCTCCGTTCGAGCCGGCACTTAGCCGCTGAAACGAAGAATTCAACCTCTCTTGTTTAAATAGGGATTTGCAATGCAATTTTGCAATTTAATGTTCACTGTCCGTCAAAGCCAACTAGTGACTGTCCCGCCTACATCTTATTCCTCTTACCCTCTGTTCGGCTTTGCAGCAAGCAACTCTGCTTAGATAAAGCTTTTAACACATTACAATAGTCTCCACTCTCTGTCCTCCGAATCTCCTATCCCTACATTAACCAATGTATCGATTGTCCAACTCCCAGGGCAAGGCCATCGTCATTGTACCAACATTTCCAATATCCACTTCTGCTTCATATGTTGTCTTTTCCCATCTCTTTGCCTGCCTACAAATCCACCGTCCGTGCTCCCCGACCAGGACATAAATGACTTCTTGCTCACTCACCAATTCTTGATTTTAACCACAAGCTGGTGGAGAGGACTAAGCTTTCGAGCCCAGGGTGTTTTAAGTCACAATTCTCATGTCCAAGCAACCAGTGAGGATGTTGGAGCGACTGAAGGCCACCAGTCAGCACTAAGAAAAGAATCACCAATGAGCAAGGTAAAGCAAAGGATTTCAGGAGGATCTCATTGGATGGGAGAGAGAGTTCGAGAAGCAGGTTGCAACTTCTCTTGTTGAGCACAGAGCAACCCTCCAGCTAATCCTGCAAGAAGACTTTAGCCACTTCCCCTGTTCAGCCCTCAGCTAACCCGTCACAGGGGTTCTTTTGAATGCATCACCCAATTCCACATCTACCTCTCCCACCCCTCTCTGTTTAGTTCCCTTCATTCTGTTTTCATCTTACCCATGGCACTGTCAAAACTGATTAAAATCATCGAATAGATCTCCTGTGGCTACATCAGTGATGTGTAATGCTTATTTCCCCCTCTCAATTTCACAATTGTTTTCTGTGCAGTTTTGGTCTCCTTATCTGAGGAAGGGTGTTCTAGCTACAGAGGGAGCGCTGCGAAGGTTTACCAGACTGATTCCTGGGAATCCAGGACTGACGTACGAGGAGAGATTGAATCGGTTAAGATTGTATTCGCTGGAGTTCAGAAGAATGAGGGGGGAATCTCATAGAAATATATAAAATTCTAACAGGACTGGACAGGGTAGATGCAGGAAGGATGTTCCCGATGGTGGATGTGTCCAGAACCAGGGGTCACAGTCTGAGGATACGGGGTAGACCATTTAGGACAGAGATGAGGAGAAATTCCTTCGTCCAGAGAGTGGTCAGCCTGTGGAATTCATTACCACAGGAAGTAATTGAATCCAAAACATTGTACTGTCTAAAGAAGCAGTTAGATATCGCACTTAGGGTGCAAGGGATCAAAGGATATGGGGGAAAGCGGGATCAGGCTATTGAGTTGGATGATCAGCCATGATCATAATGAATGGTGGAGCGGGCTTAAAGGGCCGAATGGCCTGCTCCTATTTGATCTATGTTTCTACATTTCTCTGTCAATGATTCCGTTCTCTTCATGTTCCCTTTCCCTGCAGCCTGCCTTCAGCTGAATCCACAAAAGATCAGCCATGATCTCATTGAATGGTGGAGCAGGCTCGAGGGGCCAGGTGGCCTACTCCTGCTCCTAGTTCTTATGTTCTTATGAAGCTGCTCTGTCAGTCTTTTTCCTTGCAACATTGAATATTTAATCGATTGTCTTTTGACCATGTGCGCAGCTTTGAGATGACCGATTAGTTATCTGGTTAACGCTAAGATGTCAGTTATAAAGTGGGAGCACACTTTCTGCAAAAATAGACAATAAAATTCAGGTGCACCATAAAAAGAGAGCTGAATCTGTTTCTGGTTGACCTCGAATACAGCTTTGTGAAGTGCCTGGTCGGACAGACAGGCAGCAGCTGGAGTTGCCCCAGTTATGGGTATGAACAATATTGGAGGATGGCCTGTGGACCCCGCAGAGGCCGTGCCCCTCACACCCCCAGACCAAGAGCAACCCCAGCCCTATGGTCCCCCCCCCCCCCCCCCCTCCCGCCCCTGCACTGGGACAGAAGCTCCAGTGCCCCTAGGCTGCATGCTACGGATTGTAAATAGCTACTCACCTCCTTAGTCTCCTCCGCAGCCATTGCGCTAGCCTCTCATTTTTAAAAAGGAGTCCTGAAAGGCGCCCGCGCGACATCGCGCTGGGGAGCCGCTAGGTTCCTGGGAGCCTGTTAGATTGGGCTTCAATTGAGATGGAGATTGCTCTTAATTGGTCTCAATTGATGTAGTTCCACTTCTAGGCGGGACCGAGAACCCACCAACGGGAGCGGGACGGTTCGATTGCGAACCAATTCGCACCCGGCGCAGGTCCCGATTTTGTCGCCAAAGCAGATTCTCCGCCATGTCGCCGAACGCCATTTCGTCATCGGGGGGCGGAGAATCCAGCCCATGATTTCTTAGCCATTTCTCCATAGTATAACTTTTCTTCTAGAAAAGCTGAGTGAGATGTTCACTCTTTACCCTCCTAAAACTAACTGTTTCTAGCAGACATGTGAGATCTGCATTTCCTCTCACTACCTATCTTTAACTGCAATCAAATTACCTAAACTAACAATTAAAAAGCTTCTCTACCTTACAAGGCCCCAGTTGCTAAGCAACCACTGTAGGTTTATTTATTCTTCACACCCTATCCCTCTCTAAGCACAATAGAAACACAGTTGGAACTTAACCAACTAACAATTAAAAGCTTCTCTACCTTACAAGGCCCCAGTTGCTAAGCAACTACTGTAGGTTTATTTATTCTTCACACCGTATCCCTCTCTAAGCACAATAGAAACACCGTTGGAACTTAACCAAACCCCACACATATCTTTGGCCAGCATGCATCTAACTATAGGTTCTACCCTTCTTGGCATAGTAACAATAAATTAAACATACTTAACAAGATACCTCATTTCCAATGATTACCAATAAAAATATAAACCTCTTAAAACTACCTTTGTTTTTGTAACACTCCTGACTTCCATCTGCCCCTTGACCAGGCCTTATCCCTCAACTACCCTCCTGACACCCCTGACTGCCCCAGTCTACCCTCTCACCCACACCCCAATGACCCCCTAAATCATCTGACTACTCCTCTACTACCCTTCTATCAATCCCCCAACAACTGGATTACCCCCTGACCCATCCTGCTTCTCAGACTGATCCCCCACACCCTGGCTCAACAAAACCATCCCACCCCCTCCCTCCCCTGCACACACACCCCTGACTTGTCCTACTCTTGCAACTCCAGAAATGTTGGGTGAGAAAGGTGCAACACCTGGCTAAGGTCATTGAAAAGGAGCAGAGTGACAATCCAGCTGTCATTACCATTCCTTTGAACGTTTATTTTGTTTTTTTATTCATTTACGGATGTGGGCGTCACTGGCTAGGCCAGCATTTATTGCCCATCCCTAATTCTTCTTGAGAAGGTGTTGATGAGCTGTCTTCTTGAACCGCTGCCGTCCTTGGTGGTACAGGTGCACCCACAGTCCTGTTAGGGTGGGTGTTCCAGGATTTTGCTCCAGTGACCGTGAAGGAATGGTGATATATTTCTAAGCCAGGATGGTAAGTGACTTGGAGGGGAACTTCTAGGTGGTAGTGTTCCCATGTATCTGCTGGCCTTGTCCTTCTAGATGGTAGAGGATGTGGGTTTGGAAGATGCTATCGAAGGACCTTTGTGAGTTTCTGCAGTGCATCTTGTAGATGGTACACATGGATGTCACTGTTCGTTGGTGCTGGAGGGATTGAATGTTTGTGGAAGGGATGACAAGAAAGTGAGCTGCTTTGGCCTGGATGGTGTTGAGCATCTTGAGTGTTGTTGGAGCTGCACTCATCCAGGCAAGTGGAGAGTATTCCATTACACTCCTGGCTTGTGCCTTGTAGATGGTGGACAGGAACCAAAGAGAAAATGCTGGAAAATCTCAGCAGGTCTGGCACCATCTGTAGGGAGAGAAAAGTGCTAATGTTTCGAGTCCAGATGACCCTTTGTCAAAGACAAAAGTGGGAAATATTTATACTGTGGCGTGAGAGAATGAAAGATGAGTCAAAGCCACAGAAACCAAGGAGACAGAGTGCTAATGGTCACCGAAACCAAGGGAAAGAGTGCTCATGGCAGTCCCCAGAGAGAACAAATGGTGTGAAAGGCCAAACAGCAGAGAAACTAACATCAGAGGGTAAACAGTGACAGAGGTAGATGTGGGGGAAGAGAAAGGGGAAGCAAAGTGGAGAAAAGGTAAGGAAAGGGGGTTAAGATGGGGGGAAATATATATAAAGTAAGACAAGAAATAAATAAATGGTAAAAGACAGTTACAATTAGAACATAGAACATAGAACATAGAACATACAGTGCAGAAGGAGGCCATTCGGCCCATCGAGTCTGCACCGAACCACTTAAGCCCTCACTTCCACCCTATCCCCGTAACCCAATAACCCATCCTAACCTTTTTGGTCACTAAGGGCAATTTGTCATGGCCAATCCACCTAACCTGCACATCTTTGGACTGTGGGAGGAAACCGGAGCACCCGGAGGAAACCCACGCACACACGGGGAGGATGTGCAGACTCCGCACAGACAGTGACCCAAGCCGGAATCGAACCTGGGACCCTGGAGCTGTGAAGCAATTGTGCTATCCACAAGGCTACCGTGCTGCCCCGAATTAAATGGGATGAAAACAAAGGGGTCGAGGTGGGGTAGAGCTAATCATCTGAAGTTGTTGAATTCGATGTCGAGACCGGAAGGCTGTAGCGTGTCTAAGCGGAACGCTATGATGGTGGACAGGCGTTGGGGAGTAAGGAGGTGAGTTGCCTACTGTAGGATTCCTAGCCTCTGACCTGCTCTTGTATTTAGCCACAGTATTTATATGGCCTGGTCCAAAATATTCCAAGGAGCATTTTCAAACAAAATGTGACGCCGAATCACATGAGGAGATATTAAGATGGATGGTCAAAGGGAGATTGGCAGACTCTTCGGAAGATGATGATTACGATCATAGATGCACAAGCGGGCAGAATTGAAGAAGCAATCTTTCAACAAATGGTAGACTGTTAGAAATACAAACATCAAAACTTAGTACCTCAAAACATAATCCGTTCAATTTATAGTTGTGCATAACACAAAATTATTTAACTTGTATAATTTTGGTTTTGAAACAGACTTTGATACAAAAACAAATGCAACGAATACCTGTTTGTAATTCACATGTGCTTAACATGAAACATTTGCTCATTCTAAATGCAAAAGTGTTTTAATTAAGCCATTCCCTTCATTTCTGCAACAAATAACATTCCATTTTGATGTATAGAATAATTATTATATTTCATCTTAATTGCAAGTAAATAATAAATTTTCTATACAGCAGGCTACATTACACAAAATTCCTAGTAATACAACCTTAAGTTTGGTAATCATTGATCAAACATTTTCTGAATCGTGTGAGTATATTTTGGGTGTGATGTGTTTTGCTCAGTAGCCAGTGGGAAACTCTTTGCACCAAATGAGCTGTATGTAAACCTGCTGCTGTTAATTAAAGGTGATTATGCAATGTGTGAGCTTTGGTCCTTGCTTGTTTTTCTGTGATTCCATTTCAGCCTTTCCCACCTACACAAATATGTGGCCCGATAAATTGGGATCATTTGAGGTCACTTCACGAGCACTCAGCATCAGCCGTTCAGTTATGATAATTACTGCTCTCATGCTTCCTATCACTTTTTAGACACTTGTCATTGGGAAATGGTTTCCTGCCGCACTTACATGATGTGTGCACTTGCACACCATTTGGGATCTGTGTGAAGAGGTGCAGTACATGGGGAGGTGCTAACTTATAACCCTCTTCGCTGAATTAAGTCATTCCCAATGGAAGACAACTTTGGATCCGCTCTTGTTTAATAAATAAAAATCCACCAGCCACCACAGTTTCATTTCAAATGGTCAATTATTTGCAAAATATGTTACGGATGCAGAATTATTCCAACCTATTCATCGGCAGTAATGAATGCGAAAGTGAAATTCATTTACTGGCTGTCCTCGGCTTTACGACATTCGAGTTACGAAGAACCGCACTTACGACGCTTATAAATTGGCAGCCTCTTTTGACTTTTCCTTTTAAAGTCAATTTCAACTTTACAATGCCAAGCCAGCAAACAAGTTCAAATATTTATGTGTGTGCAATGACATGTACAATACAGCAAAATTCTATATTTCTATATGTAATTTTAGCTTATATGATTTTTTTTGTATCAATGTGATTGCCATTTACAGCATAAATACATGAATATTTCTGCACTACTATTCTATCATTGACTTTGGACAAAATTTGGGGTTATTTTGATGAAATTAGGGTATTGGATCTTGGTTCAGGAACCAATCCCTGATTTATAACATTGTCCTTATGGGAAAATCGGTTCCAAGTTATGACGTTTCGGCTTAAGCCGCAGTTTTCAGAAACCAATTGTGTTGTAAGTCCGAGGACTACCCGTATGTGTAGCACTGTCCCACAGGCAGTGCAAAGCCTTGAAATTAAAAAATCCTAGGAGACAGATTTAGGGTCGAAACAGGTACAAATTGTGGCAATGTTGAAGAATGTTTCCTTTCCTTGAGTTTCCTTTCAAATTCATATCACTGGGTTTAAAATCTGCCATGAAGCAGCACATACAAGCAGAATTTTCATTAAATATGGTATTAAAAATTGCTTATATATTCCTCGATGTGCTTCGGAGTGATAACTTGGTGCATTTGATTAATTTAGCTGGAAATGCGTTCAATTCAAATAAATATGCATTTATCATCAGTGCTAATCTGCCACTTGCACGTAACCTGATGTTAACTTACTGACATTTATTTATTTTTTAAATGTAGAGTACCCGATTCATTTTTTCCAATTAAGGGGCAATTTAGCGTGTTCAATCCACCTAGCCTGCACATCTTTGGGTTGTGGGGACGAAACCCACGCAAACACGGGGAGAATGTGCAAACTCCACACGGACAGTGACCCAGAGCCGGGATCGAACCTGGGACCTCGGCGCCGTGAGACTGCAGTGCTACCACTGCGCCATCGTGCTTACTGAAATGATGTTTTAAAAGAAGTATGTTGGACCGTTTGTTAATTATATTGTGCTAGTTGTCAGTTGATAGAGAATCAAGAGGTAAAAAGGAGAGAGGAACTCAAAACAATAACGATCAAAAGTGAAAAGTTACTGGGAAAACTATTAGAACTCAAGACTGACAAACCCCAGAACCAGATGGACTTCATCCGAGGGTCTTAAAAGTAATAGCTCCAGAGATAGTAAATGCTTTGATTGTAATCTTCAAAAAATTCCTAGATTCTGGGTAGGTCCCAACAGTTTGGAAAACGATAAAGTAGGATTTTCATTCAAGTTAGGAGGGAGACGGGTGGCACGTTTGCACAATGGTTAGCACTGCTGCCTCACGGAACCGAGGACCTGGGTTTGATCCCGGCCCCGGGTCACTGTCCATGTGGAGTTTGCACATTCTCCCTGTGTCTGCGTTGGGCGTACTCCCACAACCCAAAGATGTGCAGGGTAGGTGGATTGGCCACGCTAAGTTGCCCCTTAATTGGAAAGAAAGAATTGGGTACTCTAAATTTTAAAAAAGGAGGGAGACGGAAAGCAGGAAACTATAGGTCAGTTAGCCTAGTATCTGTCATTGGCAAAATGCTGGAATCCAGTAGTAACAAAAGACTTAGAGAATTCTAATGTAATCAGGCAGTTTTGTGCAGGAGAAATCATGTTTAACTAATTTATGAGAGTTCTTTAATGGATCACAAAAACATATCGGGGCAATCCACAAATTATAATATTTTCAGTTGGTTGTGCCCTGGTCATAATTTTAAACTGTTGGGAAAATAATTAAGGCGAAGGATCAGAGTGAATGTGTGAATGTAAACCGTGCATTTTATATGTTAATCAGCCGAACAAGGCTGCACACCGAATGTGCACAGAGAAGAAATAGATTTGAATGGGCTGTTAGGATTCAAAGGGTAAGATATGCAAAGGTGTGAAACAAAAGATATCATAGGGAAGCTGGATAAAGTGAGTTTACCTTTCTTCAAAACTGTAAAAGCTAAAATAAAGAGATTAAGTCTGGGGGCGAACATCATAGAATCATAGAATTTACAGTGCAGAAAGAGGCCATTCGGCCCATCAAGTCTGCACTGGCCTTTGGAAAGAACACCCTACTTAAGGGCACGCCTCCACCTATCCCCGTAACCCAATCACCCCACCTAACCTTTTGGACTCTCAGGGGCAATTTACCAAGCCACCTGACCTGCACGTTTTTGGACTGTGGAAGGAAACCGGAGCACCCGGAGGAAACCCAGGCAGATACGGGGAGAAAGTGCAAACTCCACACAGGCAGTCACCCGAGCATGGAATTGAACACGGGGCCCTGGTGCTGTGAGGCAGTAGTGCTAACCACTGTGCCACCTTGCCGCCGATGGGGGTGGGGTGTGGACAGCCATATATCCGCTGTCACTCTGCACAACCACGGCCACAGTGGGCAGTCAATAAGTGCGTAGCAGTTGCAGGCTGCGGCATGGCGGTCCATGCCTGGACAGCACAGTCCCGGATCCCGACGGGGTCAGGGGTGCGGTGCGGGTGGCAAAGTGGCGGGAGAATGACCGGGTCTTGCGGGGGTGGATTCAGGGTGGGGGTTAGGGGAGCATGTATGGACAGGGGCTGAAGTGCAGACCGGGGACATTGTGTAGCCCAGTGGACCTGTTTGGGCACGGGGATATGCACTATGCTAACATATCTGCCTTTCACCCCTGCAGATAATGGACTTCGGAATCCAAACAGGAATGGTGGCCATCAATGTGACGGTCGCCCTGAACCCATGTTCTTCCAGGCGCCGAGTGGGGACCAGTCTGGGATCTCACAGACCTTGGTGCACAGGTGCATCTGCACCATAACGGAGGCCCTCTATGCCCACTCGGCACATGGTTCACTGCCATCGCCAGGATGCCCGAGGTACAGGGAGTGATCGACAGGATGCATGTCGCCCTACGAGCCCGACTCATGACAGGCCGGTCTTCACATCACAAACCAAACGGGGCTCCACTCAATGAATGTGAGTTGGTGCATGACCATGCACATCTGCGCCCGTACCCAGGTAGCATGCACGGCACCTTCATCCCGGCAGACTCGACGGTTCCTGACACTTTTGAGATGTACCCCCGGGTGAGGGGTTGGCTCTTGGGTGACAGGGATTCACTGTCGTTGTGACTGATACCGCCTATAATGTGGAGACCCTCTACAACGACACCAGGTGTTTCGGCATCCTGAAGTTGCTGTTCAGGTGCCTGGACTGCCCTGGAGGATCCCTCAAGTATCGCGCTAGGACAGTCCCTACATCATGGTGGCCTGCTGCATCCTCCACAACATCGAGCAGCAGAGGGTCGACGTGCTGGAGGAGGGGGATGAATGCCAGGCCTCATCCAGTGAGGAGGATGCAGAGGAGGGCCAGGATGGGCAGAACATGAGGCCCGGGCAGCTACAGGAGGCCGCACAACAACCCCCTCTGCGATTCCTACCTGTGGGTGTGGGCCCTGGTCGGCAGTAACGGAGGGCCTGGTCCATGGGATGGAGGATGATGACGACCCGCTCTGCGATGAGCTCTGGTGCTCTGATTTGTTTGACCACGCCTGACTCCTGCCCACGGTAACACTTTCCACAGTCTACCTGGGTGATCTCTGCATGCGAGCTGGCCATTCCATCTCACGGTGCCGTTGGATCCCTAGGGTGCCAATGGTGGGGACGGGGGTGCGTGGGGTTGTGCAAGAGGGAGGGGTGGGATACAGGAGCGATGTACGGGGTCTGACCTGAGGGCCCCGGCCCTTGACCACCTCCACCATGCACCCAACCCTCCCCCGCCTCCCCCAACCAGCCCAGCCCATACCAGCCAAGTCCAGCCCACCCATCACACCTGCTAACAGGGCACCGAGGCAGGTTGGTACTTTTGTGCACAGGTGTTTATTTTACAAAGAACCTGTGAACATCTCTATACCAAAGTGTCCCCTGGCCCCTAACGCTATGCTCTGCACCCATGCCATCTAAACTGGTGCCTACCTTTCTGGCCTTACAGGCCCGCTACGATACGTCTAGATGGATCCTCTAATGGAACATTGGATGCGGCCTGCTGTGAATCCCGCCCTGTGACATGGGATCCCCTTGGCAGCCGTCCTCTAGAGAAACCGGGCCTGGATGGGCCTGGCTATCACCCGGTCTCCCAAGTGCCATGGTGCCAGCATGTTTTGCCCGCTGCCCATCGGATGCGGCAGGAACAGGTGAGGGAGAGTCCGAGGCACTGTGGTGTTCCAGCACCTCCCCTGTGGGAGTCACCGGCATGGGCCCCATCATTTCCTCATCCCTCAGGGTGCCCGGTGGCCCCCAGGCTACTCCGTGGGACTGAGGCGTGGCCAGGGCGAACTCCTGGGGCTTCCCCGCCACCTGGAGCCGTCGGACCTGAAGGCCCGCTCGCATCTTGACGTGGGTCTCGACCATGCATGCGGCCATGGAACACAGGGACTGGGCCACCTCCTCTGGGACTGGGCCACATCACTCAATGGCTGCGCCACCTCCCTCCAGATAAAAGCAAAGTATTGCCAATGCTGGAATCTGAAACCAAAGAGAAAATGCTGGAAAATCTCAGCAGGTTTGGCAGCATCTGGAGGGAGAGAAAAGAGCTAACGTTTCTCATCCAGATGGCCCTTTGTCAAAGGGTCCCTCCAGGACTGGCTCACGTCAGTCAGCACCTGGGAAAGGCCCACGTCGCCCTCAGCCATAACCCATTGTGTCTGGGCCAAACTCTAGAGCACTGCTGCAATGTCCAGGTGGTCCTGGTACATAGCTGCCTGTGACAGGGTCACCCTGCCCTGTGCCTCAGCCACTACCCAGACAGAGTGCCCCAGGCCTCGAACATGCTGACCCATGGCCGATACCTTCACCCCCAAGGCTTCCACCGTGGATGCCACCCATTCGGTGTTGGCCTGGGTGGCACGCATTGTCGGCACCGCCTCCTCCCCCTGCAGTCGGTTGGACTCTTCCCACTGCATCTGCAGGTGTTGGATTGTTGCTGACAACCTCTCATGTCGTGCCTGACTCTGTGGCTGCATCTCCATTATCGATGGGACCGCCATTTCCAAAGCCCGAGACACGCCTGTACAGCAGCTAGTACCTGGGGTCGGGCCGCCCTCTGACCTTCCGCCCCCTTGGTGATTCCTACCTTCACCTGATGTACTACAGCACGTGCGTGCTGCGCACAGATAGTGCCCCAGGAGCCTCATCACTAACATCCCCAGCTGAGGTGAATGTCTCTGGGGTGGTGGAGGATGTTGGAGACAGTTGTGATGGGAATTCAGGGTCGTCCCCGAACTGTGCTCCGGGGTGTCTCGGGCTGGCATTTGGGGTCTCTCTCTTCGCTATCCGTCTCCTCCTCGTCGCTGGAATCTGCTTGAGGTTGGGCCGGGGCTGGAGGACACCAGAAAGGCAAGCATCATCGCCAGGTGATCCTGCAAGACATGATGCATGATTGAATAGAATTAGTGTATCAGTCTGGGAATGATCTCATTCCCAAACACACTGAAGTGAACACTTTTGAAACTAACTGGGGACCACATACCGAGAAGGAGGAATGGTCCACAGGGTATTTGATTCTCTATATACTGTCTCAATATTTTTAATTCAGTTCTTAAAGTTTTTTTTAATATCACACATGTGTTGGATTTACACATTTTAAGTATCTGTACCTCAACTGTTTGGTCAATTGAAAATATTTGATCATACCTGCTCACGAACAATGACTTAGAGCATGTAATGATTCAAACAATTTACAAAGCATCCGCAGTAATTTGCTTTTATCCAGAATTTACAAAGTGTATGCTTGAGCAGTTGAATGTTCATTCTTTGCCTTTCGTGAATTGCTTTTATTTATTAGTTTACAAATTTTCACTCATCTCAAGGGCCATTTGCTTCTTCGAAAATGTTCCACCATTAATTTAGATAATGGCAAAATTTAACTAAATTCTACTTTCTCACCTTGACACCATATATCACCCAACAAAAATCTGTTGACCCCCGTCTTGAAAATTTCAACTGACCCTTCACCAGTCCCGCCTGTTTCCTGATCTCACTCTTACATAGACAGGCTCGAGCTGGACAGGCTCTGGTTCTGGACTTCCCCACCAGGGGCAATGCTTCACTGTCCCTACCTTGTCCTCAATCTTCTAAATAGAAGCAAATAGAAGTTAGCTTCATGTAGCTGTGGCGTTCTTTGTGGTGCTAATTCTAGGATGGTTAGCGTAGTATTCACAAAGACCACAAATAGCTTTTATATTGAACAAAGCTATAGATATATTTACACTACTTAAATGGATTTGATACTTACTCCTATATAATAAACAGTTGATAAGAAACATGCAATCTACACTCATCTATAATAATCGCTGATTGTCACAAGTAGGCTTCAATGAAGTTACTGTGAAAAGCCCCTCGTCACCACATTCCGGCGCCTGTTCGGGGAGGCCGGTTCGGGAATTGAACCCGCGCTGCTGGCATTATTCTGCATTGCAAGCCAGTTATTTAGCCCATTCTGCTAAACCAACCCCTAATATACTACTAATCTCTACACTAATACAATAACTATGATCTGCTCTCACTCACACTATCATTCCTACAGTCTGTCCTCTAGCCTTCTCCTCAACCTCTCACCCGCAAGGCTTAGCATCGATGCATTATATAGTTCTACATCTAGTTCCCTCTAGTGGTTGATTTGGACATGACATTAACCCTTGCATTTCCTTACATTTATGATAATGTCACAGTAGCGTGTCCTCATAAATTAACCCTTTGATGCCCATTGCCATTTTGATAAAACTGCAATGTAGGTAATGGGCCGACTGACCAAATACCTTCTAAAAATCAATGTAAACATCGCCTGCCACATCCCTTTTTATACCTTCACACTTATCGAGTTTCCTCAAAGGAAAATGAGTGAAATTAATTAATCAAGGCCTGCCCTTCATAAATCTATGTTCACCATTTGTGATTTAAATCCTCACTAATTTTATCCCATCTCACCCACAAATGAAGTACGATTACACTAGCAAATGGCAGAACCCTCAAGAGTATTGACAGGCAGAGGGATCTGGGTGTACAGGGCCACAGGTCACTGTAAGTGGCAACATAGGTGGAGAAGATAGTCAAGAATGTGACATTATGATAAATGTACAGAACTGTAATGGTTAATGTTATGTTCAAATCAACCACTAGTGAGAGCAGATCATAGTTACTGTATTGGTGTAGAGATTAGTAGTAGATGAGTATAGATTGTATGTTTATTATCAACTGTTTATTATATATGAGCAAGTGTCAAATCCAATTAAGTAGTGTAAATAAATCTTTAGCTTTGTTCAATATAAAAGCTATTTGTGGTCTTTGTGAACATCCTCAGGTTCGAACCACAAAGAACACCACAAAGAAGACATACAGCATGCATGCCTTCATCATATGGGGCATTAAGTATAAAAATTGGCAAGTCATCCTACAGCCGTATAGAACCTGAGTTAGGCCACACTTGGAATATAGTGTTCAATTCTGGGGCGAAATTCTCCGGAAACGGCGCGATGTCCGCCGACTGGCGCCCAAAATGGCGCAAATCAGACGGGCATCGCGCCGCCCCAAAGGTGCGGAATGCTCCGCATCTTTGGGGGCCGAGCCCCAACATTGAGGGGCTAGGTCGGCGCTGGACGAATTTCCGCCCCGCCAGCTGGCGGAAAAGGCCTTTGGTGCCCCGCCAGCTGGTGCGGAAATGACATCTCCGGGCGGCGCATGCGCAGGAGCGTCAGCGGCCGCTGACGGCATTCCCACGCATGCGCAGTGGAGGGAGTCTCTTCTGCCTCCGCCATGGTGGAGACCGTGGCGAAGGTGGAAGGGAAAGAGTGCCCCCACGGCACAGGCCCGCCTGCGGATCGGTGGGCCCCGATCGTGGGCCAGGCCACCGTGGGGGCACCCCCAGGGCCAGATCGCCCCGCGACCCCCCCAGGACCCCGGAGCCCGCCCGCGCCGCCTTGTCCCGCCGGTAAGGTAGGTGATTTAATTTACAGGATCGCGGGACAGGCATTTTGGCGACGGGACTTCGGCCCATCCGGGCCGGAGAATCGAGCGGGGGGGGCCCGCCAACCGGCACGGCGCGATTCCCGCCCCCGCCGAATATCCGGTGCCGGAGACTTCGGCAACCGGCAGGGGCGGGATTCACGCCAGCCCCCGGCGAATTTCGCCCTCAGTCACCACTCTATCAGAAGAATGTGGAGACTTTGGAGAGGGTGCAGAAGAGGTTTGCCAGGATGTTGGCTGGTATGAAGAGCATTAGCTATGAGGAGGGGTTGGATAAACGTTGGTTGTTCTCACTGGAACGATGGATGTTGAGGCGACCCGATAGAAGTCTACAAAATTATGAGGGGCATGGATAGAGTGGATAGTCAGAAGCTTTTTCCCAATGTGGAAGAGAAAATTACTAGAAGGTGCGAGGGGCAAAGTTTAAAGGAGATGTGCAAGGGAAGTTTTTTACACAGAGGGTAGTGGGTGCCTGGAACCCGCTGCCGGAGGAGGTGGTGGAAGCAGGGACGATATTGACATTTAAAGGGCATCTTGACAAAAACATGAATAGGATGGGAATCGAGGGATACGGGCCCCAGGAAGTGTAAAAGATTTTAGGTTAGACGGGCAGCAAGGCCGACGCAGGCTTGGAGGGCCGAAGGGCCTGTTCCTGTGCTGTACTTTTCTTTGTTCTTTATTAACCGGCCTTTCATTCTCTTGATGCACGAAAGAGTGACCCCGAGAAAGAGGAAGGAAGTTCTCTTTCCATTAGCTTCTTGTTCAGTTCCCAGATTAAAAATGTGTGAGGGATGGCTGTCCTTTCTTGGCCATAGATGACAACAAGGGCAGAATTAACAAGAAAAGGGAGATGCCGTGGAATGTGAATTAGTGACTGACATTTTATATTCTTTGGCCCATGAAGTAAATCCATAGCTGGAGCAGTGCTACATTCAATTTATTTCCCAACCCTAATAACCCTTGAGTAACTTGAGATCCAAGGTGTGAAAATGTCCCTCATCACACAGTTTAAAGAGAATAAATTAAAACTTTTGCGTAATTTGCACCTATATTTGCTGCTTAAGTGAGGTAAGATGTGGAGATGCCGGCGTTGGACTGGGGTGGGCACAGTAAGAAGTCTTTCAACACCAGGTTAAAGTCCAACAGGTTTGGTTCAAACACTAGCTTTCGGAGCGCTGCTCCTTCCTCAGGTGAATTCACCTAGTCAGTGAGGTATGGCACTGGGATACCTGGTTTATTGAGTTTGCGAAAGAAAGCTCTCAGAACTCAATCAGTTACTTAAGAGTTATTAGGTCTACCTCACTCATGAAATAAACTGATGGAGTACTGTCTCTACTGTCAATCTATCCCTTTGATCGAGCACCATTCTCTCTTCAGTAATGAGTTTAGTTTAGTTCAAAACATAACTAATGAATGCAGGTTTCACCATGGATAACTCATTAAGCAGCCCATCCATCATGCTAATTGTCCATATAATTATGTATAATAGCATTAAACTATTTCAGATCAGCATACTGTATATTCCTAACGTTTCCAGGAATGAATTATTCTATCAACGCAAATGTTGACGTGCATTTTCCACATGCTGTTTAATCGGCCTTTGGTGCTTTTTGTAAATGCCATAGGTTTGCATTATTCTCATGTTTCTATATCCAGCTGCAACGGAATGCAAGAAACTGACTCAAACGGCAACAAAGCTAACTGGGTGTAATTCTATCTGGAGAAGGGCAAATATGCTGACCACGTTTTCCAGGAATACGAAACATGGTGAGTTAGCTGTTCCCTCCATTCAAAATCAATGGAAAAACTAGCCTATACCTTCTCAGCTGTTATAGTTGTATTTGCTTACGGATACCTATTTTTCCTAATCATGTTTTTTTTGCAGGGCAGTTGTAACCACATGACAATGTGTTTTACTTCGCTCAGGGAGTCTGTGTTTCTGTGGCAACATACACCTTTACATGCATGTTGCAATCTAGAGCTATGGATAGCTCCAACGTCCTTTCCATCAGGAATGACCAGGAATCTCTCCACCTGCCGTTGTCGTGTCTCTGAAGCATTTCCAGGTGGAGGCTCGGTCTGTTTGGTCACACGCCCACCTTCCTTGCTCATCAAGTGCGGCGCCACGGTAGCACGATGGTTAGCACTGTTGCTTCACAGCTCCAGGGTCCCAGGTTCGATTCCTGGCTTGGGTCACTGTCTGTGCGGAGTCTGCACATTCTCCCCGTGTCTGCGTGGGTTTCCTCCGGGTGCTCCAGTTGCCTCCCACAGTCCAAAGATGTGCTGGTTAGGTGGATTGGCCATGATAAATTGTCCCTAGTGTCCAAAGAAAGGTTGGGTGGGGTTGCTGGGTTATGGGGGCGGGGTGGGCTTAAGTGGGGTGCTCTTTCTAAGGGCTGGTGCAGACTTGATAGGCCAAATGGCCTCCTGCTGCACTGTAAATTCTATGATTCTATAAGTGCTGTGGGAGACTCAAAACACCAGAATAGCTCCCAACTGCACCACAAGACCTCCACCAAAGCATGCTACAGCAACGCAATTAATACCCTTTAAACAATAAGTCTGGCAGTGCAGGTACACGTTGCCTGGTTTTGAACAATAGCTGGAGTCAGCAAGCTGCAATTCACTGATTACAATGAACATCACTTTTCATTGTGAAACTCACCCCTGAGAAAGGAGGGCTATGCCTCTAGGTTGAGTCGCATTTGGTTGAGGTCATTTTGACTTTGTGCAGTGGTGTAAACCAGGTGGTGATAAATCTACAGTCCATTTCATATCTTTCCCAGTTTTGACTTCAATGACAAATCGAGGGAGGGATGTAAAAGAGGCTGATGATTCCTCATGCCCCATTCTACACTCTTACATGAAGTCAAAAATACTGCAGTTAATAGGGTACACCAATTTGCTCTGAAATTCGGAGCAATACGTGAATGCATGCAAGTAGTTTCGGGCCCTTCCTGTTGTCATGGCTACTATGGAGATGAAATAAAGCCAAAGCTTATTGGGATGACTTCAGCGGGTCTTTCAAAAAGCATTAACGGCTCAACTCTTTCAATATAACTGAGTCAAACAGCACAGGTGGTCTCAGTGCAGATTCCAGTTCATCAGCTATAACCCGATCTCAGTCACGGAGTGGGGTTAGTAGTAAGGCTTCAAGTAGTCTCAACGCACTGCGCCAGACAGGCTCATAGCTAGTTTCTCTGCTGCAGGTCACTGTCCAGTGACCTTCACTACAAAGTGCATGTGATCGAGCCATTTGAGAACAGGATTGAACTGGACCACGATGCTATCTTTGCCCTGCATCAGTTTACAAAAGATATCAGCTGGACTTCAGACCCGAGAGTGACAAGTTCGCAGAATCTGTACTTCAGCATGAGTCCCCCTCGCCTGGAGAGGAGGATATAACATTGGAGGAGAGGAGGGGGTGGGGGGAGGTAGAGAAAAACACTGATGCTAAATATTCAACAAGAGCGCGGGAAAAATTTGCCGGGTCGGAGAATGGCCGTTGGCCGCCGTGAATCCCGCCCCCGCCGAAGTCTCTGCTCCCGGAGATTGGGCGGGGGCGGGAATCCGGCCGCGCCGGTTGGCGGGACCCCCTGCTGGATTCTCCGGCCCAGATGGGCCGAAGTCCCGCCCAGGAATTGCCTGTCCCGCCGGCGTAAATCAAACCTGGTATTTACCGGCGGGACCAGGCGGCGTGGGCGGGCTCCGGGGTCCTGGGGGGGGGCGCGGGGCGATCTGACCCCGGGGGGTGCCCCCACGGTGGCCTGGCCCGCGATCGGGGCCCACCGATCCGCGGGCGGGCCTGTGCCGTGGGGGCTCTCTTTCCCTTCCGCCTCCGCCACGGCCTCCACCATGGCTGAGGCAGAAGTGACTCTCCCCACTGCGCATGCGCGGGAAACTGACAGCGGCCGCTGACGCTCCCGCGCATGCGCTGGGAAACTGACAGCGGCCGCTGACGCTCCCGCGCATGCGCCGCATTTCCGCGCCAGCTGGCGGGGCAACAAACGCCATTTCCGCCAGCTGGCGGGGCGGAAATCCCTCCGGCGTCGGCCTAGCCCCTCAATGTTGGGGCTAGGCCGCCAAAGATGCGGAGACTTCCGCACCTTTTTGCCGGCGCGATGCCCGTCTGATTTGCGCCGGCTTTGGCGCCAGTCGGCGGGCATCCCGCCGTTGGGGGAGAATTTCGCCCCTGAGTCTTTCCTTCCGTAGTTCGAAATGGTAAGCTACGTCCAAAAGGTCAGAATGGGCGGTTCGGTGCAGATTCCAATTAGCATGATGCTGACATTGCGCCGTGGCACTTTTGAAAATCTCTTCTCTCAGTAACGTCTGCAAGCCTGTCCTCGCTCAGGCACGACCTGTGATATTTATTTTCCTGGAATTTGGAAGAGGGGAAGGAAAGACGCAATAAAAATTTTCATTTGGTGCATTTCTGCTTTACCCCAAACAGGATACAAATTCCAATGATTAAATTTTATACCGAAATGTTTAACGTGCCCATACTTCATTCCTGTGCATGATATTTTTACACAAGTCTTCAGCATTTTTTAAACAAATTCACCCCGTTGTAAAGGTAGTGCAGCAGGAAATGTGTCATGAATTTGGTGAGATTTCAGATTTGGCATTTTCCTTTCAGAATTCCTTCATCTTTTGCATCCTGCTATCTACAGATGTTTTTTTAATGGGCCGAGTGGCCCAGGTCCAAACATCTTCAGCTGCTTCATCAATGACCACCCTTCCATAATAAGGTCAGAAGTGGGGATGTTCACAGGTGACTGCACAATGTTCAGCACAGTTCACGACTCCTCAGATAATGAAACAGTCCAGGTCCAAATGCAACAAGGCCTGGACAATATGCAAGCTTGGGCTGCCAAGTGGCAAATTATATTCGCACCACACAAGTGCGAGGCAATGACCATCTCCTGCAAGAGAGGATCTAAACACGAGAGGATCTAAACACTGCCCCTTGACGTTCAATGGCATTACCATCGCTGAATCCCCCACAATCAACATCCTGGGGGTTACCATTGATCGGAAACTGAACTGGACTAGTCATATTAATACTGTGGCTACCAGGGCAAGTCAAAGGCTAGGAATCTTACGGTGAGTAACTCACCTCCTGACCTCCCCAAAGCCTGCCACCATCTACAAGGCACAAGTCAGGAGTGTAATGGAATACTCTCCTCTGGCCTGGATGAGAGCGCAGTTCCAATAACACTGAAGAAGCTCGACACTATCCAGGACAAAGCAGCCCGCTTGATTGCTCCCCCTTCCACAAACATTCAAACTCTCCACCACCGACAAACAGTGGCAGCCTTGTGTAGCATCTACAAGATGCGCTGCAATAACTCACCAAGGTTTCTTAGCACCTTCCAAACACCACGACCACTATCATCTAGAAGGACAAAAGCAGCAGATACCTGGGAGCCCCACCACCTGGAGGTTCCCCTCCGAGTCACTCACCATCCTGACTTGGAAATATATCGCCGTTCCTTCACTGTCGCTGGGACAAAATCCTGGAAATCTCTCCCTAACAGCACAGTGGGTGTATATATACCTCAAGGACTGCAGCGGTTCAAGAAAGCTACTCACCACCACCTTTTGAAGGGCAACTAGGGATGGGCAATAAATGCTGGTCTAACCAGCGAAGCCCACATCCCGTAAATGAATTTTTTTTTTAAATTCCTGCTGGCTACAGATATTTTTTAATGGGGAGTGTGAGCTTGTGTAAGGTTTGCATTTTTGCCACACAGATGACAAGGTAACCTTGCACCGACTGATTCCAATGGGGTCATTTTGACTTTGGGTGAAAGAATGAAATGGGTAGCAACTGAGTCACCTGTTACACAATTTTCCTGACTTATTTTTCCACTCAGATCGAGGTCAAAATGACCGGCAATGCTTTTTGTAAAATCCCTTGACTTGAGGATGAGGTTGTTGACATTGTCCAGAGAGGTGAAGTTTAAAAATGGTATGTAGCACTGCCTTAATGATGTTTTCTTCAATCTCACCATGAAATAGGAACTGCACACTGCAGCAAAGTGCACTATCGAGCTGAATGAAGGAAAACTCGCCCATACACAATAAAATAGTTCAAAGACTCATGATGATTAGATTCAATTTATTGGCATCAGAACTCAAGTCCAAATTCTTCTGTTTCAACTGAGGTTATACTGAATTAAGTATTTGTATCAAACACAGATTAATTCTCAAAAGCAACTATTTAGACCCAATTTAAATGAATTTACACACAAAACATAAAACGTGTCTGAGAACTGTAGGACGGTACTTCTAATTCTTGCTAAGGGAATTAGCTCTAAAATATTTTTGAAATTAGCATTAATAGTGCCTGTTGTAAGGGCAGCACGGTGGCGCAGTGGTTAGCACTGCTGCCTCACAGCGCTGGGGGTCCGCGTTCGATCACGGCCCCGGGTCACTGTCCGTGTGGAGTTTGCACATTCTCCCCGTGTCTGCGTGGGTTTCATCCCCACAACCCAAAGATGTGCAGGTTAGGTGGATTAGCCACGGTAAATTTCCCCTTAACTGGAAAAGAAAATAGTGCCTGTTGTTTGGGCATGATGGATACCATTTGGGAAGCATCATGGTAGCCGTGACACACACAGACGCGCGCACTTTTGGGTAGAGTCACGTCAAATACCATATTGACTTGCCCACTCCCCCAAACCTACCTGTACTATTTAAAGGCATCATCATTTGTTTACAGATCGGTTGATGTTTGGCTTCTTCTGCCTGATGTTTTGACTGTAATAGTATTTGACGCCTTCTGTTCATGTCAGCCTGCATTTGCAAAGTCCCTGATATGAAGCATTGCACTGTGTGGGTGCGAGAGCTGCAGCTCAATGAATCTGGTGGGAAGAGGATTACAACGTTTGAAATGTGGTTCTGCTGAAGGGCCCTGATGATCAGACGGACAAAGGGAAGAACCAATTAATTTTTCTCCAACAAAATAATTGGGCTTTTAACCGCTGTGATGAAGTGGATACCGAGTAAGTACGACCACTGGAAAAGTCGGGATGAGAGTCTGGTCTTGGCAACAAACATCAGGAAAGAACGGGTCAGAGAAGGACTCAATAGGTGGGCAACATCAGAAACTGGACAGAGGAAGGAAAGACAGCCTCAACCTCGAATAGTGGACTGGGATCAAAGGGCCAAATGGCCTACTCCTACTCCTGGTTCTTATGAACAGAAATCCCAGTAATCTAATGGAGGACAAATTCCTGGACTGCCATGACCTCCTTTGCACACTGCCAACTACAGCCATGATGTTAGTATTCTGCATTTGCATGACTTCAGTCTGATCTCCCACTGAAGCATTCATGACTCTGCTTGCACATTCCTGGAGGCATCGGGCATCAGAAGATGCACCTGGATTGAATCCATAAGGAGACTCCACTTGTTGTGTTATGTGCCTGCATGCCTTTGTAATGTATAGGTGCTCGGCAGAGCAAGGATCAACATGGGACTGGAGAACTGCACCATCCATGGCATGACGTATCGAGTCACATGGTAAGAGAATCTGAGCAAACAGTCCGGAAACAGAAGTACGTAAGTAAGTAGCCTGCCTGCGTGGAACATTTCCACACATGACCACACCTTGGATCTGTGAAAAGTTAAAAACTACCAATAAAGCATTCATGATTAAATGTACAGATGTTGATCTCCCGTCATTGACACATCTATAGAACTGAGAACACAGTATATGGTGGCAATACCATATTATAACTTCACTTAAGAAAAACTATGACAGAGCAGAAAATAGAGGGTGATGATGGACGAAAGGAGGCTTGAGTGGAGCCGGACCAGATGGACTACACCCCAGGGTTCTGAAGGGGATGTGGTGAACCACTGTATTATATTGTACTTACTTTTCTTACTGTTTGTTACATGTCTGGTTTGTCCCGCTGGCACCGCCCCTCGGGCTACAGTATAAAGGTAGCTAACCTCCAGCCCTGCCCTCATTCTGGGACCGGCTGCCAGCAGGTATCTTTTAGCTGATTAAAGCCACAGTTTACTCTTCCGACTCTCGTCTGTCGTCATTGATGGTACATCAATTTAATCAGCTAAAATTTTAAGATGGATCCATCGCTCAAGCCTGATCGCCTGGAGCTGGACCTCCAAGCAGCCGACGCCTCTACCACATTTGAACACTGGCTAAGCTGCTTCGAATCTTACATTGATTCCTCCACCGCCGCCGTCGCTGAGACCCACAAGCTGCGAGTCCTCAACTCCCGGGTGAGCCCGCAGGTTTTCCTTCTTATCAGAGACGCTGACTCGTACGAGGATGCGATAACGCTGTTGAAGAGGCAGTATGTTAAGGAAGTCATACGAGGTATACGCTAGGCATGCCCTTGCCACGAGGCGACAGCGCCCCGGAGAATCGCAAGCTGAATTTCTGAGCGCCTTGCGGGTACTCGGCCGGAACTGCAGTTGTAAGGCGGCATCGGCCGTCAAGCACACTGAATTGCTGATCCGGGACGCCCTATGACTCCGGGAGCACGGAGAGTTTCATTCACCCAGATACAGTACGGCGCTGCTCCCTCCCAATTTTATCCGCGACCCAGAAAGTCTCCCTGGCTTCCGAATCACATTCTGTGGAAGTCCGTGGATACTGTGACGCAATCCTTACAGTACGGGGCGTCGAGTACAAAAATTTCAAGCTCTACGTCCTCCCCCCAACTCTGCACTGCCCTACTACTAGGTCTAGATTTCTAATGCCATCTCAAAAGTCTTACCTTGGAGTTCGATGGGCCCCTGCCCCCTCTCACCGCCTGTAGCCTCTCGGCCCTTAAGGTTGCCCCACCCCCGCTCTTTGCTAACCTCACCCCGGACTGTACGCCCATCGCCTCCAGGAGCAGATGATAGAGTGCTCAGGACAAGGCCTTTATCAGGACGGAGGTCCAGCGACTCCTGCGGGAAGAGATCATCGAGGCCAGTACTAGCCCCTGGAGAGCCCAAGTGGTGGTCGTCAAAACTGGGGAGAAGCACCGGATGGTCATCGACTACAGTCAGACCATCAACCAGTACACGCAGCCTGATACGTACCCTCTCCCCCGCATGTCTGACATGGTCCATCGTATTGCGCAGTACCGAGTCTTTTTCAAAAAAATTTACAGTGCAGAAGGAGGCCATTCGGCCCATCGAGTCTGCACCAGCACTTTGAAAGAGCACCCTACCCAAGCCCACATCTCCACCCTATCCCCATAACCCAGTCTTCTCCACTATTGACTTGAAGTCCGCGTACCACCAGCTCCCGATTCACCCGGAGGACCGCCAATACACTGCCTTCGAGGCAGATGGCCGCCTCTATCCCTTCCTCAGGGTCCCCTTCGGCGTCACCAATGGGGTCTCAGTCTTCCAATGGGAGATGGACCGAATGATTGACCAGTACGGGCTGCGGGCCATGTTCCTGTATCTGGATAATGTCACCATCGGTGGCCACGACCAGCAGGACCATGACGCTAACCTCCAACATTTCCTCCACACCACCAAGCTCCTTAACCTGACATACAATAAGGAGAAATGTGTTTTCCGCACAACCCGCCTAGCCATCCTTGGCTATGTTGTGGAAAACGGAGTCCTAGGGCCCAGTGGCACAATGGTTAGCACTGCTACCTTACAGCGCCAGGGACCCGCGTCGATCCCAACCTTGGGCGACAGCCTGTGTAGAGTCTGCACGTTCTCCCAGTGACTGCGTGGGATTACTCCGGGTGCTCCGGTTTCCTCCCACAATCCAAAGTCGTGCAGGTTAGGTGGATTGGCCAATCTAAATTGCTCCTTAGTGTCTAGGGATGTGCGGGTTAGGTTACGGTGATAGGACAGGGTGAATAAGGGAGTAGACCTGGGGACAGTGCTCTTTTGGAGGGTCGGTGCAAACTCAATGGGCTGAATGGCTTCCTTCTGCACTGTAGAGATTCCAAGATTCTATGATTTTACTCTCCCTGAATTCAGTCAATGAGTAATTCTGGGCGGGGTGTAAAAAGCAGCATCCCACCTTATCCCATATCACCGATTAATTAAAAACTAAAGGACAGGAAAACTGAAGTCAATGGGAATCACAGGGAAAACTGCATTGTTTGGAGTCACATCAGGCACAAGGGAAGATGGAGAGGATCTGTGTACATGTGAACATACAGGTGCATGTGTGTGCGTGACATTGCATTGCTTCATGATGAGTGTGTAAGAATAAATAATCTTTATTTTAAACTCACAGAAGCTTGCTACTGAATAATATATCTGGCACACACTTACTGATTACACATATAAACTAACACATACAAACTTACTGATTATGTACAGTAAGAGAACAAATACATCTGCCCATGACAATATCTTTAACCCATTCAGGACTTCACTGGCAATTTTATAACATATTCAAAACAATAGGGTGGATTTTGCAGGGGCGGTATTGCCCCTCAGGTAATGGCAGGGCTGCGCAGGGTAGTCCCCGCAGCACTAGAATGCAGTATAGGTGGGCGGCACGGTGGCGCAGTGGTTAGCACTGCTGCCTCAAGACACCGAGAACCCGGGTTTGTTCCCGGCCCCAGGTCACTGTCCGTGTGGAGTTTGCACATTCTCCCCGTGTCTGCGTGGGTCTCATCCCCACAACCCAACAAGATGTGCGGATAGGTGAATTGGTCATGCTAAATTGCCCCTTAATTGAAAAAAAAAGAACTGGATACTCTAAATTTATATTTAAATAAAGAGAATTCAGTAAACACCATTGCTGGGACAACAAGAGCATCCCGAGAGGAAGACAACATGCCTACTGGAGTTAGGCAAATCCAGGCTCTTGGAAGGGATGGATTGGGGGACCTATGGAGGGGGGGCTAGGAGTTAGCTTGATCACATTTTGGAGGCTGGGGGGAGACACAAATGGGTGTATGATTTTGCGGTTGGGGAGATTATGCCCCTGATGGGCATGGAGAACCGCCCACCCCCTTCCCCAAAGGAAGTAACCCTCTTCCTTCCCATCCTTTAGCCTGAGTTCCAAAAGGAGTGGGCTGGCCCCATCCATTTTGACTCCCCCAGCTGCACGTATTATTGAGGCAGAGACAGAATGAGGCCCTTAAATGGCTTCTAATTGGCTCAGTAGGCCTGAGGGTGGGAGGGCTGACAGCCACCTTACCCCTCCCCATAATATTGGTGGCAGCTTGGGTGTGGGCAGGCTGGCCATCCACCCATTTTATTTTCTGTAGCCCCCAACTGCAAATATATAGGAGGGGAAAGGCGGGGGTGGGGACCTAGTGGGTGCAGGTTCAAATTCTGCCCCCCCCCCCCCCCCCCGCATGTCTCCTTGCTTGCTACATAAATTGCTAGGTGAGAGTTTAAAGAACCATGCCCCAGAATAGGAAATGCTTATTTCATCATCTGCTAATTCTCATCTTCCATTGCTCTCTGCTTTAAATCCATTTGTACATTTCAAATCATTTACCGGATATTGAATTTGTATTGAACATATTGAACCAACCCAAACCCAACTTGATTTTATCATCGATCTTTTTATGACAGTAGAATCATTTAGCTCATTTACCTGATCCATTATGTTACTTGGCACGAAATGTAACAAGGCCCATACACCAATATACCACCGAAGGGAACATTTCTATGCACATTTCAGGAACTCCGTCCACTTTCTTCATCTACTCCCTATCTGTCCCAATCAATAAAGGGATGATTGAAATCTCCCAAAACAATAATGTTATTCCTGAAAAATCGCAATCATCAATCTTTTCCAGAACTTGGAATCCCTCTTTTATTGATATCGTCAGTGTGTCAGTTCTTATCTTTTCTAAGCTTCCAAAATATTTTATGTCCCAATATGTTAATTTTCCATTTCTTGACCAGCTTTCAGATTGGTATCTATTTGAGTAAGTATAGATCTTCCTGTAAAATAATTGTTTTCACTTACTCCAGTTTATCTCTCACAATTTGTATGTTATTGAGCATCATAAAAATTTTTATAATTTTTTTCTACCCTACGTTGACCTTACCGCCTCATCCATCCTTCCTCGGTTTATAACAAGCCAATTTGAGTTTATTTCCCTATTCCATTTCTCACTTGCTAAATTGTTTTGAGAATGAATATTGCCCTCATCCATTTCTCCCTTTGCTGTTAAATCATCTTAGTTGGTTGTATTTTCCCAGTCACAATACCCACCCTACTTCCAGTTTAAGCACCGCCTCACTTCCTGATTAACATTTTCCCAGTACATTATTATTCTTCCTAGGCCACCTTTGCAGAATAGCTCCCAGAATAGCCAGAACAGACTCAAATGGCTTCTATTTTCCGATGCCCAAAAAAGTGGAGTTTCTCCTGCCTTTTTATCCACGCATTGATTTCCGCAATATTCCTGTCCTGCCCGATTCTTGTGCATGACCGTGTAAGTAATCCTGATATTATCACCTGCTCGTAAACTAGTTTTTAAAACCCAAAATTTATCAAGACGTACCTCATGTCTGTTTTACCCACATCATTGTCCTCCATAGACCACTCTCTCCTTTGAGGGGGGGAGCTGACTGGTGGTGATTCAATCTGAGGCAAGGAGCAAGGTTGAGAAGGCGGGGCCTTCATGAAGAATCTCAGCCAATATGGGAATTGAACCCACACTGCTGGTTTCGCATGAAACCGGCAATCCAGCTAACTGAGCTAAACCCCATTGCCCTCCATAGCCATTTGCTTTCTCCCTTTACAAATGCGTTTCCAGTTTATGTGTTATGTCTCTTAATCTGGCAGCTAGGAGGCAACCAAGGATCTGGCACCATTAGCCCAGATGCCAGGTCAGCCTCACTAACTACTGAATTCTCTGTCATTACTACATGACTAGCTGTGGTGTTATCTCTTCCCCTTAAGCCATCTCTAGCTTGTTGGGGTCATTGACACTTATTTTGATGGCCCTACCTAAGGTCCTTACTTATCCAACAGAAAGTCGGACCTTCAATCTCTGTGGGAGCACAGGTTGCTGTGGGCATCCCCTTTCTATCCATATTTTCTGCTTTTCCTACTCCATGGATGGTCATCCAACTTTCCCATGCCCACTGGCCGTTATATACCTCTCGTTGGTGCAACTAACCGCTCAAACCCTTGCTCAGAAAACTGTTCTCCCCCTCCTCATATGTTGGGATCTTTCAGTTCTTTCTCACGTTCTGAAATGTTGAGCTCAAGCCGGTCATGCCTGGTTTAGCTAGCGCTACCCGACCCGTGTAAACATTAGAAAATGCCCTTGATGCTGACACATCTAAAGCAGAGGCAGAAGAAGAAACTCGGATGTGTTCGTCTGGGGGAACAAATACCTCTCACAAGGCAGGGCTCAGATCTGATGTACCTCATCTCACCTGGCAGACCAGTCTCCAGACTGATACCAGTTTCCTGCTAAGGTCATGGAAATGGGAACTCCCAAGTGGGAACTGATATTGAAGGGAGCTGATGAAGTTATCACAGGTATTATCAATTGGAGTCAGGAACCCCATAAATACTTGAAAGAAGACAACATTATTGAAGCTGTTATGATCCTCGTAGAGGCCGATAATTTTTTTTAAAGAGATTTGAATTCTCAATTTGAAGGATCACACGACAAGATTTCTCGTTTTAAGACTTTTACTGTAACAAACACATTAAAAGCAACAGAACTAAACATTACGTAGTGGGCAACTAATCATAGAATCCCTACAGTGCAGAAGGAGATCATTCTGCCCATCGAATCTGCACCGATCCTCTGAAAGAGCACCCTATCTATGCCCACGCCCCACCCTATCCCCATGACTCCACCTAACGTGTACATCTCTGGCCACTAAGGGGCACTTTTATCATGGCCAATCCATCTAACCATGCATATCTTTCAACTGTGGGAGGAAACCAGAGCATCAGGTGGAAACCCATGCAGCCATGAGGAGAAAGTGCAAACACCACACAGTCACACAAGGCCAGAATTGAACCCAGGTCCCTGGCGCTGTGAGGCAGCAGTGATAACCACTGTGCCACCATGCCACCCATGCCAATGTACTAACCTACAGGAAATATATTCGCATTAACTTCCCAATGCGTGGGTTTCGCCCCCACAACCCAAAGATGTTCCTAACAAGACCAATTGCCCCACTTAGCACTCTCCACAGAATTGTAGTCTTTACAGGATTCCATCCAAAGGTACTCCCAGCTTCTACCAGGCTCACTTCTCTCCTTTTCACAGAGTCATAGCATTCAGTGTCTGTTGAAGGTCATTTTCTTCATTCTTCTGTGAACCCCCAAAGTGACGTCCAGCAACAAGCCCTCTCCAGTGACTCATTCTCCCAACCACACCAGGAAGAATCTTCCAGTATCCTTAAATTTCAAAGGTTCCACCTCTTCGACTGGACAATATGATCCCACCCACATTCTGCCTGGTGTACAACTGAAAAGCATTTTCCCTGATTGTTTGCAACAATTGCTGTTTCACTGGCTTTCTTTCTATGATTCTCTGCCACACTCTCTCTCCCTCTCTCTGAGTCCAGATGTCTGTCTTTGTGTTCAAATGTGAAAGCCGTTACATTTTCTTTGTAGCTGTCCTGCTCTCTCTGGCCCCATAAAGAGGGACCTCCAGTCTTGAACGTCTTCAGTCTCCAAGGCGGCCTTCAGGACCCGCGACAATGCAGAATTGCCAAGCAGAAACTGATAGCCAAGTTCCACACACATGAGTATGGCCTCAACCGGGACCTTGGATTCATGTTGCATTCCATTCACCCCCCACCATCTGGCCTGGGCTTGCAAAATCCTACCAACTGTCCTGGTTTGAGACAATTCACACCTCATTAACATGGGGTTACCCCTCTCTCCAGTTTCTCCGTCTGGACCTGTAAAGACTGAAGGCCGCCTTGGAGAACGCTTACCCGGAGATCAGAGGCTGAATGCCCTTGACTGAAGGAACACTTAATTACCTGCAAAGGCTCGCATTCAAAGTATCATCTTGCAACATTGACTTTGTCTATATATGTAATTGTGGAGCCCACCTCTTCATTCACCTGAGGAAGGAGCTGTGCTCCGAAAGCTAGAGATTCAAAACAAACCTGTTGGGCTTGAACCTGGTGTTGTAAGACTTCTTACTAAAAGGAACAGACATTGGAAGTTTTAAGCTATGAGCTTCATTCTCTTCACTGATAATGTTATCAAATTGGAGTGATCCTAATTCTGTTTTGTTAATATGCTGTTACCTAATTGTATATGTACTTAGTAATTTAATGTTCATTAAATGGCACGATGCAAATCAGACTAGTAATTAGAATACTAGCTGAATGTGTAAGCAATAAATAAAAATTAGAGGAATTACTGAAAACATGATTCGGAAGGTAAAACGGTTTATCTTTAAATGCCAAGGCAGAAATTAGATTAGACCCATATACAGAGGCCCTCGTCTGGCCCAATATCGAGCTTTCCATCGCCTCAATACTTTAAGGGTGAGCTGCCGTTATTTGACACACCTCCAGAAACAGTTTTTCTCATAAGAAAGGTCAATTGTGAGCTGCTCACCTGCCCAGTTCTCAGTCGTGGAAATAAAGTTGAGGCCAGGTAACCGGGAGGGGGTGGGGTGGGGTGGGGGGGAGGGGGGGGGGGGGTGGGGGAGGTGGTGGTGGGGGGGTGATTGTTTTGAAGTGTGGGGGATGGAGTGCTTCACTATTTCACCCCTGACCCCAAACATGGTGTGTGTGTTTTACGGACAGAATTACTGCTTACATTTTATGGCAGTCATGGGAAGCTCCTAAAGAACAATGCGGCACGGTGGCAGAGTGGTCAACGTCAGGGACTTGGCTTCAATTCTGGCCTTGGGTGACTGCGTGGAGTTTGCACGTTCTCCCTTTGGCCCTGTGGGTTTCCTGCGGGTGCTCCGGTTTCCCTTCACAGTCCAAAGATGTGCAGTCATGCAAGGTTGGGATTGGACCCAGGTTCCTGGCACTGTGATGCAGCAGTGTTAATAACCACTGAGCCGCTCCCATGCACAAGTTATAAGATTATCACTGGTTAACTGAGTATTATACCTCATAATATCAGTTAGCTTATTGCATTACTGTTAGTTATGAGGAGAATCTGAATGTTTCCAGTATTACTATTAGTTATTATGAAACCTCTCCATCCACTTAAATTGCCTTATCTGAGGAGCTTGTTGCATTTTAATGTTGATAATTGGTCAGTTTGTATGCAGTCTCTGTCCACAGCGAAACTTCACAGCACGCACTGACATGCAAAACAACAATAAATCGCCTTCCATATTCAACTCAAAGTTAATTAGGACTGAGTCACACTGTAGGACGTTGTAGTTAAAAAGAGAAATTTCTCGGAATGGATTCTGGGAGCATTTGTGATGTCAAGCTGACTATAATTTTAAATGTCATTTTAAAAGCTGCCTTTTTGGAACAAACACTATTATTTTATTTGCAGAAATTAACAATCTGTGGAAGAAAAACATTGCAAAATTTGCATAGCTTCATAAAGGACGCAGTGAACGGTTTTACACATTGCTAGCATCTGTCTAGTATAGTGTAAAGCAGGCTGTCATAGTACTCATAGCAGTGCAGGAAGCTGACTAGGGGCATAGTTGTGATTCATTATTACAGCTCTTGTTGTGCCTTGTGCATTAAATGTCAGACTGTCTCCAGGCAGGAAAACAAATAATGTGAAACTCTGAGCAGTCCTTCAATGCAGTGATTGGAGAGGTGGTGTACAGCAGGGTTGAGTTCCCAAACGTGAAATGTCGACACAATACACTGGATATACTCGATAAATGTACGAAAGCCCTGCACAACAAGACAATGGAAGAGACTGCTAAATATTATTTGCAGTCATAACCACACTTTGAAATATGCCATGCATAGCAATATAACGATCCAAATGACTTCTATGTCAATAATGCCAACAATGAACGAGTACGCATAAAAGGGCAGATTAACTAATTTCTGCAGTCAAAAAAGCAATTAAAACTGTTAATTGCCAAATAATTTATGGAAATGACCCACAATGGCTGCAGAGCGTCAATGATAATTTGTCTGGCCTGAAGTCAGTGGTCTTCTTAAAAGTTTCCAAGACAGATATGCGTGTTGAAATGCAATATGTTGCAACAAAAATTTCAAATGTATTAAAATAGGGATTTTATTGCAGGACAGTATTTCATTTTTAAGTGTTAGAGCAATGTTAGGCACCAACTTTTCAGTCGTGGAATTATAGATGTTACAGTTTCTCTGCAATAGATTCAGAGGCCAATATCTGTCTCCACTGTCTTCAATATTCAGAGGCCAACATGACATCTGTCTCCACTGAGGAAGATGCAACAAATCTTCCTGAATTAGAAATCTAAGGGACTAAGGAGAATGAGGAATTGAAAGAAATTAGTATTGGCACGAAGGTTGTATTGGAGAAATTGACAGGACAAAAACAGAAAATGCTGGACAATCTCAGCAGGCCTGACAGCAACTGTGGAGAGAGAAGGGAGCTAACGTTTCGAGTCTGGATGGCTCCTTGTCAAAGCTACAGAGAACTGGAAATGGGGTCAGATTTATACTGTAGTGGGCGGGGGCGGCGTGGAGTGGTGGGGGGGGGAGGCTGCATAGGGGGCAGAGATTGATGGAAATAGGCAGAGATCATGGAATGTACAGTGCAGAAGGAGGCAATTCGGCCCATCGAGTCTGCACCGGCCCCTGGAAAGAACACCCTGTTGTGTTGGGTGCTCTGGATCCGTGAAACACATACAGGTCACCAACACTTGAAATAGTGCAACACTATTTTATTGAATCATTAACTGTTTAACATACTCTGACGTGGGTTAACACGATACTAGCTTTAACTAAAGACCTTTGCCTTGTCCTAACCAGTCGATGCACTCAGCACATGGTGAATGTCTGTGTTGCAGGCTGTGAGCTCTGTCCTCCTAGCTAGCTTCAACTCGAATGAGCGGGAACTCTGATGCCCCCTGTCTTTATAGTGCATGTGCTCTAACTGGTGATTGGCTGCGATGTTGTGTGTGTTGATTGGTCCCACTGTGTGTCCATCAGTGTGTGTCTGCACCATGATATACTGGTGTATATTATGACATCCCCCCTTTTCTAAAAAAATGTACCTGTGCGGCAATAAATAGTGTATGGTGAGAATGTCCCTGACTACGTGTGTGCGAAATATTTACAGGAATATGTACATGAGAACTAAGCTATTTACATGGGTAGGTGCCTGGTGCAGAAAAACAGTGTGTCACAAGAATAACGAGATGAACACTATATACAAACCATCTAAACGAGTAACCGGAAGAACAGAACAAATCAGAAAGTCCATAAGCCCACAAAGTTCACAAATTAAGTCTCTGAGGTGGGTGACAAATTCTGGTTGACCGCCTCAAGGGTGGTTCGGGAGCCACCGGCTGAGGAGCGGGCTGGACTGCGCCAGAGTGAGGAGGATGCAGAGTAACCGGAATCTCCGCATAGTCCAGGTCAGGGTCAGCAGGAGGGCGAGGCGACAGTGGAGGATCATGTAGCGAGCGCGGAACGAGATGAAGGGCACGTCGATTGCGGTGCAGAATGGAGCCATCCGTTAGACGAACCAGGAAAGAGGGGGGGGCCACCTGCCGAAGGACCACAGCGGTTGCAGACCAGCCACCATCCGGAAGATGGATGCGGACGTTGTCATCTGGAGCCAGAGCAGGGAGATCAGCTGCACAGGAGTCATGAGCCGCCTTGTGCTGTGCATGAGACAGCTGCATCCGTCGAAGGACCGGAACATGGTCGAGGTCTGGGACATGGATGGATGGCACCGTCGTCCTCAGGGTGCGACCCATGAGCAGCTGGGCTGGCGACAGGCCAGTGGACAGTTGGGCGGAGCGATAGGCCAGCAAGGCGAGGTAGAAATCAGACCCAGCATCGGCAGCCTTGCAGAGGAGCCATTTGACTATGTACAAAGAGCAAAGAACAAAGAAAATTACAGCACAGGAACAGGCCCTTCGGCCCTCCCAGCCTGCGCCGATCCAGATCCTTTATCTAAACCTGTCACCTATTTTCCAAGGATCTACTTCCCTCTGTTCCCCACCCATTCATATATCTGTCTTGATGCACCTTAAATGATGCTATTGTGCCCGCCTCTACCACCTCCGCTGGCAAAGTGTTCCAGGCACCCACCACCCTCTGCGTAAAAAACTTTCCACGCACATCTCCCTTAAACTTTCCCCCTCTCACCTTGAAATCGTGACCCCTTGTAATTGACACCCCCACTCTTGGAAAAAGCTTGTTGCTATCCACCCTGTCCATACCTCTCATAATTTTGTAGACCTCAATCAGGTCCCCCCTCAATCTCCGTCTTTCCAACGAAAACAATCCTAATCTACTCAACCTTTCTTCATAGCTAGCACCCTCCATACCAGGCAACGTCCTGGTGAACCTCCTCTGCACCCTCTCTAAAGCATCCACATTCTTCTGGTAATGTGGCGACCAGAACTGCACGCAGTATTCCAAATGTGGCCTAACCAAAGTCCTATACAACTGTGACATGACCTGCCGACTCTTGTACTCAATACCCCATCCGATGAAGGCAAGCATGCTGTCTGCCTTCTTGACCACTCTATCCACCTGCATTGCCACCTTCAGGGTACAATGGACCTGAACTCCCAGATCTCTCTGTACATCAATTTTCCCCAGGACTCTTCCATTGACCATATAGTCCGCTCTTGAATTAGATCTTCCAAAATGCATCGCCTCGCATTTACCTGGATTGAACTCCATCTGCCATTTCTCTGCCCAACTCTCCAATCTATCTATATTTTGCTGTATTCTCTGACAGTCCTCCTCGCTATCTGCAACTCCACCAATCTTAGTATCATCTGCAAAGTTGCTAATCAGGCCACCTATACCTTCGTCCAGATCATTTATGTATATCACAAACAACAGTGGTCCGAGCACGGATCCCTGTGGAACACCACTTGTCACCTTTCTCCATTTTGAGACACTTTATGTGACTGCTTAGAGCCGATAGACTGGTCCATATTTAAGAACTCAGCGACCAACTTAAATGAGTATGCCAATGAGACGGTCACAGACTTCATCAGCAAATGTGTGGACGACTGTGTGCCAAAGAAAGCAGTACGTACGTTCCCCAACCGGAAACCATGGGCGGGATTCTCCGATATCAGCGCGATGTCCGCCGAGCGGCGCCAAAAACGGCGTGAATCAGTCCGGCATAGCGCTGCCCCAAAGGTGCGGAATCCTCCGCATCTTGAGGGGCCGAGCCCTCACCTTGAGGGGCTAGGCCCGCGCCGGACTGATTTCCGCCCCGCCAGCTGGCGGGAAGGGCCTTTGGTTCACCGCCAGCTGGCGCGGAAATGACTTTGCCGTGCGGCGCATGCGCGGGAGCGTCAGCGGCTGCTCATGGCATTCCCGCGCATGAGCAGTGGAGGGGGGTCTCTTCCGCCTCCCCCATAGTGGATACCACGGCGAAGGCGGAAGGAAAAGAGTGCCCCCACGGCACAGGCCCGCCCACGGATCGGTGGGCCCTGATCGCGGGCCAGGCCACCATGGGGGCACTCCCCGGGGCCAAGTCGCCCCGCGCGCCCCCCCCAGGACCCCGGAGCCCGCCTGCGCCGCCTTGTCCCGCCGGTAAGAGAGGTGGTTTGATTCTCGCCGGCGGGACAGACATTCCAGCAGCGGGACGTCGGCCCATCGCGGGCCGGAGAATCGCCGGGAGGGTGGGTGGGCGCCAAACGGCCCAGCGCGATTCCCGGGCCAACGGAATCCGCCAACCGGCAGGGGCGGGATTCACGCCAGCCCCCGCCGATTCTCCGACCCGTCGGGGTGTCGGAGAATCCCGGCCCATGGCTCAATCGCGAGATTGACTCCCTACTGAAGGATAGATCTGAGACGTTCAAGGCAGGGGATCCTGACCTATACAAGAAATCCAGGTCCGACCTCCGCAAAGCCATCCGAGATGCCAAGAGAGAATACCAAACCAAGCTAGAGTCACAGACAGACTCTCGGCGGTTGTGGCAAGGACTAAACAACATAACGGGCTACAAAGCGAAGCCGAACAGTATCTCTGGCAGCAGCGCACCCCACCCCGATGAACTCAATGCATTCTATACTCGGTTCAAGCAGGTAACCAGCAATCCGCTGGCGAGTGCCCCAGCAGCCCATAATTCACCCAGACCCACAATCACAGCTTCCAAAGTCAGATTGGCCTTCCTGAAAGTGAACCCTCGGAAGGCGACGGGCCCGGACGGGATCCCTGGTCGTGCACTCAGAGCCTGCGCGGACCAGCTGGCAGAGGTATTCGCGGACATCTTTAACCTGTCCCTACTCCACTCCGAGGTCCCCACCTGCTTCAAGAAGACCACCATCATACTGGTACCAAAGAAGAACCAGGCAACGTGCCTCAATGACTATCGTCCAGTGGCCCTGACTTCAGTCGTAATGAAGTGCTTTGAGAGGTTGATCATGAAGCGCATCACCTCCATACTCCCAGAACGCCTTGATCCACTGCAATTCGCATACTGCTGCAACCGGTCCACATCAGACGCCATTTCCCTGGCTCTACACTCACCCCGAGAGCATCTCGAAAACTGGTCCTACATCAGACTCCGATTTATTGACTATAGCTCCGCCTTCAACACCATAATCCTAGCCGAGCTCATATCAAAGCTCCAAAACCTAGGAATTGGCTCCCCACTCTGCAACTGGATCCTCGATTTTCTGACCAACAGACCACAATCAGTAAGAATGAACAACAACACCTCCTCCACAATAGTCCTCAACACCGGGGCCCCGCAAGGCTGCGTACTTAGCCCCCTACTCTACTCCCTGTACACACACGACTGCGTGGCAAAACTTGGTCCCAACTCCATCTACAAGTTTGCTGACGATACGACCATAGTGGGCCGGATCTCGAATAACGACGAGTCCGAATACAGGAGGGAGATAGAGAATCTAGTGGAGTGGTGTAGCGACAACAATCTCTCCCTCAATGCCAGCAAAACTAAAGAGCTGGTCATTGACTTCAGGAAGCAAAGTACTGTACACATCCCTGTCAGCATCAACGGGGCCGAGGTGGAGATGGTTAGCAGTTTCAAATTCCGAGGGGTGCACATCTCCAAGAATCTGTCCTGGTCCACCCATGTCGATGCTACCACCGAGAAAGCACAACAGCGCCTATACTTCCTCAGGAAACTAAGGAAATTCGGCATGTCCACATTAACCCTTACCAACTTTTACAGATGCACCATAGAAAGCATCCTATCGGGCTGCATCACAGCCTGGTATGGCAACTGCTCGGCCCAGGACCGCAAGAAACTTCAGAGAGTCGTGAATACCGCCCAGTCCATCACACAAACCTGCCTCCCATCCATTGACTTCATCTATACCTCCCGCTGCCTGGGGAAAGCGGGCAGCATAATCAAAGATCCCTCCCATCCGGCTTACTCACTCTTCCAACTTCTTCCATCGGGCAGGAGATACAGAAGTCTGAGAACACGCACGAAAAGACTCAAAAACAGCTTCTTCCCCACTGTCACCAGACTCCTAAATGACCCTCTTATGGACTGACCTCATTAACACTACACCCTGTATGCTTCATCCGATGCCAGTGCTTATGTAGTTACATTGAATATGTTGTGTTGCCCTATTATGTATTTTCTTTTATTCCCTTTTCTTCCCATGTATTTAATGATCTGTTGAGCTGCTCGCAGAAAAATACTTTTCACTGTACCTCGGTACACGTGACAATAAACAAATCCAATCCAATCCAAATCTCTTCCACCACTACTTCTGTCTCCTGTTGCCCAGCCAGTTCTTTATCCATCTAGCTAGTACACCCTGAACCCCATACGACGTCACTTTTTCCATCAACCTTCCATGGGAAACTTTATCAAACGCCTTACTGAAGTCCATGTATATGACATCTACAGCCTTTCCCTCATCAATTAACGTTGTCACTTCCTCAAAGAATTCTATTAGGTTTGTAAGACATGACCTTCCCTGCACAAAACCATGCTGCCTATCACTGATAAGTCTATTTTCTTCCAAATGTGAATAGATCCGATCCCTCAGTATCTTCTCCAACAGTTTGCCTACCACTGACGTCAAGCTCACGGGTCTATAATTCCTTGGATTATCGCTGCTACCCTTCTTAAACAAAGGGACAACATTAGCAATTCTCCAGTCCTCCGGGACCTCACCCGTGCTCAAGGATGCTGCAAAGATATCTGTTAAGGCCCCAACTATTTCGTCCCTCGCTTCCCTCAGTAACCTGGGATAGATCCCATCCGGACCTGGGGACTTGTCCACCTTAATGCCTTTTAGAATACCCAAAACTTCCCCCTTCCTTATGCCGACTTGACCTAGAGTATTTAAACATCCATCCCTAGCCTCAACATCATTCATGTCCCTCGCCTTGGTGAATACCGATGCAAAGTACTCATTAAGAATCTCACCCATTTCCTCTGACTCCACGCATAAATTCCCTCTTTTGTCTTTGAGTGGGCCAATCCTTTCTCTAGTAACCCTCTTTCTCCTTATAAACAAATAAAAGGCTTTGGGATTTTCCTTAGCCCTGTTAGCCAAAGATATATCATGACACCTTTTAGCCCTCTTTATTGCGCGTTTGAGATTTGTCCTACTTTCCCGATATTCCTCCAAAGCTTCATCAGATTTAAGTCGACTAGATCTTATGTATGCTTCCTTTTTCATCTTAGCTAGTCTCACAATTCCACCCGTCATCCATGGTTCCCTAATCTTGCCATTTCTATCCCTCATTTTCACAGGGACATGTCTGTCCTGCATTCTAATCAACCTTTCCTTAAAAGACTCCCACATTTCAAATGTGGATTTACCCTTAAAGAGCTGCTCCCAATCCACATTCCCTAGCTCCTGCCGAATTTTGTTATACTTGGCCTTTCCCCAATTTAGCACTCTTCCTTTCGGACCACTGTCGTCTTTGTCCATGAGTATTCTAAAACTTACGGAATTGTGATCGCTATTCCCAAAGTAATCACCGACTGAAACTTCAACCACCTGGCCGGGATCATTCCCCAATACCAGGTCCAGTATGGACCCTTCCCGAGTTGGACTATTTACATATTGCTCTAAAAAACTCTCCTGGATGCTCCTTACAAATTCTGCTCCATCTACGCCTCCAACACTACATGAGTCCCATTCAATGCTGGGGACGTTAAAATCTCCCATCACGACCACCCTATTGCTCCTACATTTTTCTATAATCTGTCTACATATTTGTACCTCTACTTCACACTCGCTTTTGGGAGGCCTGTAGTAAAGTCCCAACAATGTTACTGCATCCTTCCTATTTCTTAGCTCTACCCATATTGCCTCAGTGCTCGAATCCTCCATCGTGCCCTCCTTCATCATAGCTGTGATATCATCTCTGACCAGTAATGCAACTCCTCCACCCCTTTTATCTCCCTCTCTATCCCTCCTGAAGCATCTATACCCTGGGATATTTAGTTGCCAGTCTTGCCCTTCCCTCAACCAAGTCACCGTAATACCAATAATATCATATTCCCAGGTACTAATCCAAGCCCTAAATTCATCTGCCTTACCTGCTACACTTCTCGCATTGAAACAAATGCACCTCAGACCATCTGTCCCTTTACGTTCATCATCTCTTCCCTGTCTACTCTTCCCCTTAGTCACATTGAGTTTATTATCTAGTACCTTACTGGCTTTAGTTGCTGCCTCTTTACTGACCTCTAACTTCCTAATCTGGTTCCCATCCCCCTGCCATATTAGTTTAAAACCTCCCCAACAGTGTTAGCAAAAGCACCCCCTTGGACATTGGTTCCAGTCCTGCCCATGTGTAGACCATCCGATTTGTAATGGTCCCACCGCCCCCAGAACTTGTTCCAATGTCCCACAAATCTGAACCCCTCCCTCCTGCACCATCTCTCAAGCCACGTATTCATTCTGACTATTCTTGAATTTCTACTCTGACAGTCTCGTGGCACTGGTAGCAATCCTGAGATTACTTACCTTTGAGGTCCTACTTTTTAACTTATCTCCTAACTCCCTAAATTCTGATTGTAGAACCTCATCCCGTTTTTTACCTATATCGTTGGTGCCTATATGCACCATGACAACTGGCTGTTCACCCTCCCCCTTCAGTATGTCCTGCAGCCGATCGTGCGCCCGGGAGGCAACATACCATTCGGGAGTCTCGTTTTCGACCACAGAAATGTCTGTCTACTCCCCTTACGATTGAATCACCTATGACTATAGCCCTGCCAGTCTTTTTCCCGCCCTTCTGTGCAGCAGAGCCAGCCACGGTGCCATGAGCCTGGCTACTACTGCCTTCCCCTGGTGAGTCATCTTCCCCAACAGTATCCAAAACGGTATACTTGTTTTGGAGGGAGATGACCGCAGGGGACACCTGCACTGCCTTCCTGCTCTTTCTTTGCCTTTTGGTCACTCAATCCCTGTCTCCCTCACCAACCCTAATCTGCGATGTGACCAACTCACTGAATGTGCTATCCACAACCTCCTCAGCATCGCGGATGCTCCAAAGTGTGCCCATCCGCAACTCCAGAGCCGTCATGCGATCTAACAGGAGCTGCAGCTGGACACACTTCCCGCACATGAAGGAGTCAGGGGCATCGGCTGCGTCCCTGAACTCCCACATTGAGCATGAGGAGCATAACTCGGGGCTGGGATCTCTTGCCATTTTTAACACTTTACTTTAACTGATTACAAATATAATATCAAATAATGAATAAGTGAAAGGAATAAGGATTTTACTTACCAATCACAATACTTTCCAAGCCAGGGAGAGTTAAATTTCTCCCAGCTACTTACCTTCCCGACAGACCCCTGGCCACTGCTCCCGCCAAAAATCTGAAGGCCACTTCTCCTGCAAGGTAAGTTTTTAAAGGGTAAACTTACCTTCCCGACAGACCCCTGGCCACTGCTCCCGCCGAAAATCTGAAGCTATAACTTGCGGATAAAAGAAAAAGAACAGAAAAAAGAGAGAGCTTACCTGATATTCGCTCACCCCCTTAGGTTAGAGGAGGTGGAAGGGTGGGAGACAAGTGTAGTGTCTCGGGTTTAGCAACCGCCCAACTTAAATAGAGGTAAAAATCAAACACTTAAGCACCTACCTGATTCCCAAGCAGCACTCGCTGCACTCCGACTCCCTCTGTCGATCCCGCTCCGAAAAATGAAGGCCGCTGGAACCTGGGGGCAAGTTTAAACACCTACCTGAATCCCAAGCTGAACTCGCAGTGCTCTGGCTCCCTCTCTCTCTCCCGTTCCCTTCTCTGCTTTGCCGTTGGATTGGGGGTACAGGATGTCACATGTGCAAAATTGTACCGCCTGGCAAAGTTGGACCATTCCTGGCTTGCGAAGCAGGGGCCATTGTCCGACATTACCGTGAGTGGGATGCCGTGTCGAGCAAAGGTGGCCTTACAGGCACGGATGACTGCAGACGATGTGATGTCGTGTAACCGTATCACCTCCGGGTAATTTGAAAAGTAGTCCACAATCAGGACATAGTCTCTACCCAGCGCGTGGAACAGATTGATGCCCACCTTGGTCCAAGGTGATGTGACCAACTCATGGGGCTGCAGCGTCTCACGTGGTTGGGCTGGCTGGAAGCGCTGTCAAGTGGGGCAGTTGAGCACTGTGTTGGCTATGTCGGCATTAATGCCGGGCCAGTATACTGCCTCTTGGGCCCGTCGGCGGCACTTTTCCACGCCAAGATGGTCCTCGTGTAGCTGTTCCAGGACGAGCTGGCGCATGCTATGCAGGATGCAATGCGGTCCAGTTTCAGAAGAACCCCGTCTACTACTGCCAGATCATCTCTAGCATTATAGAACTGAGGGCATTGGCCCTTGAGCCACCCGTCCGTTAGGTGGCGCATGACACGCTGTGTCAAAGGGCCAGCTGCCGTCTCGCGGCGAATTAGGATGAGGCGTTCATCCATGGCCGGTAGATTGGAGGCCACGAAGGCCACATGGGCGTCAACCTGGCAGACGAATCCCGCTGGGTCACACGGAGTGTTGACTGCCCTGGAGAGAGCTTTGGCAATGATGAGGTCTTTGCCTGGGGTGTATACCAGCTGGAAGTCGTATCGCCGGAGCTTGAGAAGAATACGCTGGAGGCGGGGCGTCATGTCGTTCAAGTCTTTCTGTATTATATTGATCAGCGGGCGATGGTCGGTCTCGACGGTGAATTGAGGAAGTCCGTACACATAATCGTGAAACTTAACCACACCGGTCCGAAGGCACTCCTTTTCTATCTGCGCGTAGCGCTGTTCCGTGGGGGTCATGGCACGTGACATATATGCAACGCGGGCCCATGATGAGGCCACATCGCGTTGCAGGAGCACTGCCCCAATGCCGGATTGGCTGGCATCGGTCGAAATTCTGGTCTCTTTTGCTGGATCAAAGAAGGCTAAGACCGGGGCCGTGGTGAGTTTGGTTTTGAGTTCTCTCCATTCGCGCTCGTGGGCAGGAAGCCATTGGACGTCTGTCGTCTTCCTGACCAGGTTCCTGAGAGCTGTGGTATGAGAGGCGAGGTTAGGGATGAACTTCCCTAAAAAGTTGACCATGCCCAGAAATCGGAGGACCGCCTTCTTGTCCTCTGCCGTTTTCATGGCTGTGACAGCAGCCTCCTTGTCCGCATCTGGCCGCACACCCAACTGGGAGATGTGGTCCCCTTGAGTTCCGTCTGACCAAACGAGCATTTGGCCCTGTTGAGGCGTAGGCCCTGCTCATGTATGCATTTGAACACGCGCTGGAGGCGACTGACATGCTCCTGCGGGGTGGTGGACCAAATGATTATGTCGTCGACATAGACGCGAACACCTTCAATGCCTTCCATCATTTGTTCCATGATCCTATGGAACACTTCTGAAGCAGATATGATCCCAAACGGCATCCTGTTGTAACAATATCTGCCAAAGGGGGTATTAAATGAACACAGTTTCCTGCTGGATTTGTCGAGCTGGATTTGCCAGAATCCTTTTGAGGCGTCGAGTTTGGTGAAGAGCCTGGCGCGAGCCATCTCACATGTGATCTCTTCGCGCTTGGGAATTGAATAATGCTCCCTCATGATATTGCGATTCAGATCCTTGGGATCAATGCAAATTCTCAATTTGCCGGAAGGCTTTTTTACACATACCATGGAACTGACCCAGTCGGTTGGTTCTGTGACTCTGGAGATCACTCCTTGGTCCTGGAGGTCCTGCAGCTGCTGCTTGAGGCAGTCCTTAAGGGGTGCTGGGACCCTGCGAGGTGCGTGCACCACAGGCGTGGCATTCTGTTTCAATAAGATTTTGTAGGTATATGGGATGCCTTCGAAGATGTCGTGGTGCTGGTCGATGATGGTGTCGAGTAGCGCCCTGAAGTCAGTGTCCTGAAAGGCAGATGTGTCATCAGGAGAGAGAGAGTGAACTCACTGAACTAGGTTCAACAGCTTGCATGTCTGCGCGCCAAGCAGGGAAGCTTTCGAGGAGCCCACGATCTCAAAAGGAAGGGTGGCTTTGCGTGACCTGTGCGTCACTTCAAGTTGGCATGAGCCGTTGGCAGCAATGGCATTGCCACTATAATCTAATAGCTGGCAGGCTGATGGAAGGATGGCTGGATTGACACGAAGGCTTAGGAATGAGATTGGCGGAGGCACCAGTGCCAAGCAGAATCGTATTTGGGACCGGTTGACCGTCAAGGTGGCACACCACTCATCGTCTGGATCGATGCTGTATACCGACAGCGGCTGGTGTTGTTGCTTCGGGAACAGCATACTTTTTGTCATGACACCGACTCGAAAAGGCGCCTTCGGGTCCTTGGTGACACGACTGTGTTTGAGGTCCGCATCGGACTCGGTGACCGTGGGTTGAATTGCCCGGACATTCCTGCGAGGCTGGCTGAAGTGATATGAATTGGCAGGCTGAGCTGCTCGGCAGCAGGCAGCATAGTGGCCAAGTCTGCCACATCGTAGGCATTGTCGAGATTTGGCAGGACATTGCCGTTTTAAATGGGTGGAGCCACAGTTGCCGCACGTCGTAGCGTCAGCACTTTCGCTGCACCACCGCGCATGCGCGGTGCGGTCGTGTGTGGTGCGTGGCTGCGCATTACATTCTTCGACGTCGCCGTCCCCTCGTTTGGTGCGCACAAGCGCGGGAGTCTGCGAAAAGTGCGCAAAATGGCCGCCCTCATCCAGGCTGAGGCCCTGGAGGTGCTCAATTACTTGGACCCGTTCCACCTCATGGGGACCTTGCTGAGCTATTTCAGCCACTTGGATGTGGGAATACCGATTCGTAGCGTTTTTGTGTAAGACATAGGTCTCAAGCCGTTTCAGCTGCTTGTATATGGGAGTACCGACTGGTGGCATTTTCATGGAGGACACAGATCTCGATGGCGGTCGCTAGGGTGAGCTGCTTTACTTTGAGGAGCTGCTGTCGTAGGTGGTCCGACTGAACACAGAAAACGATCTGGGTGCGTATCATGGAGTCGGAGGTGGGCCCGTAGCTGCAAGACTGCGCAAGGATGCGGAGGTGCGTGAGAAAGGATTGGAAAGGTTCAGCCTTACCCTGCAAACGCTGCTGGAACACATAGCGTTCAAAACTTTCATTCACCTCTACGCTGCAGTGAGTGTCAAACTTGAGGAGGACCGTCGTGAACTTTGTGTTATCTTCATCATCCGCAAAGGTGAGAGAATTGAAAATGTGGATGGCATGGTCTCTGGCCGTGGAGAGGAGAAGAGCAATCTTTCTTGTATCCGAGGCATCCTCCCTGTCTGTGGCCTCAAGGAAGAGCTGGAAGCGCTGTTTGAAAATCTTCCAGTTGGCCCCGAGGTTGCCGGCGATGCGGAGAGGCGGCGGCGGGCTGATGTTGTCCATGTTGCAGGATGACGGAATGCTGGCGGAAGGCAGATCACTTGCAGGTAGGTCTAAGAAGTGCAAATATCCCTCAACTCCTGGTATCTTGTTGTGTTGGGTGTTCTGGATCCGTGGAACACATACAGGTCACCAACACTTGAAATAGTGCAACACTATTTTATTGAATCATTTACTGTTTAACATACTCTTGACTGTGGGTTCACACTTTGCCTTGTCCTAACCAGTTGATGCACTCAGCACATGGTGAATGTCTGTGTTGCAGGCTGTGAGCTCTGTCCTCCTAGCTAGCTGCAGCTCAAATGAGCGGGAACTCTGATGCCCCCTGTCTTTATAGTGCGTGTGCTCTCACTGGTGATTGGCTGCGGTGTTGTGTATGTTGATTGGTCCCACTGTGTGTCCATCAGTGTGTGTCTGCACCATGATATACTGGTGTATATTATGACACACCCTAATTAAGCTCACACCTCCACCCTATCCCCGTAGCCCAGCAAACCCACCAAACCATTTTGGACACTAAGGGCAATTTAGCATGGCCAATCCACCTAACCTGCTCATCTTTGGACTGTGGGAGGAAACCGGAGCACCCAGAATGAGCCCACGCAGACACAGGGAGAATGTGCAGACTCCGCACAGACAGTGACCCGAGCCGGGAATTGAACCTGGGACCCTGAAGCAACACTGCTGACCACTGTGCTACCGTGCCGCCTGGTGTCGAGGACAGAGGACAAGTGATTCAGGCTGCTGATGGTGGCACATCAAGAGATTAAAATGTGTGAATGGCAGAACAAAGGTGAGCAGTATGTTAATGGTCAAGTAGGAACAGTTGGCCCAAGTGGAGAGGGAGAAGGGGGGAAACAATTGTGAGGGGAAAATAGATCAAAGGATGAAATGAAAATCAAAATAAATTGATAGAAATAAAAATGGGGTGAAGATGGAGGAGAGAGTTCACAGCCTGAAGTTGTTGAACTCAATTTTAAGTCCGGAAGGCTGTAACGTACCTAATCGGAAGGTGCTGTTCGTCCAGTTTGCACTGGGCTGAAGGTGGCTAAGTCCCTGGGATCTGATGTGATGTGTGTTGAAAGAGGTAACTATGGAGATAGTGGGTGCATTGGTGATCATCTTCTAAAATTCTATAGACTCTGGAACAGTTCCCGCAGATTGGAAGATGGCAAATGTCATCCCACTAAGGGAGGGAGAGAAAATGGAGAACTACAAACCTTATATTAGCAGTCGGGGAAATGGTGAATTTGTTATCAAGGTTGTGATAAATGAACATTTAAATAATAATGATCTGATTGGGGATAGCCAACATGGATTTGTGAATGTCAAATGGTGTGGTGGTATTGTCACTGGACTAGTAATCCAGGGACCCAGAGTCATGCTCTCGGGATCCAGGTTCAAATCCTGCCACTGCAGATGGTGAAATTTGAAATCAATAAAAATCTGGAATTAAAGGTCTAACTGAAAGCTAACATGCAGGCGCAGCAAGCAATTAGAAAGGCTCATAATATGTTCGCCTTTAGTGCAAGTTGAGTTCAGGAGTAGCTTCAATTGTACAGAACCTTGGTTAGACAGCACCCGGAGTGTTGTGTGCAATTGTGGTCTCCTTAACGCAGGGAGGATATTATTGACATCGAAGGAGTGCAACAAAGGTTCACCAGGCTTGTTCCCGGATAGTGGGACTATCTTACGAAGAACAATTAGGCAAACTGGGACTGTTTTCCCGAGAGTTTCAAAGAATCTTATGGAAACATGTAAAATACCTAAAGGGATAGACAGGTAAGCTGTTTCCGCTTGCTGCGAGTCTCGAACCAGGTGGCATAATTTCAAAATGAGGGAGAAGCTCTTTAGGACCAAGGTAAGGAGAAATTATGTTACCCAGAGAGCTGTTGATCATTGGAATTCTCCCCCAGAGGGCTGTGGAAGCTGGGTCATTGAGTATGTTTAAAGAATTTCTTCCCCGAACCTTTACCAGTTCTGATGCCAGTGATTTCTGACCTTCTACTAATCAGTTGATCGACTGGCCTCTTGAAGCTGCTCCACTCCAATGACTTTTGAAAAAATAAATATTTCCTTCTTTCTTCCGATCCCGCTCTCGGCGCCAGTCTTCTTTTTGCAGCCTGGTGTCTCTTTAGATTAATAATACAGAAGAAATAGGCTTACAAAAGCACATCCACATGGGTTTGATGCAAGATGAACAGAGGTTTATTGAATAGGTCTTCACTGTGGAAGATTTGGCACTAGACTCCCTAAAAGCCCGTGATGTAGCCGATGATGTCACGTAAGTCACATGACTTGAATCTTAAAGAGACACTGCATACACCTACAATAACACAGATCATAGAATTTACAGCGCAGACGGAGGCCATTCGGTCCATTGAGTCTGCACCAGACCTTGGAAAGACCATCCTACTGAAGCCCACGCATCCACCCCATCCCCATAACCCCACCTAACCTTTTTAGACACTAAGTGCAATTTATCATGGCCAATCCACCTAACTTGCACATCTTTGGACCGTGGGAGGAAACCGGAGCACCCGGACGAAACCCACGCAGACACGGGGAGAACGTTCAGACTCCGCACAGACAGTGACCCAAGCCGGGAATCGAACCTGGGACTCTGGAGCTGTGAAGCAACTGTGCTAACCACTATGCTACCGTGCTGCCCTGCATATATATATAATAGATGATCAGCCGTGATCGCATCAACTGGGGGGGGGGGGCAAGTCTGATGGACTGAATGCCCTGATCCTGTTCCTATGTTCCTCGGAAAGATTGGATTTTATTTGGCATTTTTGTAAGAATTAGCAGTAATTATGAAGACATTGAAAAAGGTTGTTTGTCTCTTTTTGTCTTTCTCACTCTGTTTCTTTCTCTCAGCAGTAGCTCGGGATAGGGATAGATTGCCAAGGAAAGAAGTGCTCTTGGGCGTTTCATGTTAAATTCCCCTGGCACAGGCTTCAACGTAGACATGCCTGACTTGATAAGATGGAGTCTTGTACCCTCTGGTTGAAACAACTGTTGTTAAACAAATAAACTGCAAGATGACGTCCAGGCAGAGTGACAGACAGGGGGAGAGTTTACCTTGGGTACCTGTACCTCAGTGGTTAGATACGTGGGGGTAACCGATTGATATGGGGTAACCACCAGCCCCCAGAAATAAGAGATATGGATGGGTGCTTGAGAGGGAAGAGTTCAGTCTTTCTCAGACAGCGTAAGACTGATGGAGAGCTTCTCAGCACATCGGTTAGCTCAAGGAGGCTGAGAGCAGAAAGGGATTAGCGGCTTCAGCTCCACACTCAGTGTACGTCATCCGTTTGTTCATCCTTTGGGACCGGCAAATCGTTCTCACCTGTCACTGGTCGCACGTCTTATTTCTCCCCATTTAACTAACATACCATGTTTAAACTGTTGGTTCTTTATAAATTACTTCAAAACCATGTACAAGCTGGGCTCCCTTTTTCGTGTGTCCGTGACTCCTGGACCAAAATCTTACACTTTTGGTGTGTTCAGGAACCCCCACCCCCTCCCCAAGTCAATGACTCGCTTTTGAAATATAGTCACTGTTGTTATTTAGGCAAATGTAAAAAGGTTCTCCTGACAAGATCCAGTTAGTCAAGGTCTCAAGCATCATTTACCATACTGGCCCGGTAGCACAGTGGTTAGCACTGTTGCCTCACAGCGCCAGGGTCCCAGGTACGATTCCCGGCTTGGGTCACTGTCTGTGTGCACGTTCTCCCTGTGACTGCGTGGGTTTCCTCCGGGTGCTACGGTTTCCTCCCACAAGTCCCGAAAGACGTGCTGTTAGGTGAATTGGACATTCTGAATTCTCCCTCAGTGTACCCGAACAGGTGGCGGAATGTGGCAACTAAGGGTTTTTCACAGTACCAACATACTTTCCTCAAAGTAATCTCCCTTCGCTGTCTTAAACTAGATGCAATACAGAAGGGCAATGCTAATACAGCTCTTCTTTTTCTTTTAAGAGTGTATTGCTGAATAACTTGCGGCGTGCTTTGAATCATTTTCTCAAGATCGGGTCATTTGGGCGTTGGAATGGTCGCTTTGCCGAGGATTAGAAGAAGCGTTTCATTTTTTGCAAGAGGTCATTTCAGATGTACGAGCTGACAATGAACCGTTCCAACAAGTTGAACAATGATGTCCCACAACCTGTCTGTAAATATGATGTGGAGATGCCGGTGTTGGACTGGGGTGAGCACAGTAAGAAGTTTTACAACACCAGGTTAGAGTCCAACAGGTTTGTTTCGAATCACTAGCTTTTCGAGCACTGCTCCTTCCTCAGGTGAATGAAGAGGTAGGTTCCAGAAACACATATATAGACAAAGTCAAAGATGCAAGACGATACTTTGAATGCGAGCCTTTGCAGGCAATTAAGTGTTCCTTCAGTCAAGGGCATTCAGCCTCTGATCTCCGGGTAAGCGTTCTCCAAGGCATCTTCAGGATGCGCGACAACGCAGAATCGCCGAGCAGAAACCTATAGCCAAGTTCCGCACAAATGAGTGCGGCCTCAACCGGGACCTTGGATTCATGTCGCAGTAGATTCACCCCCCCACCTTCTGGCCTGGGCTTGCAAAATCCTACCAACTGTCCTGGCTTGAACCAATTCACACTTCTTTAACCTGTGATTATCCCTCTCTGAATCGGTAAAGACTTAATTACCTGCAAAGACTTACATTTAAAGTATCGTCTTGCATCTTTGACTTTGTTTATATGTATATTTCTGGAACTTACCTCTTTATTCCCCCGAGGAAGGAGCAGTGCTCCGAAAGCTGGTGATTCGAAACAAACCCTGTTGGACTTTAACTTGGTGTGTTGTAAGATGTCTTACTGTCTGTAAATAGTTACTGTCCAATATTTCTGTTCTGGCTTTGCGATGGTGTTGCTGGGTTCTTTGGTAGCCTGAAGATAAAGAATTCCTGTGAGTCATTACGTGTTAAGACCATAAGACCATAAGACATAGGAGCAGAAGTAAGGCCATTCGGCCCATCGAGTCCACTCCACCATTCAATCATGGCTGTGTTGAAAAGGAAGGGCCTGTCAATGCCATGAAGCTTGCTGAGACAGAGAATGAAGTTGTTTCTTTCTTCAAGGCAGCTTGCTTTCTACATGACAAAAGCATTTTGGACAGTGAGGGAAACGCATACACATATAATTCTCATAATTCACATCAAATGGTGGAGATCTATAAGAACGCCAAATGATAGAAAGAATGAAAAAAACTTGCATTCACACACTAGCATGGCCTGAAGCTATCCCAAATTGCAGGATTTGATGTGATTTTAAGAACTGCTTTGCAGCTTCTTTACAATCCCGCTCGATAAAGTACAATCCGATATCTTTCTTCTGAAAATAGACTCTGTTCTTTTCTTTGCAATTCTCTGCCCTAGAGAGCTGTGGATGCCCCATTTTCAAATGTGTTTCAAGCCAGGGATGGACAAATGTTTAGTCTCTCAGAGAATGAAGACATTCGGGAGACAGGTGAGAATGTGAAGTTTCAGCCGCTGATCAAACCCCGGTCACACTGAATGGCGGAGCAGGCTCGATAGGCAGTATGACAATCTCCTCCCCCCCATTTCTTACATCCTTAGCTCTTAGCTTTTTAAACTTAAAAACGATTCCGAAATCGGGACAGGCGATTGGGCAGAGAATTGCCAAAATCATGACGGACGCCAGGGCGTCATTCTCCGACCCCCCCGCCGGGTCGGAGAATGGCCGTTGGCCGCCGTGTAAACCGCCCCCGCCCCCGCCGAAGTCTCCGGTACCGGATATTCGGCGGGGGCGGGAATCGGGCCGCGCCGGTTGGCAGGCCCCCCCGCTCAATTCTCCGGCCCGGATGGACCAAAGTCCCGCCCAGAAATTGCCTGTCCCGCCGGCGTAAATTAAAGCTGGTATTTACCGGCGGGACCAGGCGGCGTGGGCGGGCTCCGGGGTCCTGGGGGGGGGGGGGGCGCGGGGCGATCTGACCCCGGGGGGTGCCCCCACGGTGGCCTGGCCCACGATCGGGGCCCACCGATCCGCGGGCGGGCCTGTGCCGTGGGGGCACTCTTTCCCTTCCGCCTCCGCAACGGCCTCCACCATGGCGGAGGCAGAAGAGACTCTCCCCACTGCGCATGCGCGTGAAACTGCCGGCGGCCGCTGATGCTCCCGCGCATGCGCCGCATTTCCACGCCAGCTGGCGGGGCACCAAACGCCATTTCCGCCAGCTGGCGGGGCGGAAATCCCTCCGGCGCCGGCCTAGCCCCTCAATGTTGGGGCTCGGCCCCCAACGATGCGGAGCATTCTGCACCTTTGGGCCGGCGCGATGCCCGTCTGATTGGCGCCGTTTTTGGCGCCAGTCGACGGACATCGCGCCGTTGGGGGAGAATTTTGCCCCCGGTTCCCGCCAAATCGCAATTCACCGGTGCCTCGACAGAGGCATCAATGTGTTCCAGAATATACGTGCAGTAAACGCCGTTTGCATTTCATTAGCAGGCCTGACCCGGTATTCGCCAGGGCCTCCGCGATTCTCCGTCTCCACTGGGGGTAATTCACGGCGGTGAGGTTCGCTTGTACTTTTAAAAATTGGGAAACAGGAGCCGTGGCCGATGAGAGAGAGAGAGGAGGTAGGAGATGCAGAGTGGCGACTGTGGGCTGCCGGTCCTGACACCGGCCGGGCTGGCTGGGGTGGGGAGGGAGCCCTGCCCAGGGTTGGGGGGGGGGGAGATTGATAGGGGGTGGGCCGTGGAGCCGGGGCAACCACCCATGGTACTGGGGCAGCGTCCAGGCATAGACAGCCACTGCTGCGGCCTTCAAGGCAGCCATCTTGCTGCGCATCCCACTGACCACTCACTGTGGCCCCTGGTTCTGTAGAGGGCCACCGGCCAAATGGATGGCCCCACCTCACCACCTCTGCACCCTAGCCCCCTCCCTCCACCCCATCATCCCCACACCCCAGTCTCCACCCCTACCCCCCCTCCCACTGCCATACCACCCTCCCCACCAGCCAGCATCCACCAGACGGCCCATCAGCGGACAATACCCCGAGCAGCAGGGACAAGTGCCAGGGCCAGAGGTCCCCGGCGGTCCGGGCACCGACAGGGCCAGAAGTTCAGGGATGGGGGTGCCTGTGCACAGTTCTGTATATAGTTAGCAATGTGACCTTCAACCAGCTGGTGGCGATAGAGATCTATCACATGATCAAGACACCTGCCAGTTGGTGGTAGTCCATACAAGAGGATAGTAGCACTTGGAGTAGCTCCAGGAGAATTCACTGAATTAATTTACTAGCCATCGTCTGAATTATAGTTCGTTGGTTATCTTTCCAGGTGCTTGTTCATAAATTATCTTTCTAGTTAATTTCATAGAATGTACAGTGCAGAAGGAGGCCATTCGGCCCATCGAGCCTGCACCGGCTCTTGGAAAGAGCACCCTACCCAAGGTCAACACCTCCACCCTATCCCCATAACCCAGTAACCCCACCCAACACTAAGGGCAATTTTGGACAGTAAGGGCAATTTATCATGGCCAATCCACCTAACCTGCACATCTTTGGACTGTGGGAGGAAACCGGAGCACCCGGAGGAAACCCACGCACACACGGGGAGGATGACACACAGACTCCGCACAGACAGTGACCCAAGCCGGAATCGAACCTGGGACCCTGGAGCTGTGATGCAATTGTGCTAACCACAATGCTACCGTGCTGCCCTCTAAACAAATAGAGTTTCTGTGTACATCATTACAACCATCATGACACAGAACACAACATGGGGGACATGCAGCGGCAGGGTTCGCAGTGCCATCCAGGGCCACAGTGTAGCCTGGTGGACCAGGTTGGGCACGAGAGTGTGCACCAGGCTAACATGTTGGCCTTTCACCCCTACAGACAATGGATATTGGACTATCACCGGCAACGGTGGCCTTCCTGCTCGTCGCTGCAGCCTTGGGGGATGCACTGTGGCTGTACGAGCTGGAGCTCCTCGAGGAGGATGAAGTTGGAGCAGCACAGCATACAGCAGAGGGACAGGAGGCAGCCGATGAAAATGGAGAGCCGGCCACCCAACAGGCCGAGGAGGAGGAGGAGGTGCAAAGGAGGCACCTCATGAGGCCTCAGTCATTCGAGGACCTGCCGGAACGGGCATGTTGTCAAGGATTCCGCTAAGCAGGGGGACAGTGCAACCTATCTGCCAGATCATGGCGCATCTGGCACCACAGAGGAATGGGGGAGGACTCCCGCTCCCGGTGGCTGTCAAAGTGACGGTCTCCCTTAACTTCTATGCCAGGAGGCCGTTCCAGGCCGAGTGGGCACCTGTCCGGGATCTCACAGAGCTCGGTGCTCAGGACATCCACACCATCACGGAGGCCCTATATGCCCAGTCAGCACAATACATCTATTTCAGTGCAGACTGAGCCCACAAGGATGCCCCAGCAACAGCGTCCACCGCCATTGCCAAGATGCCCAGGGACCAGAGGGTGATCGACGGGATTCATGTCGCCCTGCGAGCACCTGCAGATGACAGGCCAATCTTCTGAACGTGCAGCTGGTGTGTGACCATGAGCTGCGTATCGTTCACGTCTTCACCTGATGCCTGGGCAGTGTGCACGACGCCTTCATCCTGACGCACTCAACGATTCCCGGCCTCTTTGAAGCATCCCCCACCCCTTCCCGGGGGTGTAAGACGGTCTGACGCATGCAGCCCAGAGGGTGGGTAACTGGTGGCTTCAGAGACCAGGGCACCGGCCATGGCGGCCAGAATGGGTGCCTGCATGTGGTGCAGGGTTGGGGTTCGGCCGCCCTCCGGGTGGGGGAGGGCTGGGGTTATGGGTGTGTGGGATAGGGATTGATGCTTGGAACACAGTTCTTCCGACTCACCCTGGCCATCCTGAGGAGGTTGTGCAGTATTTTTCCAGCACACTTGGCCGGCCCATGGCGCTGACCGCCTCTGCCACCTGCGTCCAGGCCCAGTGAACGGCGGCCGCTTCCCACCACAGGGCCACCCGCCTCTCCTCCACAGTATCTAGCAGGGTCTCCAGTTCCACGACATTGAACCTCGGGGCCACGCGTCTTGCTGCCATCTTGTTGACTGGGATGGTGTGTGTGGTGAGTGAAGTGTGTATATGCGGCTGCAGCTTGTCAGCCTCCTGAGTGTCAATCACAGACCCGACGAATCCAGCACCCTTTTACATTGGAATCGATTGGGGCTGGTTTAGCACACTGGGCTAAAGAGCTGGTTTTTAAAGCAGGCCAAGGCAGGCCAGCAGCACGGTTCAATTCCCGTACCAGCCTCCCCGAACAGGCGCCGGAATGTGGTGACTAGGGGCTTTTCACAGTAACTTCATTGAAGCCTACTTGTGACAATAAGCGATTTTCATTTTTCATTCATTGAGTTCCACGTGGTGAAGGTGCTAGCCACTCAACAGCCATTGAATCGTTCCAGGTGCGGCACCAGTTTTGCTGTCGTAGAAATCCATGACCTCGTTCTGGACTTCGACAAAGTTAGATAGGTGATCGAGGTGGCACTGGGGAGCATTTTAGTGATAGCGACCGTAACACAGTACAATTTAAATTTGTCATGGAAAAATAAAAAAATGGTCTGAAAAAAATGGTTTTGGATTGGGGGAAAGAAAATTTTATTGGACCAAGCCTTGATCTGGGAACAGCTACTTGGGGGAAACTCTACAACAGAGCAGTAGAAGACATTGAAAAGGAAATGGGGAGAGTACAGGCCCAACATGTTTCCTTCAGGGTGAAATGTAGGAGCAACAAGCCCAGAGAAACCTGGATGCCTAGGAATATTCAGGATTGGATAATAAAGAAAAGAAAGGGCCGTTAGCAAGTACAAAGAGTGCAAATCAGCGAGGCCCTAGTGAAGTACAGAAGATGCAGGGGGGAAATTAAAAAAGCAATTCGGAAAGCAAAGAGAGGGCATGAAAAAGCACTTGATCAATGCTTCAGTGGAATTTGGAGATGCTGAATGAGTGGGCATATGCATGGCAATAAATGGGGGGCATGGTAGCACAGTGGTTAGCACAGTTGCTCCACAGCGCCAGGGTCCCAGGTTCGATTCCCGGCTTGCGTCACTGTCTGTGCGGAGTTTGCACTTTCTCCCCGTGTCTGCGTGGGTTTCCTCCGGGTGCTCCAGTTTCCTCCCACAGTCCAAAGATGTGCAGGTTAGGTGGATTGGCAATGCTAAAGTGCCCTTAGTGTCAAAAAGGTTTGGGTGGGGTTATGGGGATAGGGTGGAGGTGTGGGTTTAGGTAGGGTGCTCTTTCCAAGGGCCGGTGCAGACTCGATGGGTCGAATGGCCTCCTTCTGCACTGTAAATTCTATGAACTATGACTGTGGATGAGATTAGAGAGAATCCCAAGATATTCGATGGGCTGGATTCTTCTGCCCCGCCCACTGCAAGAACGCCAAGTGCGAGATGCAGACAATGGAGAAGTCCTGTTGACCTCTGGCAGCATCCACCGGTTGCCAGACGGGCACGCTGGAGAATCACGCCCCATACGTATATTAAGGACAAGAAGATAACGAAGGAAAGAATAGGGCCCAATGGAGACCAAGCCTGAAATATGTACATGGAGTCGGAAGATATTGGTAGGGTGTAAAACAAATACTTCACACTGTCTTCACTCGGGAGAAGGAGGATTTAGGTACAGAATTCGAGGAGAGGGACTGTGAGGTTCTTGAACAGGTTAACAGAGGGTGCGAGGAGGCGTTGGAGATTTTGGTGAGCTTAAAAATGGTGCTTAAAAATCCCTCGGCCTGGATGAGTTGTGTCATGGGCTGCTATGGGAGGCAAGGATGGAAATTACATGGGCTGTGACCCAAATTTTTAATTCCTCTCTGACCACAGAGGAGGTGCCTGAGGATTGGTGGGCAACTAATGTGGTTCCACTTGTCAAGAAGGGTAGTAGAGATAAACTTGAGCATTCTGAAGGAGAAAATTAATCTCCACTTGGTGAGGCAAGGTTTGATCAGGAATAGTCAGCATGGTTTTGTCAGAGGGTGATCAAGCCTAACATACTTGATTGAGTTTTTTGAGGACATGAGATCCAGGGTAACTTGGCAAGTTGGATCCAAAACTGATTTAGTGGTAGGAGACAGAAGGCTGTTTGTATGCCGGGAGGCTTGTGTCTAGGAGCATACCACATGAATCATTGCTAGGTCGCTTACTGTTTGTGATACATAGATACATACAAACGATATAGATAGAAATGTGGAGGGCGGGTGGGATGATAAGTAGGTTTGTGGATGACACAAAGATTGGCAGGGTGGTTAATAGTGAGGAAGGAGGCCTTGGGTTGCAAGAAGATATAAATGGGTTGGTCGGATGGGCAGATCAGTGGTAGATGGAATTTAACCCTGAAATTGCAATGTGGAAGGAGTAACACAACAAGGCAATACTCAATGACTGGTAGGATGCCAGGAAGTTCAGAGGAACAGAGGGATCTTGGGGTGCTTGCCCACAGATCCCTGAAAGCAGCAGGACAGGTTAATAGGGTAGTCAAGAAGACATATGGAACACTTGCCCGATGAAGGAGCTGCGCTCCGAAAGCTAGTGATTCCAAATAAACCTGTTGGACTTTAACCTGGTGTTGTAAGACTTCAAACTGTGCCCACCCCAGTCCAGCACCAGCATCTCCACGTCATGGCTCCAAAATCTGGTCCATCCAAAAGGAACCCCCCCCTTTAAAAGATGCAGACTGGCTTTAAGTAAAACAGGTTAGACCAAACTTCTGCTCGTCTTTCATAGTTTGGGGCCCTTGCTCATGCGTACAGCCAGTTGGTGGTGGCCAATCAGGTTAGAGAGAAGGCGGACACACAGTTTATTACTCATCCTGCTTCACCATGTTTCAAACACATCTTCCTTGGTCTCCAAGCCCTCGAATGGGATTTGAACCTGGAATTCCTGGCTCAGTGGCAGGAGTACTACCTGCCACACTATAATCAAGTAATACTACGGTAGTCAAGGAGGAGTCCGGAAAGGAGAGTCAAAAAGGTTTATTTCCAACCCCTGGTTTAGGAAACGTGTATACAAAGGACAGTCCAAATCCCAGCTGGGACTATTCTGGTACCCCAGCTCCTACCTGGGCCGGGTTTTTTCCCGTGGAATTAACAAGGCCCCTCAGTGTTGGGGGGGGGGGGGGCGGGATCTGGCCTGGTGGGGGTTATAACAGTATCGTTAAAATCCAGTCAACTAACTCAGCTAGCCCTGTTTAACTGAGGTTAACACTACATAATTTTAAGCTTTCATGTATTTCTCAAATGCGGGTGGAACAATCAGTTTGTGTAACCAATGACATCTGGAAAGACGTCAAATTGGTTATACAACAACCGTATTTAACATTGTTCTCTCTGCTGGATAATTCACATATTGTATGAAATCATTTCTCTAACTTCTGCTTGGCTAGGTTACTTCAACAACAGGCATTTCTTCCAGCATGAGTTTAATAATTGTCAGGATTTGCGATTATTCTAATAGCAAATATCAAGTTCTTCCTGTCATTGGTTTTACACATGACAGAAGATAAAACTACATATTATAATATGCCAGTCATATTACAGCTTCAAATTGCACTGCAAACATATATTAATGTCACATTGAAATAGCACACAAGCAGCCAAGCATATTTCAGCGGATCTACAATGTGTCAAAATACTTTAATTTAATACGTAAATTCAGAGGCCTATATTGGACTCCCAATCAGCAGTCAAAAGTTGTATTTCAGTCTGTGCCATGTAATAAAAATGAAAAAAGATGCAGCAAATACTCAGTGTTGCATGCTGCTTAGTCTAGTTCAAAATTATTACTGATACGTTGGAGTGTTCAAACAACTGGTTTATATTATACAGTGAACTATGTAATGATATCCATGGCTCAGATGTTACACTGGTGAAGACGTGATCATTATCCCCGTCTCTTCTAGTCACGTGATCTCTTACATCATCATTACGGGAGGTGCTATTTGCACAGGCCCACACATTAACCCTTAAAAACCCTTATACTACGTCTCCCCCCAAGCCTTTGTCCATTTGTTTTACATTCGTATTTGCATACACGCTCTGACACCACGGATTCAACTGGCAGGAGGCTTCACAATGCTCCTTGATTGTGTTCCTGTCAGACCTGGAAGATCAGTAGTTTCTCTTTGAATTCCTTTCTCTTGACTTGAATGGTCTTTATTGAGAGTGGTTGCATCTGGTGCTTTATTAATTCCTGACTCAGTATCTAGTTCTTCCAAATGTATGACTGTTTATCTTCATTGATGAATAGAAATAAGATTCCATCAGTTTCTACCTACAGTACCTTCTGAAGTATGTACTAAATAAAGCTGAGAATTCTCCATTGCCCGCTGCCAGTAGCAGATGCGACGGACAATCCTGTGCTGGGCAAAAAACGGGGTAGTTGCAATGCTCCCATCCCCCGCTGGCGGTGACATCGAGGTTTACGCCCTGCACCAGCAGGAGGATGCTAATGGGTCATTTGAACCCATCTGCATCCATATCAGAGACCCCTCCCACAGTCGTCCCTGCTTGGAAGCAAAAGAGCAGTCAAAACATAACTAGTGAAAGTCGCTGCTTTTTCACTCACCTGTTCCTTACACCTCTTGCTTCAGACAGAGGTGTAGAAAGCAGCAGCTGTAACATTATAGAAATCCAAAACCACATCACAAGGCTTTAAACCCCCTCAGAACTTTGATCTGCAAGGTTTCAATTCACTTTAAAAGAGAAAAAACTTATAGTAGGCTGAAATTGACAGGGTAATAATGTCTAGACAGCAGGTCGTCTGGATTGTTTATTTTCACTTCCCTTCATGCTTGAATATATCTCAAGTACCCTGCTTTTAACCTAATCTCAATGATTATAATCATCTCAGAGTTAAGAGTTTTCACTTCCTCTTTTTCTCAACAGAAAGTACTTATCTATTTTTGATGTGGCCAGGAGCTGTCAATCATGTCATAGATGTCATAGAATTTACAGTGCAGAAGGAGGCCATTCGGCCCATCGATTCTGCACCGGCTCTTGGAAAGAGCAACCTACCCAAGGTCCACACCTCCACCCTATCCCCATAACCCAGCAACCCTACCCAACACTATGGGCAATTGTGGACACTAAGGGCAATTTAGCATGGCCAATCCACCTAACCTGCACATCTTTGGACTGTGGGAGAAAACCGGAGCACCCGGAGGAAACCCACGCACACACGGGGAGGATGTGCAGACTCCGCATAGACAGTGACCCAAGCCGGAATCGAACCTGGGACCCTGGAGCTGTGAAGCAATTGTGCTATCCACAATGCTACCGTGCTGCCCTAATCATAGTTAGATATAGGCTGTCTCTGATGGGGGCCTCAAACACTGGGGCTCACTGATGGGGTTTTCTGATATGGGGCATCTCTGATGAGCGGGGGTCTCAAATATGCAAGTCTGGTGGGGGTCTCTGGTGGGGAGTCTGTTAGAGGGTCGGATGGAGGTCTCTAAAACTTGCCTCCAGGCTGCTAAATGTAAACTAGCCCTCCCTGCTTCGAGGGTGCTGGCAATTATACCATTGTTCCCCTTCCATTCTGCATTCTCTGTATTTGGCTGTCTGCCCCTTTCACATTCCTTGATTCAGGAAATTAACATGTGCATACCTCATTGATCTTCCAATTGTATTGTTATGGCGATTCACACCTGATCCTATCTCAAAATCTGCTAATCTCATTCCTGAGAAATACTCATCTCATCTAGCCTTTTGAATACTGTCTACTGGTGTCATTAGGCAGATTTCTGCCTGTTGCTGGCGGGACAGATCGTAACCTAATCTGTCTTGTTAGATATGTTTTACTGCTGCTATGAGGCAAATCCATAATGGATAAAGTCTGTTTCTGTTTAAAACACGTGAAATATTGTGCTGTAGTTCTGTCAGTTAATCGGTTAATCCTTAACCATTCAGATTTCTCTTTAAATGCTAACAGCATCGTCGCACTTGGCATTGAGAAAAATCTCATCCATTGAATTTGCAATTTTTGCTCAGTTATTTTTTTTCACACTGCACATTATCTCAAAAATCAAAACCATAGACAAGAGGTTCCTCAGCCGCATATATTCTACTGCTACACCTTCACCAGAGGTTTGGTGGAAAACCTGTTTATGCATGTGAGTAAAGTCTCCAGCAGGAGCAACATGAAATGGGCCAAGAGAAACTCAGAGCAACATCCAATTTGTGTAATACAAGGTGAAATTATATCAGTGACTGTAACACTTCACAGACCAGCATATTTTAAAAAGTTTTTTATTGCCATTCCATAGTAATGTGAAAGTGAAAATACATTTAATTTTATGCTCTTAAAGTTTAAAATATTTTTAAAAGCTCCGCAAAGAATGTTGAATTAAAATTCATATGTCCAACTATTTATAACTTGACATCTACTAACATTCAGATCCCAATTCACATTGCTGGCTTTGAAGAAAACCCCATCAATATCTTTGATGAGGTGGGTCGCAGCGGGATATAACTTTTATAATTCTTTCATAAAAAACTTGCATAAAAACTTGTTTTTTGATTGAATCCTGGACAATGATGATCAATCTCAATAGCTTTATAGACGCAGTTTCTACTTGGCAGCTTTCCAAATCTAACACCGATGAAGCAGTACCTCATCAAATAATCCTTGCAGAACATTCACTGTTCATTTTTGTTAGGCCTCCTGGTAACGTTTGTTGTATTCATTTATGGGATGTGACCGTCACTGTCTAGACCAGCATTTATTTCCCATCCCTAGTTGCCCTTCAGAAGGTGGTGGTGAGCTGCCTTCTTGAACGGCAGTAGTCCGCGTGGTGTGGGTACACCCACAGTGCTGGTCGGAAGGGAGTTCCAGAATTTTGCCCCAGTGACAATGAAGCAATGGTGATAGACTTCCAAGTCAGGGTGGTGAGTGACTTGGAGGGGAACCTCCAGCTGGTGGGGTTCTCAGGTATCTGCTGCTCTTGTCCTTCTAGATGTTAATGGTCGTAGGTTTGGAAGGTGCTGCCTAAAGAACTGAGACGAGTTGCTGCAATGCATCTTGTAGATGGTACACACGGCTGCCACTGTTCGTTGGTGGTGGAGGGATTGAATGTTTGTGGAAGGGGGAGCAATCAAGCGGGCTGCTTTGTCCTGGATGGTGTTGAGCTTCTTGAGTGTTGATGGAGCTGCACTCATCCAGGATGGTGAAGAGAATTCCATTCCACTCCTGACTTGTGCCTTGTAGATGGTGGGCAGGCTTTGGGGGGGGGTCTGGTAGTCCAGTTCTGTTTCTGATCATTAGTAACTACCAGGATGTTGATTGTGGGGGATTCAGCGATGGTGATAAAATATGAATTGAATATGAAGAGGCGATGATTAGATCTTCTCTTTGGTCATTGCCTGACATTTGTGTGACGCGAATGTAACTTGCCACTTGTCAGCCCAAGCCGGGATATTGTCCAGATGTTGCTGCATTTGGACATGGACTGCTTCATTCTCTGAGGAGTCACGAATGATGCTGAACATTGTGCAGACATCTGTGAACATCCCCATTTCTGACCTTATGATGGAAGGGAGGTCATTGATGAAGCAGCTGAAGATGGTTATGCCCAGGACACTACCCTGAGGAACTCCTGCAGTGATGTCCTGGAGCTAAGATGATAATAATAATAATCTTTATTAGTGTCACAAGTAGGCTTCCATTAACACTGTAATGAAGTTGCTGTGAAAAGCCCCTAGTCGCCACACTCCGGCACCTGTTCGGGTCCACTGAGGAAGAATTCAGAATGTCCAATTCACCTAACGAGCATGTCTTTCGGGACTTGTGGGAGGAAACCAGAGCACCCGGAGGAAATCACGCAGACACGATGAGAACATGCAAATTCCGTACAGACAGTGACCCAGGCCAGGAATCGGACCCGGGTCCCTGGTGCTGTGAAGCAACAGTGCTAACCACAATGCTACCATGCCACCCTGCTTTGCTACCTCCAACCACCACAACCATCTTCCTTTGTGCCAGGCGGAGAGTTAATTTGATTAAGCTGCACTTTCGGAACTCTGAGGGCCAGTACAATCAAACTTTATTTAACGTGAATAAGAGTCGGAGGAATTTACTTCAGTTAAAGTGATGTCACGCAATCGAGAAAAGGGGCAGCATTGTAAATCAATAGTGCCAGGATGTGAGAGGTCAGCTGTTCTCAGCAAGTTTAAAGCTCCCGATTTCTAAAGTGCCCTCGGGGGTGAAGGAGAAGAAAGATCCGAAGCAAAACTACCCAAGGGGCTCTTCAGCAGCGCTTTAGACCTGTTCACAGAACAGCATTAGAATGCAGAGCAGAGCTTGAGGGACAAAGCATTCTCCTGGATGAAGAATAATGTTTAGCTTTGGGAAAATGGAGCTAAGGGAAGACATGATATGAAAATGCAAAAGCACTTTTTTCTCAAATGCTAAACCGATGGTAGATTTTGGAATTTCTGGCCTCCTTCAGATTAATCCCATGGTACCTATTTCAAACTGCATCTGCAGTCAGGCAATGCTATGAATGGAGAAATCCATTGCAGAAAATTAAGTTTCTTTTTAGAGTAACTCCAATTAATGTAATTATGACAGCAGTGCAGCTTTTAATCATGCCTGGAATAATGTCATTTAATTTGAATAATAATGTCCCTTGTTGAGTTTAAGGTAGACATGCATGTTGCTGGACTATTATTTAATGTAATTCAGATTTCCTGCAGTGCTGATTAAATGGCAAACCAGATTTCCTGCCTCGCTGTCTGCTCAGATGCTTCAAATATGAATGGAATCGGGAATAATGTAGACATTTATGAGAAAGTGTGGAAAGGAGAATAGGAAAGCGATATATTATTTACATGGAGACAGCTTGCAGAATTCTGAGGCAAGAACAAAGAACAAAGAAATGTACAGCACAGGAACAGGCCCTTCGACCCTCCAAGTCCGTGCCGACCATGCTGCCCGACTAAACTTTAGGTTAGGTTAGACCAAGGAGAGCCATTGGATGTTATCTATCTTGACTTTCAAAAGGCCTTTAATAAGGTGCCTCACGGGAGACTGCTGAGTAAAATAAGGGCCCATGGTATTCGAGGCAAGGTACTAACATGGATTGACGATTGGCTGTCAGGCAGAAGGCAGAGAGTTGGGATAAAAGGTTCTTTTTCGGAATGGCAACCGGTGACGAGTGGTGTCCAGCAGGGTTCAGTGTTGGGGCCACAGCTGTTCTCTTTATATATTAACGATCTAGATGACGGGACTGAGGGCATTCTGGCTAAGTTTGCCGATGATACGAAGATAGGTGGAGGGGCAGGTAGTATGGAGGAGGTGGGGAGGCTTCAGAAAGATTTAGACAGTTTAGGAGATTGGTCCAAGAAATGGCTGATGAAATTCAACGTGGGCAAGTGCGAGGCCTTGCACTTTGGAAAAAAGAATAGAGGCGTGGACTATTTTCTAAACGGTGACAAAATTGATAATGCTGAAGTGCAAAGGGACTTGGGAGTCCTAGTCCAGGATTCTCTAAAGGTAAACTTGCAGGTTGAGTCCGTAATTAAGAAAGCAAATGCAATGGTGTCATTCATCTCAAGAGGCTTGGAATATAAAAGCAGGGATGTACTTCTGAAGCTTTATAAAGCATTAGTTAGGCCCCATTTAGAATACTGTGAGCAATTTTGGGCCCCACACCTCAGGAAGGACATACTGGCACTGGAGCGGGTCCAGCGGAGATTCACACGGATGATCCCAGGAATGGTAGGCCTAACATACGATGAACGTCTGAGGATCCTGGGATTATATTCATTGGAGTTTAGGAGGTTGAGGGGAGATGTAATAGAAACTTACAAGATAATGAATGGCTTAGATAGGGTGGATGTAGGGAAGTTGTTCCCATTAGCAGGGGAGACTAGGACCCGGGGGCACAGCCTTAGAATAAAAGGGAGTCACTTTAGAACAGAGATGAGGAGAAATTTCTTCAGCCAGAGAGTGGTGGGTCTGTTGAATTCATTGCCACAGAGGGCGGTGGAGGCCGGGACGTTGAGTGTCTTTAAGACAGAAGTTGATAAATTCTTGATTTCTCGAGGAATTAAGGGCTATGGAGAGAGAGCGGGTAAATGGAGTTGAAATCAGCCATGATTGAATGGTGGAGTGGACTCGATGGGCCGAATGGCCTTACTTCCACTCCTATGTCTTATGGTCTTATGGTCTGAACTACAATCTTCTACACTTCCTGGGTCCATATCCCTCTATTCCCATCCTATTCATGTATTTGTCAAGATGCCCCTTAAATGTCACTATCGTCCCTGCTTCCACCACCTCCTCCGGTAGCGAGTTCCAGGCACCCACTACCCTCTGCGTAAAAAACTTGCCTCGTACATCTACTCTAAACCTTGCCCCTCTCACCTTAAACCTATGCCCCCTAGTAATTGACCCCTCTACCCCGGGGAAAAGCCTCTGACTATCCACTCTGTCTATGCCCCTCATAATTTTGTAGACCTCTATCAGGTCGCCCCTCAACCTCCTTCGTTCCAGTGAGAACAAACCAAGTTTATTCAACCGCTCCTCATAGCTAATGCCCTCCATACCAGGCAACATTCTGGTAAATCTCTTCTGCACCCTCTCTAAAGCCTCCACATCCTTCTGGTAGTGTGGCGACCAGAATTGAACACACTACTCCAAGTGTGGCCTAACTAAGGTTCTATACAGCTGCAACATGACTTGCCAATTCTTATACTCAATGCCCCGGCCAATGAAGGCAAGCATGCCGTATGCCTTCTTGACTACGTTCTCCACCTGTGTTGCCCCTTTCAGTGACCTGTGGACCTGTACTCCTAGATCTCTTTGACTTTCAATACACTTGAGGGTTCTACCATTCACTGTATATTCCCTACCTGCATTCGACCTTCCAAAATGCATTACCTCACATTTGTCCAGATTAAACTCCATCTGCCATCTCTCCGCCCAAGTCTCCAAACAATCTAAATCCTGCTGTATCCTCTGACAGTCCTCATCGCTATCCGCAATTCCACCAACCTTTGTGTCGTCTGCAAACTTACTAATCAGACCAGTTACATTTTCCTCCAAATCATTTATATATACTACAAACAGCGAAGGTCCCAGCACTGATCCCTGTGGAACACCACTGGTCACAGCCCTACAATTAGAAAAGCATCCTTCCATTGCTACTCTCTGCCTTCTATGACCTAGCCAGTTCTGTATCCACCTTGCCAGCTCACCCCTGATCCCGTGTGACTTCGCCTTTTGTACTAGTCTACCATGAGGGACCTTGTCAAAGGCCTTACTGAAGTCCATATAGACAACATCCACTGCCGTACCTGCATCAGTCATCTTAGTGACCTCCTCGAAAAACTCTATCAGGTTAGTGAGACACAACCTCCCCTTCACAAAACCATGCTGCCTCTCACTAATACGTCCATTTGCTTCCAAATGGGAGTCGATCCTGTCTCGAAGAATTCGCTCCAGTAATTTCCCTACCACTGAAGTAAGGCTCACCGGCCTGTAGTTCCCTGGATTATCCTTGCTACCCTTCTTAAACAGTGGAACAACATTGGCTATTCTCCAGTCCTCCGGGACATCACCTGAAGACAGTGAGGATCCAAAGATTTCTGTCAAGGCCTCAGCAATTTCCTCTCCAGCCTCCTTCAGTATTCTGGGGTAGATCCCATCAGGCCCTGGGGACTTATCTACCTTAATATTTTTTAAGACACCCAACACCTCGTCTTTTTGGATCTCAATGTGACCCAGGCTATCTACACACCCTTCTCCAGACTCAACAACTACCAATTTCTTCTCTTTGGTGAATACTGATGCAAAGTATTCATTTAGTACCTCGCCCATTTCCTCTGGCTCCATATATAGATTCCCTTGCCTATCCTTCAGTGGGCCAACCCTTTCCCTGGCTACCCTCTTGCTTTTTATGTACGTGTAAAGCACGTGTAAAGCACAGAGGGACTTGGGCGTCCTGGTACATGAATCGGGAAATGTTAGTGTTCAAGTACAGCAAGTGATTAGGGAGGCATGTGGAATGTTGTCGCTTATTGCAAGGAGATTGGAATATAAAAGAAGGGACGTTTTCCTACAGTTTTACAATAAGAAGTATTACAACACCAGATTAAAGTCTAACAGGCTAACAAATCACTAGCTTTCGGAGCACTGATCCTTCCTCAGGCGAGTGGAATCACCTGAGGAAGGAGCAGTGCTCCGAAAGCTAGTGATTGGAAACAAACCTGTTGGACTTTAACCTGGTGTTGTAAGACTTCTTACTGTGCTCACCCCAGTCCAACGGCAGCATCTCCACATCACAGTTTTACAAGGTATTGGTGAGACCACATCTAGATTACTGGGTACAGTTTTGGGTCTCCTTGTGTACGAAAGGGGATAGTTGCATTAAAAGCAGTTGAGAGAAGATTCACTCGACTGATTCCAGGGATAAGGAAGTTATCTTATGAGGAGGGGTGGCACAGTGGCACAGTGATTGGCACTATTGCCTCACAGCGCCAGATATCCGGGTTCAATTCCGGTCACTGTCTGTGTGGAGTTTGTACGTTCTTCGCGTATCTGCTTGGGTTTCCTCCAGATGCTCCGGTTTCTTCCCACAGTCCAAAGCTGTGCAAGTTCGGTTGATTGGCCATGACAAATTTCCCCTTAGTATCCAGGGGATATGCAGGTTACATTATGGGGTTATGGGGATAGAACGAGGTGGATGGGTGAGTGGACATGTGTCGAGTGTTCTACACTGTAGGGATTCTATGATGCTATGAAAGGTAGAACAGGTTGGAACCCAAATCCATTGGGGTTTAGACGAATGAGAGGTGGTCTTATTGAAACATATAAGATCCTGTGAGGACTGTGATGTTGTTAATAATAATAATCTTTATTAGTGTCAGAAGTAAGCTTACATTAACACTGCAATGAAGTTACTGTGAAAATCACCCAGTCGCCACACTCTGGCGCCTGTTCGGGTACACGGGGGAGAAGTCAGAATGTCCAATTCACCTAACAAGCACATCTTTCGAGACTTGTGGGAGGAAACCGGAGCACCCAGAGGAAACCTACGTAAATATGGCCAGCACGGTGGCACAGTGTTTAGCACTGCTGCCTCATAGCTCCAGGGACCCGGGTTCAATTCCGGCCTCGGGTGGCGGTATGTGTGGAGTTTACACGTTCTCCCCGTGTGTGCGTGGGTTTCCTCCGGGTTTTCCGTTTTCCTCCCACTGCCCAAAGAAGTGCAGGTTAGGTGGATTGCCCATGCTAAATTGCCCCTTAAGTGTCCAAAAAGGTTAGGTGGTGTTACTGGGTTATGGGGATAGGGTGGAGGCATGGGCTTGGGTAGGGTGCTCTTTCCAAGGGCCAGTGCAGACTCGATGGGCCTAATAGCCTCCTTTTGCACTGTAAATTCTATGATTCTATGACACGGGGAGAACATGCAGACTCCGCACAGACAGTAACCCAAGTGGGAATCGAACCTGGGACCCTGGCGCTGTGAAGCAACAGTGTTAACCACTGTGCTAACTTGCCGCTCCTCCTCGTAAGATAACTTGTGAGCGGGGCCAGAATGAGGAGGCACAGTTTAAAAACTAGGGGTGGCCCATTTACGACGGAGATGAGGAGAAGATTTTACTCTGAGGGTTGCGAGTCTGGAAACTCTGTTCCTCAGAGAACGGTGGGGCAGGGTCAATCAATATTTTTAAGGAAAACTTCGATAAATTCATGACTGACAATTATTTTTAGGAACTTTAAACGGGATTTTCACAATAACTTCATTGCAGTATTATTGTAAGCCTACTTGTGACATTAAGAAAGATTATTATTACAAAGATTATTGTTATTATCGTAATCTTCGCAGGCCTAAAGTCTGGTGGTGGAGTATAATGTAATTGGCCTAGAAATCCACTGGCCAAGCTCAAGCTCTGGGGATGTGAGTTCAAATCCTGCCAGAGCAGATGACGGAATTGAAATGCAATTTGGAATATAACTCGAGCAGCACGGTAGCACAGTGATTAGCACAGTTGCTTCACAGCTCCAGGGTCCCAGGTTCGATTCCCGGCTTGGGGTCACTGTCTGTGCGGAGTCTGAACGTTCTCCCCTTGTGTGCACGGGTTTCCTCCGGGTGCTCCGGTTTCCTCCCACAGTCCAAAGATGTGCAGGTTAGGTGGATTGGCTGTGCTAAATTCCCCTTAGTGTCAAAAGGTTTGGTGGGATTATTGGGTTACGGGGATTGGGTGGAGGTGTGGGCATAGGTAGGGTGCTCTTTCCAAGGGCCAGTGCAGACTCGATGGGCTGATTGGCCTCTTTCTGCGCTGTAAATTCTCTGATCTATAAACTAAGCCTCAGTAATGGTGGCCACGGCAACTGTCAGTGATTGCAATAGCCACAATGATTCATGAATGCCCTTTTGGGGAGGAAATCTGCCATCCTTATCCAGTGTGGCCTACATGTGACTCCAGAATGACTCTGAACTGCCCTTTGAAATGGTCCAGCAAGTCACATGGTTCGGGGAAATTAAAGATGGACAACAAATTTGCAGTGACGCCCACCCATATCCTAAGAAATAATTTTTTTTTCATTTCCAAAAACAGAATACACATTTTAAAGAACGGTCTTGATGATGGGTATTATATTCCTCATAACGTGATTTATATTCGGATGCAGAGAACTTCCTGCGACAGAAAAAATAAAGCATTTCAAGATTGTGATTGTTAACAATAGAATGACTGAGCTTCTGGAGCTTTCTGCTCATCCAATATTAATAGATGCCGTCACAAAATAATTGATGGAAGAAATCCAAATATTCTTTCTTTCAATAAAAGCAAATTACTGCGAATGCTAGAATCTGAAACCAAAGAGAAAATGCTGGAAAATCTCAGCAGGTCTGGCAGCATCTGTAGGGAGAGAAAAGAGCTAATGTTTCGAGTCCAGGTGACCCTTTGTCAAAGCAGAGTAGGACACAAACAATAGAGCTTTGGAAAAACTTACAAATTGTGAAGGATGGGGGGGCTGCGAATCAGAACATCATTGAAGTAATCAAGTTTGGCGGTGAGGGTTTTAGAGGCAGTTAGGCTGAGGTAGGTGTTATATTACGATTTTGTAATATATATATTACTCTTTTTGTCTAGCCAAGTTGTTGAAATATAGACGGAGTCTTCAGGTGATGACAAAATAATTTAATGGGTAATATTAACTAGTAAACAAACAAATAACTATAGATTAAACTATTAAATAAGATACTGCTATATACTAAGATCTGTTAACTTCCTTTCCCTAGCCGCTTCAGTACTCTCCACAATCCTAACACACTCTCCTTGAGGAAAAAGCGGAAAACCTTTTTCTAGGTCTTTTATAGGTAGTGTGGCCATCTAGTGATCATTTGCCTGTACATGCGTAATATTACTTGATCATGTATTACTACATACAGAGATCACTGTGGTGATATGCATCACTGTAAATACACAAGGGGTTAATGTAAATACACTACAACTAAATAAACACTAGAGGGAGCACCAGAGATGTTATGACATGCAGACATACAGCTAATGAACACATAGAATAGGACACGACCAATGAGCAGTCAAGACACCCAGAGGTGACACTACCACAAGGGGACATTACAAAACCCACATATAAAAGGACAAGGCACAAATGCTCTTTCTCTTTCCACAGGCGACACTTAGAGAGAAGCACAGGGGCAGATCGGAAGCATCACACCCACCACGTGGCTTGGAGCAGACTGGTTAGTTAGACTGAGTTACTCTTGCAAGATTAGCAGGAGAGTCGAATTCAAGTAGGAGAATTGTTAACTGTTCAATAAATGTGTTAAACCTATCTCCAAGTCTGAACCTTCCTTTGTCAGAGTATACATCAAGGAAGCAGCTTATGCTACATGAAGAGGCATAACACAACAATTACTACAGTAGGGGCAAGTGAAAGGCAATGCTATTCAGCATTAAAAAAGGTTTGGAATAGTTTTAAATGTTTGATCTTGACTGTATGGACACGATTCAACGGACTTGAGTTAAAGTTCGCAGAATGGCACATTTAGCTTGGTGTTTCTCGGCTCCTAAAGCAGCCCCCATTTCAGGCCCTTTCCCTCACCCCCATTTTTGTGACCCCCCCCCCCCCCCCCCCCCACAATCGGGGAATCCCCCCTCACTCTCCCTCTTCCTATCAAGGCCCCCCTTGGCAGTGCCAACCTGGCACCCAGACACCCTGGCACTGACAGCTGGCAGTTCCTCTGATGCCCTAGCAGTGCCACTCAGGCACCTCGATAGTGCTGGGGCGCATTTAAATATGCAGATCTGCCGTCTCGTCCAGCGAGGTCGAGATCCCGATCCCGCCGGCCACAGTGAGTCGGGCGACTCGTGATCATCGCGGCCCAGCCGGGAGCCCGATTTTGGACTCGCATGATTCACCCATTGCACCTGCAGATGATCTAGCTACTGCTCAAAACTTTGCTGCTGTGCAGTGTTGTGCAGAGCTCAGCAGAGCACAATCATTCTGGGGTCTCTGGCTGGTGAGTACTGAGGGCACCTCCAGATCTGTTCATGCAGCTGACACACACCCTGAGCATAATGATTGCACACTTACAAATCTGGTGGGCATGTGGCTTTCATAGAATCCCTATAGCGCAGAAGGAAGCCATTCAGCCCATCTGGTCTGCACCAACCCTTTGAATGATCACTCTACACACGTCCACTACCCCCACACCCCTCCTTATGATTTGGAGTTGGGGACCAAGGGCAATGTGTCCAAGTTTGCAGACAACACAAAGATAAGTGGTAAAGCAAAAAGTGCAGAGGATACTGGAAGCCTGCAGAGGGATTTGGATAGGCTAAGTGAATGGGCTAGGGTCTGGCAGATGGAATACAATGTTGACAAATGTGAGGTTATCCATTTTGGTAGGAATAATAGCAAAAGGGATTATTATTTAAATGATAAAATATTAAAACATGCTGCTGTGCAGAGAGACCTGGGTGTGCTAGTGCATGAGTCGCAAAAAGTTGGTTTACAGGCGCAACAGGTGATTAAAAAGGCAAATGGAATGTTGTCCTTCATTGCTAGAGGGATGGAGTTTAAGACTAGGGAGGTTCTGCTGCAATTGTATACGGTGTTAGTGAGACCACACCTGGAGTATTGTGTTCAGTTTTGGTCTCCTTACTTGAGAAAGGACGTACTGGCACTGGAGGGTGTGCAGAGGAGATTCACTAGGTTAATCCCAGAGCTGAAGGGGTTGGATTACGAGGAGAGGTTGAGTAGACTGGGACTGTACTCATTGGAATTTAGAAGGATGAGGGGGGGATCTTATAGAAACATATAAGATTATGAAGGGAATAGATAGGATAGATGCGGGCAGGTTGGTTCCACTGGTGGGTGAAAGCAGAACTAGGGGGCATAACCTCAAAATAAGGGGAAGTAGATTTAGGACTGAGTTTAGGAGGAACTTCTTCACCCAAAGGCTTGTGAATCTATGGAATTCCTTGCCCAGTGAAGCAGTAGAGGCTCCTTCATTAAATGTTTTTAAGATAAAGATAGATAGTTTTTTGAAGAATAAAGGGATTAAGGGTTATGGTGTTCGGGACAGAAAGTGGAGCTAAGTCCACAAAAGATCAGCCATGATCTCATTGAATGGTGGAGCAGGCTCGAGGGGCCAGATGGCCTACTCCTGCTCCTAGTTCTTATGTTCTTATGTATGTTCTCTACCCCACCCTATCCCCGTAACTCTCTAACCTAACCTGCACATCCCTGGACACTAAGGGGCAATTCATCGTAGCCAATCCATCTAACCCGCGCATTTTTTGACTGTGGGAGGAAAGCGGAGCACCCAGAGGAAATCCACACAGACACGGGGAGAACCTGAACCCGGGTCCCTAGCACTGTGAGGCAGCAGTGCTAACCACTGTTCCATCATGCCACACTGTACTGCTGTTGATTGGTTTTTCATGAGCATCATGGGCAACCCTTTGTCTCCTAACATCCATCCCTCAATTCTGTCTGAAGGTCCAAAGAGATGAAGGATCTCGGATTGCAACAGGATGTACTTACTACAGGAGCAGCCCCACCTCTGCCCCCCACCCCTCCCCTACACCGCGGCCCCCTCTGAATTTGATGCACACCTCCGTAAACCTTTTCTTGTGGTTCCCCACCAGCTGCATATCGATGGAGTAGAAATCCTTGCAGCTAACAGGCGTTCCAGGTTCATGTGGGATTGCCAGCAATGTGCAGTCGATGATGTCCTAGTCCTGTGGGAACCCATCCAGTCACATTCACAGCCACAGGGAATGTGCAGTCCCAGATCCAGCAGGATTTCTTTCCAACAACTCTTTTCCTCGGAAGCTGCATGCCTCCCTCCTCTTTGCATGATAACCCCAACCTCCCGAGGCACTGTTTTTCAGAAAGGTTTGGGAAGCCAGGTCTCTGAATGTGCAGCCTGGTATACAGGTGTTGCCTCCTGTAAGCTTGACTCCTCTGCTGCTGTTGTCTCCGCAGACTATCTGTGTCTTGTTCTTCAGCTGAGGTCCAGCCAAAGGCAGCCATGGTGCCACCCATCATGATCTTAGAACCCAAGAACAAAAGAATCGCAACACTGCAAAAGAGGCCATTCAGCCCATCGAGTCTGCATCGAATCTCTGAAAAAGCACCCTACCTAGGCCCAGTCCACCACCCTATCCTCGTGACCTCTCCTAACCTGCATCTCTTTGGACACTAAGTAAGTGGCAACTTACCATGGTCAATCCACCTAACCTGTACGGGTTTGGACTGTGGGAGCAATCCAGAACACCCAGAGGAAACTCATACAGACCCGGGGAGAAAGGGCAAATTCCACCCAGAGTCACGCAAGGCCGGAATAGAACCCCGGTCCCTGGTGCTGTGAGGCAGCAGTGCTAGCCACTGTGCCACCATGCTGCCCCGGGGGAGTGTACAAAAGGGCACAAATTGTCACAACACAATTACTCTCAATAACTCCTTCCCCAGTAGGAGATAAGATAGAAGTTGTGAGTGCCATGTTTGGTTTCAGCAGCAAGTTTCAGATATCGTGAGAAGCTCCTACATGCAGTATTAAATTTAAATGTCATATTAAATTTTCCTGCAATTCAATGATTTAAATATTCAAATCAATAACCTAGCTCTCCAAAGGTGAATAATAATAATAAGTACAATAATAATCTTTATTGTCACATGGCGTGGTAACACAGTGGCTAGCACTGTTGCTTCACAGCGCCAGGGTCCCAGGGTCGATTCCCGCTTGGGTCAGTCTACGAGGGTTTCCTCCGGGTGCTCCGGTTTCCTCCCACAAGTCCCGAAAGACATGTTGTTAGGTGAATTAGATATTCTGAATTCTCCCTCGGTGTACCCGAACAGGCCCCGGAGTGTGGCGACTAGGAGATTTTCACAGTAACTTCATTGCAGTGTCAGTGTAAGCCTACTTGTGACAATGAATACTATCATTATTATTATTATTATTATTAATTAACACATGCCAGGGACAAGGAGGGTTTTCATTGTTCACAATTAAAACATGTTTTACGCCTGATACACGTGAAGCCTCCGTCACGTTATTCTTCCCAGCGGGGTCGGCCCGCACCCCCATCCCCTGTTGCCCTCTGCTTCCCCCCACCACTTGACGCTGGGCACAGTGTATCTCCAGCAAGAATCCCCGATGCAGACCACGTGCAGGTGATGAGTGTGCGCAAGCTGTCAGCACAAAGACAGGAGTCTTTCAATGGGATAAACTGGGGAGCGCAGGACCTTACCTCACAGGAAATTATCATGACTGAGGTAATGGTGACCACTGCGGGGGGGAGGGGGTGACTAGTGGGAGTTGCGGGGAGGGAAAGGAGGATTGGGGGGTGTGGTGATATGCCCGTGCACAGTTTAAACTGGGAATGTGGGTAGGATAGGGGTCACCATGGCGATCACACTCAAGGCAGCTTTCTCAGACAGGTGGTTATATTCAAGGCCTGACTCACTCACAATAATTTCGCTGAGAACAACGTTTGTTATCAATTAATTAAAGCTCTTGGACCGAAACATCTTGTAATTAGGTCTATTGTCTAAACTGATCATTATCTTCAGATCAGTGTTAATTCAACAGTTCAGTGGCCACTGCACCTAAAGCAATCAAGCATGTGTACATATAATAAAGCAAGCTAGTCTCATCATAACATTATGTGGAGATGCTGGCGTTGGACTGGGGTGAGCACAGTAAGAAGTGTTACAACACCAGGTTAAAGTCCAACAGGTTTGTTTCAAACACTAGCTTTCGGAGCACTGCTCCTTCCTCAGGTGAATGAAGAGGTATGTTCCAGAAACATTGCACGGTTGTTTGAAGTTAAGTAGTGGGGGTGTGGGGATGACCTTGGCAAGATGTTCACCTTCATCGATGACGTGTTGAAGGCTGCGAAGAAGATGTCGTAGTTTCTCTGCTCCAGGAAAGTAGTGGACGACGATAGGTACTCTGTCGGTTGTGTCCCGTGTTTGTCTTCTGATGAGGTCGGTGCGGTTTGAGCCAACTGTCCTGGCTTGAGACAATTCACACCTCTTTAACCTGGGGTTACCCCTATCTCTGGATATGTAAATATTTAATTAACTGCAAATGCTCGCATTCTAAGCATTGTCTTGCATCTTTGAATTTGTCTATGTATATGTTTCTGGAACATACTTCTTCATTCACCTGAGGAAGGAGCAGTGCTCCGAAAGCTAGTGTTTGAAACAAACCTGTTGGACTTTAACCTGTCATCATAACATTAGCAGCCTTCAAGACAATCACATTAACCCTTTTCTCCTGACATAAATTATATCTACTACCTTCCCCATCTCTATTTTTCATTACTCTCAACGGCTTTGTTCAACTCGTTACTTTTGTCTAATTCTTAACTCATTAAATAATGACCGACTGAAGATGTTGCCTTGTGTCCCTTTGTTCATTGAATACAAAATGTGGTCTGAGATTGTGGGCTGAAGGGGCAAGGTATTTGCACAAAAGACTATTTATCTTCATAATCATGAGTTAATTGAAGCAGAGTCTGCGTAGAGTTTATAGAATTTTTTTTAATGCTTGATAGTAACTTATATAATTTATACAGATGAATAAACAATTTCAAATATTCAACCGCAAAGTCCCATGATTTGCGTCTTTGCCATTCGTGAATTTCCTTATCCACACAAAGCATTATGTATGGGGCAGCATGGTGGCACAGTGGGTAGCACTGCTGCCTCAGAGCACCAGGGAGTCAGGTTCGATTCCAACCTCGGGTGACTGTCTGGGTTGCGGTTGCACGTTTGTCCAGTGGCTGCGTGGGTTTCCTCCGGATGCTCCGGGTTCCTCCCCTAAATTGCCCCTGAGTGTCCAAAGGTTAGGCGTAACGGGGGTAGGGTGGGGGAGTGGGGCTAGGTAGAGTGCTCTTTCAGAGGGCTGGAATTCTGTGATTCTGTACACCATTTTGCTGCTTACGAGTCCAATGTTGGCTTCTCGGTGGTTCAGTTGGAGAAAATGCCATGAAATAGAACAAGCGCTGAAATGAATATTTCACAAAATGAAACACGGAAGGTGGCCACAACCCGTTTCCTGGACCGGAACTGTGTGTGCACCGTGTATGCATCCTCTGCCATGTTGCTTACTGTAGTGTTTGCCCATGACTTTCATAGATTTTATGATTTCGTTTGCGTCTACAGTACATTTTCTGGGTGATCTTTAAGTCAATGTTTTTGAAACCTGAAATTGCTAATCTTTTTTTTTTCATGAATTTAGAGTACCCAATTTTTTTTTTTCCAGTGAAGGGGCAATTTAGCGTGGCCAATCCACCTAACTCACACATTTTTGGGTTGTGGGGGTGAAACCCACGCAGACATGGGGAGAATGTGCAAACGCCACACGGACAGTGACCCAGGGCCGGGATTCGAACCCGGGTCCTCAGCGCCGCAGTCCCAGTGCTAACCACTGCGCCACGTGCCGCCCGAAAATGCGAATCTGAAGCAAGCAGTAATGATGACAATCGCCAAAAAAGTGACAACATTAGATAGATTGAAAAATGATGCCCGTGCTTGCATGTTGGCCAGGGAATACAATGTTAATGAATTCACAATTACATACATTAGGCAGTTTGAAGGTAAAATAAGGGCCAGGGATACTGCTCCTTGTAGTAAAGCAGGAAGTGCTGGTGCTCCTGGTGATGATGAAGAGAGGGTCTCTCCTTCACCTTGGAGAGGATTCTCGGTTAGCACAGAATGGTATAACGGCCCAAAAGGAGCATTTTGGTCTTCTTCATGTGAAGCAAGGTGGGGACGCTGCGTCAACACAGCAGGCAGCTGCAGGAGAGTTTCCCAAGATGCTGCAGGAACACATGGAGGAGAGAGGGCATCAGGCAGAGCAAATCTTCAGTGCAGACAAAACCAGCCTGCTCTGGAAGAAAGTGCCAAATAGGACTCCCAAGAAGAAAGGAAGGCATCTTATTTTAAAGCTGCAAAAGACAAATTAACGCTCTCACTATGTTCCAATGTGGCTGGCTCTAAGTGTAAAGCAATGAGTTTATAGATCAGAAAACCCTTGATCTCTGATAGGAAAAAAATAAAACTCACTCATCATTTTTTTGGAAAGCCAACAGCTGTGCCTGGGTTACAGCAGCAGAGCTTGAAAACTGGTTTGAAAATTGCTTTCTGTATGAGGTCAGGACTTGTCTGAGGAAAAGGGACGTGTCCTTCAAGATTCTATTTATCCTCGATAATGCTGGATATCCACCCACTCTCGTAGAGAGCTATTCAGAGGCTGACATTTTGGTTTTATCCCCCAAATATGACCTCGCCCATCCAGCCAATGGACCAGTAGCTTATTGCATCCTTCAACACTTCTCAGCATTATGGAAACAAATCTAACAACCACTGTCAGTGATTGCTGGGAGGAATCCAACATCCTGATATCAATAGGAATCATTAAGGATGCACAGGATGAGGTCAGAGAATCAACTATAAACGTTGATTGGAAAATGGTTTAGCCTGAGGCTGGGAATAATTTCAGAGGGATCGCATATGTGGGTGCTGAAACATGCAAAATATGTTTATTAATTTTGTTAAACAGCAGTCTGCCTTTATATTTATTACAAACATTGGGTGGGATCTTACATCGCCCCCTCCCCCCGTAGCGCAGGAGGCAGCCTGCCATTGGCCAGTAATGGGATCTTCCAGATCCAACGCTGTTAACAAGGGTTCCCAATGTTTGCACTCTCCAGCGCCGGGGGCCCCCGGCAGGGGGTCGCTGTCGGTGAGACAGGAAGATCCCGCAGGTGGAAACAGCCGGAAAAATACGCCATTGTTTTTATAATGTTTTATTCTCTATACATCTCAAATGTTTGGATATCTGGAACATACCTAATTGATTCCCATATGTTTACCCTTTGCGAATTTGCCAGAATAAAATATGTAACCCTTTGTGAATTTGCCAGTATAAATTATGTTTAGCCTTTGAAAACTTGCCATTTGCCAATGTTTTCCAAGAATGCGAACAAGCGAATGGCGATAATTTAGTGTCTTAATATGTGTATTGTTCTGTGAAACATGTTTCTTGCACAGTTAAAAAAATAAACAAAGTGCTTGATTTATAAGGAAGGTATAAACAGTACAATATCAAAAATTTTATTTTTTGACCATGTAAAAACATTTATGATTTTTGGCTTGCCTTTTATGATGTAAGTTGAGTCATTTTTAGCTCATGGCAGTATATGAGATGGATTCTCCTGTCCCTTTAATGGAAGAGTGTTCCACAAGAAGAACCACCTAGGTTGTTGTCATCTCATAGCGCTTTTAAACCAAATCTTAATTTTGTTGATCCAATTTGTTGTGAACATCTGTTCATAATTCATATGTTTTGGAAAATAACCTTTTTAGCTTTAGGGATTAAAATACTAAAAAGATAAATGGTTCAAAAACTGATAAACAGCCCTATTGCAAAGGAAAATCAAACAAACCCAGGTCTAACTTATCTGTATATTTTTTTATTTGATCATGGGACATGGGCATCGCAGGCTGTGCCAGCATTTATTGCCCATCCCTAATTTCTCTTGAGGGGGCAGTTCAGAGCCAACCACATTGCTGTGGGTCTGGGGTCACGTGTAGGCCAGACCAGGTAAGGATGGCAGATTTCCTTCCCGAAAGGACATTAGTGAATCAGATGGGGTTTTACAACCATCGGCAATGGTTTCATGGTCATCATTAGACTTTAAACTCCAGAGGTTGGATTCTCCACCAGCAGGATGCTCCATTTTGCCGACAGCCCGGGGGTTTCCCAACAGCGTGGGGCTGCTCCACAATGGGAAACTCGATTGACCAGCCGGCGTAACGGAACATCCCGCCGGCAGAAACAGAAATGTGGCGCGGCGGGACGGAGAATGCAGCCCCAGATATTTTATTGAGTGGAATTCCATCACCTATGATGGGATACGAACCCGGGTCTCTGGATTACTCATCCAGTGACAATATCACTATGCCACCACCTCCCCATCTTACAAGATCAGAGTTAGTAGTAAATTAAAATTGTAAATAACGGATGATTCATCTCTGGACCTATTAGTGGAACAGAAGAGTCTGGAGAGAGGGCAAATATATTCATTAGAAATATAAAAAATCAAAGTGTTGTGTTGAAGGTAAATTTTACCTTTCTGTTTGAGACCATCTCAGAGCATGTTACATTGTCAGCGAGATGGGCTGTGTGAAAATGAAGGTTACTTTGTTTAGGTTAACTGGGTGTTTGCATTTCACTGGATTGATAGAGTCAACAGGAGATAATTGTCAGTCAGGCCTGCGCTTTAAGCAGAGACAATACTGACTTTATGTAATGCGGGGGGGGGGGGGGGGGCTCAAGCTCAGTTTCAATTTATTTTGTGAGGGGGAAAAGAACCTGGAAGGTTTTCCTAGTTTGAAGCTACTTGTCTATCATGTCTGCTTGTGTAAAGTTTTATGAAAGATGAATCCAGGGTCACTGAAGTGAATTTCAAAATCTATACTCATTAGTTTGGAGTATGCATGATTCATAATTTGTGTTGCCCTCTGCCTTTTTGCAACCTCAGCAGTGATACATCTCATGACAACAATACAAATTCTAATGATGACCATGAAACCATTATGGATTTTTATGAATTGGTTCACTAATGTCCTTTAGCACTTTTACCTGATCTGGCCTACATGTGACTTCAGCAATGCAGTTGACTCTTAAATGCCCACTGAACTGAGCTAGCAAACCACTCAGATGATGGGCAATAAAATGCTGGTGTTGGGAGTGACATCCAGACCTATCAATGAGTGAAAATAAAGCAAATAGGTCACTGTAAAAGAAAATCATTAGTGATTGCACCAAGAAGGATATCTATGACACCAAAATATATATATTTTTTAAATTATTTTTTTTCTTAATGAAAACACAATTTATTTTTCCCAATTAAGGGGCAATCCACCTACCCTGCACATCTTTTTGGGTTGTGGGGGTGAGGCCCATGCAGGCACGGGGAGAATATGCAAACTCCACATGGACAGTGACCTGGGGCCTTGATTGAACCCAGGTCCTCGGTGCTGTGAGGCAGCAGTGCTAACCACTGCACCACCCTGCCGCCCTATCAACAAAATATTGAAGTATGCAATGCCTTCTTGGCATTGATTGCTCACCCACCCTCCGCTCGCACAAACTCACCTCTCTGCGAGGTCCAGACAGACCTGGATTTTCACCAAGCCAGCACGTCTCAGAAAACCTTTAGAAATGGCGGGCGGGTCCTGATTCTAGATTTCGCGACCAATTCACAGGCTGCCTGATTTTCGGGAGAGCCTTTAAAGGGTGTGGGCTGTTTATTATCCAAGGTCTGAACCAGGCACTCCCAACCTGGCTGGCTCCATTGTGGCGATGAGCATTTGCTGCACTCGGCAATTTTCATATAGAGTCGGGATAGGTTTTTAAAGAGGAGCCTCTGAGGAGTCTCAAATGCATGCATGCACGAGGAGACCGTTTAAAGGGCAAGGTCACAAATTTCCCCTCACGCTCTCAGGCCATGCCGTGCCGCCCACCCACCCCCATGGCCCCTCATGCCCCCTATGCCTATCAATGGCACTTCCATGCCCATTGATCCACTGTCTAGAACCAACTCAACTCAAACCCATCCACTCTGTGGGATTACAATTCTATTTCTAATCTCAGAACAACTCTGTATTCACTGACTGTCACTTTAATACATATTTGCGACTTGACTTTGCTTTAAACAATTCTAAGCAGATTCCCGTTGGCTCAGTTTTTGCCACTAACAATAGGCGTAATGTGCACTGAGTAGCGGCATAATGAGAAAGATCATAAATCACTGTCACCGGCAAGGGATAATGTATTTGTTTCAAGCATTAATCACCATTAAGGGACGAAATAGTTACTTGAACTGAACCCAAACTCAGTAAGTCCAGTAATTTTCAGTCGAAATCCATTTTTTTTCATTGTCTCAAATCAGTTCTGAGTTCCATTACGTGTCAGCGAAGCCAATTTTGTTTGATTTCCAGCCAAGGTTTGCACATATTGATATCTGTTCTGTGCTTCTTCCAGCTGCCCTGGTGCATTTAAAAAACGATCTATGGTCTTGGCACAATTAACAATCATTTTCTTTTTCACACTGACGTATCCGGTTGACCGAGGCTCTGGAGGGTCAAAGCTTTGGTTGACATCCAGTCAAGCTTTCAATTTTGTTTTGCTTGAACGGCTTATCATTTTTTTTTCAAACTGACAAATTGTTCCTAATTATTGCTTGAAGCCGAAACTACTTCAGGCAAGGCTTTTCCAGACATTCAGTCGCTCTTCAATTGAAGTTGGCCCTGTGATTGTAGACATGTCTGGAGTCAGGAGGATGCTGATTGCCCCCTGTACATCACTGTTAACAGTGAAGGTAAAATGGCAGGAGAATGATCCTGATAATGTTTGACCAGCTTTTGGATCTGTTGAAACCTGGTGGTGGTTTGAACCTCCTGGTGTCGAATCCTATGGGAGTCTGAGAATAATATTCCCCCGTCGATAGCCTGACTTCGCCCACAGAGGGAGGGATGTAGTTTTGTAGTTTGTTGGTCAGTGGCATTCAGCTGTAAGAGCTGGGTTTAAATTCAGGTCCGTCTGCTGGGAGGTGGGGCCGGAGACAGTCTGGCATCAGTTCGTTGTCAATCTTTGAGGTTAAAGCTCGGAAATGGTGACAAAATCGCCCAGTACGCATTATCCAACTGCAAGATCATCAGAAATGGAGTGGCTCGTGCAGAGACTACAGCACCATTGGCAATGGAGAATGCTGGAAAAGAGTAGAGGGCACTTTACTGTGTCGAACACTGTGCTGTTTCTGTCCTGGGATTGTTAAATGTGGGACAGTGTGAGTTGCTCCGTGTCCCACCCCATACTGTTCCTGCCCTGAAAGTGTTTGATGGGGTCAATGCAGTGGGACCTTTACTCTATCCACACCTGTGGTGTTGTCCTGAGAATGATTGATGGGGAACAGTGTAGAGGGACCTTTGCTCCATGTCCGACCCTCTGCAGTTCAGGTCCTGGGAGAGTTTGACGGGAGCTTTACTTTGTATCTAACTCCATGCTCTGCCTGTCTGGTGAATGTTTGATGGGGACAGTGTAGAGGCAGCTTAACTCTGTATCTAAACCCGTGCTGTACCTGTCCTGGGAGTGTTTGATGTGGACAGTGTAGAGGGAGCTTTACTCTGTATCTAAACCCGAGCTGTACCTGTCCTGGGAGTGAAAGACTCCGTACATCCTCCAGGCTGTTGCATCTCTCCCTTGTTTGTAATCGGTCCTGAATTATTTTTAACTCTTCATTCCAAATGCACAAACCTTAACACGTTTAATCTTTCAGCGCGTAGAGCTCACGGACAACCTATCTCTTGTCGGCCTCTCCCTGTTCAATTAACTCTGGTCTCTCCATTTTCTTCAACGGCACAAGAAACATGGTCAGAAAAATATTAATTTCTTTTAACATCCAGTCAAGCGCAAATTAGTGCATCCCGTTTCGATATCATGTAACACATACCTCCTGCAGACGATGTGGGAGGGAGCGGTGTATGTTTGGGATTGTGAAAGGACTGATTTACGCACTTCCTTTAGAATTCATTATTCTCTCTGATTCATTGCTGGTTGGAATCAGTTACCGGTGGCACGGTAGCACAGTGGTTAGCACCGTTGCTTCACAGCTCCAGGGTCCCAGGTTCGATTCCCGGCTTGGATCACTGTCTGTGCAGAGTCTGCACGTTCTCCTCATGCGTGCATGGGTTTCCTCCGGGTGCTCCAGTTTCCTCCCACAAGTCCTGAAAGACGTGCTTGTTAGGTGAATTGGACATTCTGAATTCTCCCTCAGTGTACCCAAACAGGTGCCGGAGTGTGGCGACTAGGGGCTTTTCACAGTAACTTCATTACAGTGTTAATGTAAGCTTACTTGTGACAATAAAGATTATAAAAAATGTGTAAAATCAAAGAGTTCAGCTCCCCACATAGCAACAGCTCCCGACAAACGCCACAAAGCTGTTCCTTCCCTCCTGTTTGGGGCATCTTCATGCATTTCGAATAACAAAACAAAAGGAATCTGAAACCAATCAGAAATCAGATCCACATGGTGCGGATCTGCACAGTACATTTCCGTTCTTGTCCAAGCAAATATAAATAGTTGTTTGGTCGTACTGAACTTGACTATTGCTGAATCAGAGGTCCAAGGTCCGGGATTCTGCAGCACAGCCCGTTTGTATTGGATTTCGGCATCAGACCCGTCACGAGACTCCCGACCTGCACCATCGTCCATAATGGGTTTCTCAACCCACGCTGGCGGGAACACGCAAAGTTCTCTTCAGCATTCAAATGAGTGCAGATTATCGGGTTGGACGCCCAATTCAAGTGCCGCCTGCATTGCTCCGGTACCCCCATCCCCACACACAGCCCATCCACCAATGAGAGAGCTAGTGCCAGCTCACAGTGTTGGTGCAAATGTATTTAATGGTGCATTTTTACATGCTGTCTCCTTCCCCATGACTAACATTGTGCACCAACACCCGTGCCAGCTTAGTGCTCCTGTATCTTTCTATGCTTTTGTGGACTCCTGCTCCTTGTCGGCTTCCCCTAAGATTACACGTCTGCTGCTTTTCGTGCCCTCTGGTGTGTGATACCATTGGTGGGTGTCCTCTGGAGGGCCTGTACCTGAAAGGGCCTGGCTGAATTTCGGGTGTCAGAGATGATGACATTTCATGTTCTCCCCGCTGCCCAGGAGATGTACCAGTGTCAGATGGATGGGGGAGGGGGAATCAGAAAGCCTGAAGATGTCTAGCGCCTACCTGGTTGGATGTCCCGGGATGGTCTCCATTGCGCCCTCCTCCCGCGGAGTGCTCACTGGCCCATGAGCTACTCAATGAGACAGACGGGCAGTGAGGCGAGTGAGCTCCAGAGACCTTAACTTCATCTGGTGCTGCCAGTCCTGGAGGCCCACCATTTTCTGAACCATGGTGTTGAGGTCCTCAGCCATGGTACCCTGTGACTGGGCCATGTCCCTCAGTGCCTCGCACATGTCCCTCTGTGACTGGAGCGTGTTCCTCTTTGATTGAAGCATGCCCCTCGGAGTACAGCCAATGTGCCTGAGGCCTTCAGCCATGATTCTTTGAGACTGGGCCAAGCTTTGTAGAACCACAGCAATGTCCACCTGCATCTGTGACACAGATATCCATCTGTGACGAGGCCCTGCTCCTCAGCCATGAACATTACACTGTGATCCAAGCCTTGGCCGTCCTAACCCATGGCTCTGACTTCTTGCCCCAGGATGTCACCCTTAAAGTTTCTCCCATTTAAGAATGAGTGAGAGCGAGGCCTGTGACATTGTAGGAGGGAGGATTCCCTTCTCTCTAGCCTCATTAAAGGTCCTGATCAGCAGTGGGCTCAATGTCTCTGAAAATTTCTTTAAAAATTCCACCGGATAGCCATCCGGCCCCGGAGCCTTGCCCGACTGCATGCCCTCTAGCCTCTTAATGATTTCTTCTATCTCGGGGCCTCCACCAGGCCCTCCTCCACCCTCGGGAACCTCAACTGGTCCAGAAATTGCCTCATCTCTTCCACTCCCGCTGGGGGTTCCGACTCATATCATTTGTTGTAGAATTCCTTAAAAACATCATTCACCCCCTCTGGGTCCCAGACCAAGTTACCCTCCTTATTCTTTACTCCACCAATCTCCCTGGCCGCCTCTCTCTTCCTAAGCTGGTGCGCCAGCATCCTGCTCGTTTTCTCCCCATACTCATAGACCGCCCCCTTAGCCTTTCTCAGCTGTTCTGCCACTTTCCCTGTGGTCAGCAATTCAAACTCCGTCTGTAGTTTATGCCTTTCCCTCAGGAGCCCCGCGTCCGGGGCCTCCGCATAACTCCTATCCACCCGAAGTATCTCCTCCACTAATCTCTCCCTCTCCGCCCTTTCCCTCTTTTCTCTATGAGGCCAGGTCGATATTAGTTCCCCTCTAACAACTGCCTTCAGGGCTTCCCAGACCGTCGCTGCCAATACCTTTCCCGTATCGTTTGTTTCCAGGTAGTTCTGGATACTCTTATTTACCCGCCCGCAAACCACCTCGTCCGCTAACAACCCCACATCCAGTCTCCACAGCGGACGCTGCCCTCTCTCCTCCCTAAGCCACAAATCCACCCAGTGCGGGGCAAGGTCCGAGACTGTAATCGCCGAGTATTCCATCCCCGCCACCTTCGGGGTCAACGCCCTGCCCAGAACAAAAAAGTCAATACGGGAATAAACTTTGTGGATGTGGGAGAAAAAAGAAAACTCCTTTACCCTCGGCCTTGTGAACCTCCTGGTGTATTCGCCACCCATCTGCTCCATAAAGCCCTTCAATTCCTTTGCCGCAACCGGCCTCTTCCCTGTCCTGGAATTTGAGAGGTCCAATTCAGGTTCAATAACCGTATTGAAGTCTCCCCCTGTTAATGTTTAATGTTTACTGTTCTTTCTCAATTATTGTTATAAAATTTTACAAATTCTTCAATAAAAATATATTTTTTTAAAATAATTTTTGGCCTGGGTGCCGCTCAATGCTGGCGCCATCTCCCGCAACTGGAAGCTGTTGGACCTGTCTAGTTAAACTTGCAGGCGCTGGAATGTTGCTGAAACCCCCTCCTGTAAAGTCTACCTCTGAATTTGCATCTACACCAGTGATGGGATAACCTTTTTTCGAGGCACGACATGAGTCTTGCAGACAGCTGTTCCGTGGGATCAGGTAGCCTTCCAACAGGCCGGTACCTCAGGGGTTCCTGCCTCCACCTGATGTGCTGCAGCAGGTGTGCGGTGTTCACCAGAGGATGCCCCAGAAACCTGTCCCACTGAGGTACGTGTCTCTGTGCTGGTAGATGGTTCTGATGTAAGCAGTGGCGAGAAGCCGTGTTATCCCTGGAGACCTGCTCCGGGGTGATCTGAGGATTTGGACGGGAGGCACCAGCCCCAGGGGGCCCAGCCTCATCTGGTGGAGATCCTGGAAGAAAAAGGAAAATGGGTCAGTTTTTGGGAATGTCAAGGATGTGGGAGATGAGAGACTCACTTGAGAGAGGACATCGGGATGAAGTTTCATTGGAATCTCCGGAATGTTAGGCGGTTTTAGTTCAGACGGGCAGCATGGTCGGTGCAGGCTTGGAGGGCCGGGGGGCCTGTTCCTGGCTGTAATTTTCTTTGTTCTGCGCATTCCTGTCTTCCACTGCTCACTGCTTTGTCTCCCCCATGAGTTCATCACCGTCTTGTCAATGGGGATGAGGACGTATATCTCAGGAATACCACACCCATTTTCTCACCCTCTCTCGTATTATGGCCTGTCTTACTGGGGGACATAAAAAGGATACTGTGAGACGCTGGCAGGCCAAGATGGGGGGTGGAGAGTTACAGCAGGTGGCATGTGTGGGCAAGTCACGTAGCCAAACAGCACGGGCATTTCCTAATTGAACAGGAGTGTCCCCCTTTGTGTGCGCTGCACATTTAATAACTGCCAATTTATGGGGAAGCTGAATAGCATCGAGGAGATTTTTAACCCAAAGAGCATTTTGAATGGGAGCTCCCGCAGAGGTGAGAAAGCCTCGCTGTTGCCAGAGGCGGCCAAAATCGCGGGTCACGCCAAAGGCATACCTAGAATCAGTGTACACATTAGTACTTTTATCTGTGGCCAAAATACATGCTCGAGTAAGGGCGAATAGCTCGGCTTTTCGTGCAGGGACAGGGGTCTGGAAGGCTGCTGCTTCCTGCACGTCAGTGTCGGTTACCACGGCATCTCCCGACTGTGGGATGCCAGTGAGAGAAATGGAGGAACTGCCATCAACATAAAAAATTAGATCTGGATTGTCAATAGGCCGGCCCATTAAATCCGGGCGAGGCACGGTAAGGAAGTGATTCCGAAGCAAACAATCGTGCGGCGGTCCGCCAGGTAACCGGGGGGCTGATCGGGGAACAGAGCAGGATTTAAGGTAGAACAGTAATGAAAAGAGAGGTCGGGGTTTTGCAATAGTGAAACCTCATAGCGGCTCAAGTGGGCTATGAGAGGAGTACGGAGTTAAATCTTTAGTATGGACAGTAACATTCGGAATCCATTGTCTGCAAAAAGTTCACCAATCCTAAAAAGGCTCGTACCTGCTTGGGCGGTGTAGGAAATGGGGTCTGCAGTATAGGAGTAATGCGTTCCTGAGTAAGGGAGCGATCCGCAGCACTTATTAGGACACCCAAAAATTGACCTACCATTAGCCTTTATGAACTTTAGTGGGCGGGATCACATATCCCCATGAATGGAGGCGGATGAGCAGGTAAACGGTGTCACGCTGGTTAGCGTTGAAGTCAGGGCTGGCAAGGAGTAAATCATCAACATATTGGATGATGGTGGAGCCACCAGGAGGTGATAATGTCGCTAACTGGGAGGGCAATGTCTGTGAGAAAAGGGTTTGAGAATGAATGAAGCCCTGTGGGAGCCTAGTCCAAGTGTATTGGTTGCCCTTAAATGTAAAGGCAAACCAATACTGTGATTCAGGGGCGAGGGGTATCGCAAAAAAGGCATGTTGTAAATCAACAAGGGTGAAAACAGTCGCTTCCGGTGGGACATTACTAAGGATTGTCGCCGGGTTTGGGACAATAGGATGTAAGGGTTCCACTATCTGATTAATACGTCGGAGGTCTTGAACCAAACGCCATTCGGATGGTCTTCCTATCTTAGGAACTGGAAGAATCGGGATGTTACAGGACGATTGGCATGGTACCACAATTCCCTGTCGAAGGAACGATTGAATCATAACCGACACTCCTTCTTCAGCATCGGGGCGCAAAGGGTACCGTGAAATCGAGGGCAAGGGCATGTCAGGTTTAACTTTAATAACAACGAAGGGACATTAGTGAGACCAACTTCGTGTTTGGAGGCCGCCCATAAATCTGCGGGTAGTTCAGAAGTCGTAGATTGGACTGAACGATGGTGGTGCAGTGTGCCAATGAGGACAAATGGGTGTTGAAAATATATTAAAGTGCCTGCGGGTAGGGTTTGACTTCCATTAAAGAAAGGATCAGCTTGTCCTCGTAGTGCAGCTGCCAGAAATCCCAAGGACTTGGCACTGTAGCCTTCGTTGACAGAAAGGGTCACATAGGGTGACACAAGTCCCGACTGACGCCAGAGGCCGTGGGGTAAATCGACAAGAAAGGCAGACCCTTCTTTTCCCTTAGCGAGGCCAACAAAGGAAACGGATTGGAGAGAACCGAGGGCGTCTTGGTAAATGCTCTCCAAATCAGGCGAGCATCCTGTATGATCGTAGCAAAGAGTCACATGTGGATCGGGAATATCTAGGGGAGGTGAAAAGTGTGAGGGATCAAAATCAATCGACCACCACTGTGGAGTAGTGAAAAGGGGAACATTTCGAAGCTGGGCCTGCGGGATAGCTGATATTGTAATGCCATTACCAAGGCAAACAATTTCCACTTGCAAGGGACACAGCAAATCACGTCCGGCCAGGTTGACACCGAGGACGCGGGTAATAAGACACAGCACGTTTCATTTGAGGTTTAGAATTGTCAAACCAGTCCATGTTATTAGTTTTAATACTGGTTGCTACACGGTCAGGCAATACCTGCATTAATAGTGCAGTAAATTGGGGAGACTGTGTGCCTGCATTGAAAGCAATGTCCCCGGAGTAAAGAGTGTAAACGCCACAAAGGCGGTCAAAAACTTCTGGACCATCTTCCTTAGAAGTGGGGGTACATTCAAGAAGTTTGGCGATGTCAACGGGTTTACGGAGAGCCCGTTTTAGTGCGGGGAACATTAAAGTTCGCTGATCGTCCTCCGTTTGGTGTGCGGCGCTGAAGGCCGTCCACGTGTCCCCATGAAGTCCTAATTCATTTTTCCATCTTTCCCCTAATTCTGGGGGAAGGGGTGAATAAATCAGAGAATATTGATCACGTGTGGTAGCACCGTACATGGTCGCAGTTCTCCTCAAAAACTCAGTGAACCCTTCTGGGTCATCTTTGCAGGAAGGACATTGGGCCATGATCAAACATAACTCATGGGGTTTAAAAGCGTGCCACACCTCAATGAATGGGACATCATTATCACCAGCGTGGGGGTTAATAACACGCCTAATGGGATAATTTGGGGGGGGGGGGGCAGGTGGTGGCGGAAAAGTTTCCTCCTCCTTAGGTTGGAGTGATAAATCAAGAAAGAGCCTGATTAACAGAGGTGAAGGGTTGTTCCTTAATAATGGCTTGCGTATGTGACTGAGTGCGTGTTGCTACGGGGGATGCATTAGAAGGAGTTTCATTAGCAGTAGGACCATAAGGGGTAGGCTGTACTTGGGACGGTGGAATTGTAGGATCGGGGAGTGCAGGATGAGGGTGGGGTCCCGGGGTCAAATCCTCCTCCTCTTCTGTGTCGCCTGAGAAGGGAAACAGCGACATGCCAGAGCAACTGGGAGGATCCTCCTTTCGATTAATCTGAATGGCTAGCCCTACCTGCCTATTGGTTGGAGATTTTTTATTTTTGCTTTGTTGTTTATGCTTTCTATTCCAAAGTTCACATTCCAATTTTAAAGTTTCCCAATTTTTTGCTTTACCATCCACACAATCATCAATCCCTTTTCTGCGGGCGTTATCTCTCCAACTCATTAATAGTGATTGTTCGTGGCGTTTAGTGGACTGTTTTTTCCATTCTGAAATTTAAAATTTCCATTTGAAACCGGTGTTTCTCTCCCAAATAGTTTTCTCTGCAGAAATGCAATTATCGTAGTTCCAAGTGCCCCCTAGTGGCCAAATATCGTTACCCAATTTATTGTTTAGCGCAGCAGATAATCTCCGGAAATTACGTTCTTGAGAAGGAGTCTCGGAACACATAAAAAATAGAGGGGAATTGCCCCTGGTTTTGTCTAAACTCTGTCCCATAATATCAGGAAAATGTGCCCCTGGCAACAAAAAATGATCAAAAAAAATCCCTGGTACCAAATCAAATTGCAGGGTCCCTGACCCAAATTTAAGCCTGTATAACAAGAGGTCCCTGACCTAAGGCTAACCATAATTGGGGTCCATGACCCTAAGTATTCTACTAACAGTCCATGTTGGGTAGATGAGGGGTTGAACCACCAATCCGAGAGAGAGAGAGAAACCAAGGTTAATCTTACCTTGTGCCGGCATCCGTCTCTTCCCTCCGGGTCGTGGCTCTATCACTTCTTCAGTCCCCCACGGAATTCACTCAGGGTATTGGTAACTGCTCGTTTGCGCCAAAATATTGTAGTCAATATTTTCCTGCTTCTGTAGTAGAAAGATTCAACAACGCTGGTTGAGACAAAATAACAAGGCTTTATTTTCAAAATGACTGCATGCAGTAATGGCTGAAACTTGAGGTCAGAGAGCAGTTAGTGAAACTTGCTGATTCCTTCTCAAGTCCGCGCTTTTACAGAAAATCAGTTCAGTATTTATACATTATCATTATCAAGATTACGTGACTACAGCTTAGTCAGGACTTCGATCGGAAGTAGAAACGGAAGCAATGCCTGCTGACCTTATTGGGCTCTTTGTCGCATCACTCATACCATTATCTTGCCCTTGGAGGGAACATTGAGAGATCGGAGGAGACTTATTTCTTCCTGACCTTATCTTGTCTTATTCCTACGGCCCTGTGTTATGACGAGATCGTCTTATCAGGAGTTGCCGAGGTCCGGTATTTTGGAATGGCTTGACCTTCTCTGATCTTATTCATACTTCAAGTTATGCAGAGTCGGCCTTATTAGTCTTATTGGGGTCTGAAATGGTTAGGGCAGCATTTCTTACATTGTATCAAATATTTTGACCAGTCTTCCCATTGACCAGTTTTCCCATCATGCCATTACTTTATTCGTACCATATCACACTATGCTCGTATGTGCTGTGAAGGGTCACAGCTGAAGAACATCCACTGGGCATCCCTGCTCTTGCAGGTAATAAAAGTCTCTCTCTCCGATTGCTGAAAGTAAGTCACAGGTCACAAAGCCATGGTCAAAAAGAAAACAGGACAAACCTTTTCAGCTAACCTGCAGAACCAAGACTCTCCAAACCAAGTGCTCAACTGCAAAGATCAGCTACCAGAATCACCCAATTTAACAACCGCCATATTTCCACATCGACTCCTCATGTACAAGCCAAAGATGGTTCATGTATCTTTATTAACTTCTCATTTCTAATCTATGTGTTTTTATGTTGCGTTTAATTAATTTGTTTTCCCATTTAATAACTAATAAGCTCACTCTTTCTTTAACCCAAGAAAACCTGGTTAAATTGGCTCCTTTTTAATCATAAATACATTTGGACTGAGAAACATCATTCGCAAGGGAAGGGATCCTTTTTAAATTAACCGCAATTCGACCAACCAAGGGCATTGAATAAAGATGGAATGCCATTTCACCCCTCTTTGCCCAGATGGGGCTTAACAATTCGGGGCTATCTCATACGGAATCAGAACAAATTGGGGGGTACCCAAGGACCAGTCATAACAACGTTTAGCATTGGCTGCATGTTGGAAGCATGTACATGAGCAGTCAGTACAAAGTGTGTGTTCTGCCGGAATCAACAGGGGCTGTCAGGGTTTGGCGAGCATGGTAATTGTAGCCTCAGTCATCTGGAAAAAATGCTGAGGAAGTGATTCCTTCTGGATTGCTGCTGTCTGAACACTTACGGGTTGATGTGGGAATGAACCGTATACAGCAAAGCAGCAATACCTTGCAAAAGGCTACCCGGTGACTGATTTTAATTGGCAAAGGTTTGAAAGGTGCCATGACATTAGCGTTAAGCTCAAGCCTCATCTTTACATGATCCGGTGTAGTTTGTCTTCCGAATCCTCGTCGGTCAGTATACACTCTATTGAGTTATCACTTGATATTCGTTGGAGGAAAGAAAAAATCAATTGCATGTCCTGTAATGAAAGGAACAACCATAATATGCTCTTTGGCTGTCAGCAATTTCCATATCGACAAATAAACAAATCAGTCGAATCATATTGTGCGACTTTTGTAACATAGATATTCCTACGATTACCAAATTCCTCACATTAGCAAAAGGATGTGGGTGCTTTGGAGAAGGTGCAGAGGAGGTTCACCAGGATGTTGCCTGGTATGGAGGGCGCTAGCTATGAAGAGAGGTTGAGTAGATTAGGATTATTTTCATTAGAAAGACGAAGGTTGAGGGGGGACCTCATTGAGGTCTACAAAATCATGAGAGGTATGGACAGGGTGGATAGCAAAAAGCTTTTTCCCAGAGTGGGGGACTCAATTACTAGGGGTCACGAGTTCAAGGTGAGAGGGGAAAAGTTTAAGGGAGATATGCGTGGAAAGTTCTTTACGCAGAGGGTGGTGGGTGTCTGGAACGCATTGCCGGCAGAGGTGGTAGAGGCGGGCACGATAGCATCATTTAAGATGTATCTAGACAGATACATGAATGGGCAGGGAGCAGAGGGATAAAGATCCTTAGAAAATAGGCGACAGTTTTAGATAGAGGATCTGGCGGTACAGGCTTGGAGGGCCAACGGGCCTGTTCCTGTGCTGTATTTTTCTTTGTTCTTCTTTGTTCTTTGTACGACAGTCCCCACAGGGTTTTTAACAGAACAAAAGGAAAATTATACTCACAAATCAATAACTGACATTGCACAGCACAAATTCAACACAAAAACATCAGATTGCCATTGCCTCATAATATATTTTCCAGGTGCTCATGGATTTAAACAGTAGATTATTTCTGTGCAGTCGAAGCTGTCAGTGTAACATGCAACCCAATTCCAATTCCAGTCGTCTTCCTGTGCCTAGTGATGCCCTAAGGCAGACTTTTGTCTAATTACATAGTTAGTAATTCCCGGAACAGGTCACAGATCTGTCGCCAGGGGCTTACAGCTAGGACGGAGCCACTCCACATCAAGCACGGCTGACCAGGAGTCCCTCTCACTCTTACCGCCAGCCATTGGGGTATTGGAAGGATTTGCAGGTTGACATGGTCAACCTGCTTGACCACGTTATGAATGAACCTTCCTTGGCCATCAAGTCCTGGGGTGGGACCCGAACACTGAGCTCCTGACTCAGAGGCATAGGTACTACCCACTGCACCCCAAGACCCCCATATCATGCAATCCATCAGTAATAAAAGGGTGACAGCTTATAAAGCTATAGCATCTGAAATGAAATGAAATGAAAATCGCTTATTGTCACAATTAGGCTTGAAATGAAGTTGCTGTGAAAAGCCCCGAGTCGCCACATTCCGGCGCCTGTTCGGGGAGGCTGGTACGGGAATCTGCACCGGCAATGGGGTAAAGCAAAATAGATGCAAGTTCTGTAATGACAAGATACTAAGGAGAATCTTCTAAGCTCTTTTCCACACTGGACACGCACTGGTGAAAATTGTGAGTTTGTTGACCGTAAAGGCAGTATGGTGCCACAGTGCTTAGCACTGCTGCCTCTTTGCACCAGAGACCCATGTTCAATTCTGGCCTTGGGTGGCTGTGTGTAGTTTGCACGTTCTCCGTGTGTCTGCGTGGGTTCCCTTGAGGCGCTCCAGTTTCCTCCCACAGTCCAAATATGGGCAGGTGAAGTGAATCGACCATGCTAAACTGCCCCTTAATGTCCAAAGATGTCAAGGTTAGGTGGGGTTATGGGGATAGGGGAGAAGAGTGGGCCTCAGCAGTGCCTCTTTTGGAGGGTCGGTGCGGACTCAATGGGACGAATGGCCTCCTTCTGAACTGTAGGGATTCCATGTTGAAATATGAATAACTAGGGAAGCCTTTCTGAGCAAACTGGTGGAACTGTGGGCTAACATGTCTCTGGCACAAGATGGACTTCACCCTAGGGTCTTAAAAGAGGTGGTTAATGAGGTTGTAGATGCATTGATGTTAATTTTCCAAAACTTTTTTAAAATAAATTTAGTGTACCCAATTAATTTGTTTTCCAATTAAGGGGCAATTTAGCGTGGCCAATCCACCTATTGGGTTGTGGAGGCGAAACCCACGCAAACAAGAGGAGAATGTGCAAACTCCACACGGACAGTGACCCAGAGCCGAGATCGAATCTGGGACCTCGGCGCCGTGAGGCATCAGGGCTAACCCACTGCGCCACCGTGCTGCCCTAATTTTCCCAAACTTGCCAGATTTTGGAAAGGTTCCATCAGACTAGAAAGTAGCAAATGTGACCCATCAATTCAAGAAGACGGGAGGCAGTGTGGTAGTACCAGGTATTGCGGTACCTAAGAGGCTGATGACCATTGGTTAGACCCAGGAGTCTACCATTGGCTGTATTACGTAGCTCCGCCCTGAAGGCGGGGTATAAGAGATGGTGCCGTCCCAGCAGCCTTCACTTTCTGTACCAAAGCTGCTGGGGAAGAGTTCTAGTAGATTAAAGCCTTCAGTTATGAAATCACTTCGTCTTGAGTGTAATTGATCGCGCATCAGGCAGAAAATAAGAAACTATTGATCAGTTAGTCTTTTGTGGGAAAGGTGTTAAAATTGATCATTAAGGAGGTTACAGCTTAACAAAGAGAAACCCTCAAAGTAATCAGGAGGAGTTGGCAAGGTAAAATGTAAATGCTCACAGTTCAGGGGGTAAGATATTACATAGAAACATACAAATAGAACAGAAGCAAAACGAGGCCATTCTGCCCTTGGAGCCTGCTCCATCATTCATTATGATCATGGCTGATCAATAAGTTCAAAACCCTGATCCTACCTTCCCCGCATATCCCTTGATCCCTTTAGCCCCAACAACCATATCTAATTCCTTCTTGTAATTGCACAATGTTTTGGCCTCAACTATTTTCTGTGGTAGTGAATTCCACAGATTCATCACTCTCTGGGTGAAGAAATTACTCCTCACTTCAGTCCTAAAAGGTTTCCCCTTCTCCTCAAACTATGACCCCGACTTCAGGACTCCCCGACCATCGGGAACATTGGGCGGGATGAACCCCCGCGACTGGACGAATCGCGCCACACCGCCCCAATACCGGCACGCGATTCTCCGCAGCGTGGTTGGTGTGGCGGCAGTCGGGGGCCGCTCTACGCGGATGGCCCATCGATTCTCGGCCCAGGATGGCCGTCGTAAAAAAGCCGAGTCCTGCCGCCGCCGTCCGCACTTGCTCTCAGCCGGCGGGAACTCAGCTTGGAAGGGTCGGGGGCCAGCCTTTGTGGGGGGGGGGGGGGCTTCCGACCCCGGGGGGGGAGGGCCTCCGATGTGGCTGGCCTGCCTCTCTGGTTGGGGGCCTACTTTCTTCCACGCCGGATCCTGTAGCTCCGCGCCATGCTGCGTCGGGGCTGGCGCATTGAAGGAAACCACTGCGCATGCGTGCGTTGGCGCCAGTGCCACTGCGCATGCGCGGATCCTGCGTTGCCCAGTTGACGCCGGGATCAGCAGCTGGAGTGGCGTGAACCACTCCAGTGCCGTGCTGGCCCCCTGTAGGGGCCAGAATTGCTGATCCTGAGGCCGTGTTGCCTCCGTCGAGAAACACAACGGCGTTTCCGATGGCGTCAACTCTTAGCCTCAGCATCACAGAATCCCGCCCATTCTTTCCGAATCTACCCTGTCTAATCCTGTTAGAATTTGGAAGTTTCTTCGAGATCCCTTCTACAGTCCAATGAATATAATCCTAACCGACTTAGTCTATCCTCATAAGTCATTTTGCCATCCCAGGAACCATCCTGGTAAATCTTCGCTGCACTCCCTCCATAGCAAGAACATCCTTCCTCAGATAAGGACACCAAAACTGCGCACAATACTCCAGGTGTGGCCACACCAATGCCCTACACAATTGCAGTAAAACATCCCTATTCCCTCAAATCCTCTCGCTATGAAGGCCAACATACAATTTGCCTTCTTTGCTGCCTGCTGTACCAGCACACTTACTTTCAGCAACTGATGCACGAGGACTCCAAGGACTTGCTGAATAGCCACCTCTCTCAATTTGCACCCATTCAAATAATAATCTGCCTTCCTATTTTAGCCACCAAAGTGGATAACCTCACATTTATCCACATTATACTGCATCTGCCATACATGTGCCCACTCACTCACCTGTCCAAATCCCGCTGAAGCATCTCCGCATCCTCCTTACATCTCACCCTTCCACCCAACTTTGTATGATCTGCAAATTTGGAGATGATTCATTTAGTTCCCTTGTCCAAAGCATTAATGTATAATGCAAAGAGTTGGGGTCCTAGCACAGATCCCTGCCGTACCCCACTAGTCACTATCGGAATCAGATAAAGCCCCATTCTTTAGAACTCTTTGCTTACTGACTGTAACCAGCTTTATATCCATCTCAAGACACTACCCACAATCCCATGTGCTTTAACTATGCGAGACCTTGTCGGAAGCCTTCTGAAAGTCTATATAAACCACATCCACCGGTTCTCCCTGGTCTACTCTGCTAGTCAAAAGAGTGTTGGGACAAATTGGTATTTTCTGGATAGGTTTTTATTTAGTGGAGAGATGAAGGGTTATGGGGAGCAGGCAGGAAGGTGGAGATGAGGCCGAGATGAGATCAGCCATGATCGGATTGAATGGTGGAGCAGGCTCGAGGGGCTGAATTGCCTATGCCTGCTCCTAGTTCTTATGTTATGGGGACTGGTCCTTTTAGCTGTTCAATCTCAGAGGCAGGTTCAAGGGACTTTTACAACTTACCACAAGTTTTGTCAGTAAACAAGGGAACCCCCTCCTTAAGAGCGATGTGGGTGTAACTACACCTCATGGACTGCAGAGGTTCAAGAGGCAGCTCACCATCACCATCTGAAGGACAATTAGGGAAGGGCGATAAATGCTGGTCTAGCCAACGACACCTTCATCCTGCGAGTGAATGAAAAAAAAACATACTATTGCCCTTCTACTCTCTCAGAAACTAGAGAGCAACTTTTAAAACTACAAGAAAAGATGGCCAGCGTGCACGATAAAAATGAGGGGACAGATTTTTACAGTTGAGACAACAGGTTCCCTTCCAGTATTCCACAGAAAGTATGTGCCAACCAGCAGAGGTGACAGGGATTTGTTCAGAACCAAGCTCCAATGAAGTTATTACATACAAAATGTAATGGCGAGGCGTAACCAAGGTCAGATTAGTACCATTCTATCTCCTCAACCGCCATACAGTCCTATTGCATTTAAGGCAAGATCCCGAATGCAACCAGGGACAACATTCAAGAATGACAATCCCACATATCATTGTGAGCAATTAAAGAGATATCCAGAAAAGGCAGCGATCACAAATTCTGGGTGTACCAGCAGATTACCTTTACGATTTAGAGACTCATAGATTCCTCAGTTCTATGGTAACTAAACATGGGCATATATTTAGAAGGGGAAAGTATCTTTAAAATTAAAGGGATATTTTGCAATATGGATTTACATGATAGCAGCATGATATCGCTGGGAAGGGAAATGTGTGATGCGATTCAGTCTCAGTTTCACTTTTGCTTTGAGCAGAGCACATGCACACAGCTCTGATGCCTTCAAGCTATATACCTAATGTACAACTGTTCTCATGTGCCTTGTCTAAATAAATGAACCCACAGCGTCTTTACCCAATCACTTACGAATAATCAGGTATAATATCATTACACTAACATGGCAGGTGTGTGGTGCTCACTGCATGAAAAGATGGCTGATGCAAAACGTTCATAACCTCATTTAAAAAAAATAGTTGGATATGCACTTGAACTGCTATAACCTACAAAGCTACAAACCCAGAGCTGAAAAACGAGATTCGATTGGATAACTTGTTTGACCAGCACAGGCTGTAAATTTTCTACGTCTCCATGTTTTCTTTTTTGTTCAAAACAATCAAGTTGCTTAAAATGCCACAGAAGATGTTCCTTATTACTTGTAATAATAATTTTAGTGAAAAATCAGATTTTGAAACTGATCAATTTTTAATAAATCTCCAGCTAAATGTGGAATCAATCGTCCTCAATATATCAAAGAAAATAATACTGCCTGATCAATTCCCACATAAAACCTTATTGAGAACAATGCATTATTTTACAATATTTCCACTCCTCCAACCAGTGCTCTCGACAATCTATCATCGACTGATAGGTTTCATCATTTCTTAATAGAGTCGGTGAAACTCAAAAGTTCTTTCTACCTTGTGAAACTGCAAAGTTAAATTGACATCTGGAACTACTCGTGGTTTTGTGATATGGTGTGTAAACCAAAGTTGAGGGGTTATATATCAAAACAGGCAACAAGATTTTGACAAGATTTGTACCAACGGTAGTCCTTATATGATTGCATTCACTCAAAGGGCTGAAGTTTACTAGCGCTGAGGGATAAAGTGATGAGGGAAAGTAGATGGGCAGGTAGGAATGAGTGCCCACTGCCAGTGGCGAGAAGGGTTGCGGACAGTCCACCCGTAGCAACTAATTGCGCCACTCAAGTAACCAATTAAGGGCCTCTGCCATTGACATTTTACTAGAGGTAGATGTGTCCCCACCTCATGGAGAGACTTCCTGGTGCACCCTGGAGGCCTCCCTGTGGGCTCGGATGGTCCTCCTATTCAGGCACTCTTTGAGCTATGGAAGTTCCCCCCAACCCCAGGCTCAATGGCTGGCCCCTAACTAAAGTGTTTCCTGCCTTCACCAGCAACCCGTCCCGACACCCATTCTGGGGCTTGACTGACTGGCCCTGGTACCTCGGACCCCTAGCCCCTGGTTGGAAGTGTGGGTGCTGTCCTTCCATGGCATCATCCTCTTGCAGTTTTAGTAATGGCCAGCACTCCTGGTGTCGCTGCTGAGACTGCTGCCAGCCCTCCAAGTGGTGGTAATGGCGAGCGGCTGTCCTTCATAGGGCCCTGGTGGAGGGTCGCCTGTATAGCGAGGAGCGGGTGGCAGACAGACTGCACTGAGCCCTGAGCGGGAAATGTGTAGTGGATGGGGAGGCACTCAGAGTCTGTGACATTTTGGCCCGGCCTATCTTCCTTATGGGTTCCTAGCATCACCTGAGTCTGAAAGACGCGGAAAGTGATTACCACGCACACTTTTACTTCACGTATTATTAATTTATTTGCTTGAACCAATTAGTTGCCTGAGCCTTGTTAAGTGCAGCTTCGGGCTTCACAGGTAGCCAAGGTGGGGTTGCCACACCTGCCCCTTTTGTGCTCATCATTGAGACCGCGTCACAAGAACACAATTCCTTCCAGCCAATGTGTCAGCTAAGAACGTGAATGGTTTTCATCAAAATAAGGATAAACGCAAAGTAAATGTCAGAAGATTGATGATTACCACTTATTGAGGTTCAGACAGAGCTTTAAGAAGCAGGACACTAATTGATCTGATCAAGAGCACAATACTTTCATATTTAATATGCCTATTCTTGATCAGAATATTGGCTGGGTATATGTGCCTTTTGGGCCTATTCCGAATCACCAGTTTGTGTTCTTTGGATTTTAACAACATGGAAACAGGATCCTTATGATGAATGGAAGTCAATAATAATGAGCGATTGTTAATTCTTTTTAAAAAATAAATTTAGAGTACCCAATTCATTTTTTCCATTTAAGGGGCAATTTAGTGTGGCCAATCCACCTCGCCTGCACATCTTTTGAGTTGTGGGGGCGAAACCCACGCAAACATGGGGAGGATGTGCAAACTCCACACGGGCAGTGACGCATAGCCGGGATCGAATCTGGGACCTCGGCGCCGTGAGGCAACAGGGCTAACCCACTGTGCACCGCGCTGCCCGGTGATTGTTAATTCTGATAGAGGTGTCCTATAATGCACCTTAATAGTGCAAAGGTGGTTGAGGAAATGCACGCAAACAAATACGTGTATCGAGTAAATGGCATAGAACAACAATCATGGAAAGTTTTAACTATATCCCAAAGAAATCGGCAAGAAAAGGTAGCAAAAGTGGTACAGGGAATGGAGCATGGAGCTTCCTTTCTTACCCAGCATGTAAGAGCACCATCAAGAGAGGAAGCCATCTTGGCTAAAATAATGAGAAGTAAACCAGAACAGATGTAGAACATCTAGGTAATAGTGATCACAACATATTTAGGTTTAATATAAAGATTGAGAAGGGCAAATGTTAAAAAAAAAAGACATTTTTTCAAAACCTTTGGTCTTGCATCATCAGGATAATTGCAGGAAAATCAATATCTGGGGAAATCTGATTTGTAAAAGTGTTGCAATGGAGAATGCACCAGGGAACCGATCAGAGTTCACTTTCCAACTAATCAACACTCTTTTCTCGTGCAGTATAAATTGTTGCTCTCTGTTCAGTTGGTACTGACATGAATCTGTCCTGATGTGTGAAAGACAAAAAGCTTTGACAGCATGTCTCTCTCTTCAGCAATATTCAAATATTCAATATTCAAGGAAATTAATATGGTGGGACAGGCCTCAGAAGAATGGATCAGAAAATATTGACATATTCCATATATAGATATATTTAACATGGAAAAGGGGGGGAGATAATTAATAGACTCAGCTAACGTATAGATAATATCATAAAATACATCTATGTATACAATGGAGTGTAGACAGGCAGTGATTGACACACAGGATGACCAGCAAGCACACAGAAATGAGCAGCCAATCACCAGACAGGACACGTCCACCATAAAGCCACAGGGCACCAGTTTTCCCTCTCTCTCGGCCTCTGAGACAGTCAGAGTTCGTGAGCTAGCCAGTGCCTACACCATGTGGTAGCTAAGTTAGTCTGGTCAGGTCTCCAGTCAAGTCAGCATAGTGTCGACCCACAGTTGAACATGTATGGATGTTGAATAAAATCGTGTTGCATTTTATCAAGTGTTGGAGGTATGTCTCTCACTACACTGCATCAAGTGCAGTTCACCTCGACGCAGCCTACCCAACACATCATGGTACCACCTTAGTGATGCTGAAAATTTGACGGACCTACCTTGAGTGAATCAGCGTTGACCAGCAAACAGCCATCCGGTGTCATGGAAAACGTCCGCCCTCCTCCGCAGCTCCGCATCGCCGGCAACCTCGGTGCAAATTGGAGGACCGTCAAGCAACAGTTCCAACTCTATCTCAAAGCCACTGATCTTGAGGCCGCATCGGGTGCCAGGAAAATTGTACTATTCCTCTCCACAGCCGGGGGCCACGCCATCCACATCTACAACTCACTTACATTCGCTGAAGGCGAAGACAAGACAAAATTTAAAACACTCCAACTGAAGTTCGACAGCCACTGCGACATTGAGGTGAATGAGAGCTTTGAACGGTACGTTTTCCAGCAGAAGCTTCAGGGTAATGATGAACCTTTTCAATCCTTTCTGACCCATCTCCGCATCCTCACGCAGTCATGTAACCATGACTCGACCACTGATTCTATGATCCGGGATCAGATCGTTTTCGGGGTCCACTCCGATTCCCTTCGCCAGCAGCTCCTGAAAGTCAAGCAGCTCACCCTCACCATCACCATCGAAACGTGCGTTCTCCACGAACATGCTAACAATCGGTACTCCCACATCAGGGCAGCAGAAACGGCAAAGCTAACCTCCCACGAGGCGGAACGGGTGCAGGCCATCGCACAAATGCAGGGCCTAAGTATCGACGAGAGTGGCCATTCCACGCGCTTTTCCCGGGACCCTGCGCGAACGAGGGGACGGCGAGACCGATGACCAGACTGCGCAGGTGCGTACGTCGTTCAATCGCACTGCACATGCACGATGGCGCAGGGAACGTGCTGATGTTGGCGTCATGACGTGTCCGAATTGTGGCTCCACCCATTTAAAGCGGCAATGTCCGGCAAAATCACGACGGTGTCGACAGTGTGGCAAGCTTGGCCACTACGCAGCCCTTTGCAGATCTGCTCCACTGCCCAGCATCCAGCGAACCCAGCCACGGCGCAGAAGCATCCGTTCAATACAGCAGGCCATGCCAGACTCCGACCCCGACAGCCCAACAGATCCTCATGCTGCGTGCCTCAAACCTCCATACCTGGTGGGCATTATTACGAAGCATGCGCTGCCTTTCTCCAAGACAGCGACGTACCTCCCGATCCTCAGCGTGGATCCCGATGACGAGTGGTGTGCTGTCCTCACAGTCAACAAGGCTCGCATCCGGTTCAAACTGGACACCAGCGCATCGGCAAACCTCATCTCCAAATCCGATCTCGACACCATCTACGTCAGACCAAGCATTCTTCCACCGGTCTGCCAGCTCCATGACTACAATGGCAATGCCATAGCTGCCAGTGGCTCATGCCAACTCGGAGTTTCCAATAAGTCATTTAAAGCGACACTGCGATTTGAGATCGTGGGACCTGAAAGAGCATCCCTGCTCGGTGCTCGGGCCTGCAAACTCCTGAACTTGGTTCAGCGAGTCCACACCATGTCATCCTCACAGGCGACGGCCTCACCTGATGAGAACTTCCAGGCTGAAATTGATCACATCATCACGCAGTACCACAGTGTGTTCGATGGAATGGGCACACTCCCAGAGCGATACAAAATCCTGCTCAAACCGAACGCCACCCCTGTGATCCACGCACCGCGTCGGGTGCCGGCACCCCTCAAGGACCGCCTCAAGCAGCAGTTACAGGACCTCCAGGACCAGGGCATCATATCAAAGGTCACAGAACCCACAGACTGGGTCAGCTCCATGGTCTGCGTCAAGAAGCCGTCAGGGGAGCTTCGAATCTGCATCGACCCCAAGGATTTAAACCGCAACATCATGAGGGAACATTACCCGATTCTAAAACGAGAGGAGTTGACCAGCGAGATGGCCCATGCCAAACTCTTTACGAAGCTGGACACCTCCAAGGGGTTCTGGCAAATACAGCTGGATGCATCCAGTTACAAGCTGTGCACATTCAATACCCCGTTCGGTCGCTACTGCTACAACCGGATGCCTTTTGGCATCATCTCTGCCTCAGATGTATTTCACCGCATCATGGAACAAATGATGGGAGGGTATCGAGGGGGTGCGCGTGTATGTTGACAATGTCATAATCTGGTCCACAACTCCTCAAGAACACATCGATCACCTCAAGCAGGTATTCCACAGAATCCATGAGCATGGCCTTCCGACTCAACAGAGCCAAGTGCTCTTTCGGTCAATCAGAAATCAAATTCCTTGGTGACCACATCTCGCAGCAAGGCGTGCGGCCAGATGCTGACAAGGTCTCGGCGATCAACGCCATGAAGACCCCAGAGGACAAGAAGGCGGTCCTCCGTTTTCTAGGGATGGTCAACTTCCTCGGGAAGTTCATTCCCAACATGGCGGCACACACCACAGCCCTCCGCCATCTCGTCAAAAAGTTGACGGAATTCCAGTGGCTGCCCGCTCATGAGAATGAATGGCGTGAACTGAGGGCAAAACTCACCACAGCCCCGGTTCTGGCGTTCTTCGACCCTACCAAAGAGACCAAAATATCCACTGACGTGAGCCAGGACGGTATTGGGGCGGTGCTCCTCCAACGGGATGACTCCTCCTCATGGGCCCCAGTTGTGTATGCCTCCAGAGCCTCTGAGCAACGGTACGCTCAGATCGAGAAGGAATGCCTGGGCCTCCTAACGGGAATCGACAAATTTCACGACTATGTGTATGGCCTCCCAAAATTCACGGTTGAGACGGACCACAGGCCACTAGTACACATAACCCAGAATGATTTGAATGACATGACGCCTTGGTTACAACGAATCCTTCTCAAGCTACACCACTATGACTTTGAACTTGTCTACACACCAGGTAAAGAATTCATTGTTGCAGATGCCCTTTCCAGGTCTATCACCACACCATGTGAACAAACTGACTTTGTCTGCCAAATCGATGCGCAGTTGCAATTATGTGCCTCCAACCTTCCGGCCACTGATGAGAGGGTCATCCAAATTTGTGAGGAAACGGCCAAGGATCCTCTGCTACAGCGCGTGATGCAGCACCTCACGAGTGGCTGACAGAAGGGACAGTGTCCCCAGTTTTACAACGTCAAGGACAACCTGACGGTAGTGGATGGCATCCTCCTGAAGCTCGATAAGATTGTGATTCCGCAGAGCTTGCGAGCTATAGTGCTCGGCCAACTCCATGAGGGTCACCTGGGGGTCGAGAAATGTTGACGCAGAGCTCGAGAGGCAGTCTATTGGCCGGGCATCAGCCAGGACGTTGCCAACCACGGTCCTCAACTGCCCCACATGTCAGAAATGTCAGCCAGCTCAACCCAAAGAAACTCTGCAGCAACATGAGATAGTGACCTCCCCATGGTCCAAAGTCGGTGTCGACCTTTTCCACGCCAAGGGGCGTGACTATGTCCTCCTGGTAGACTACTTCTCCAATTACCCTGAAGTGGTGAAACTGTCCGACCTCACGTCAAAGGCGGTGATTAAAGCATGCAAAGAAACGTTTGCCAGGCATGGGATACCGCTCACGGTGATGAGTGACAATGGTCCCTGTTTTTACAGCCAGGAATGGTCTGATTTTGCCTGCCTATACAACTTTTGTCACGTAACCTCCAGCCCCCACTACCCGCAGTCAAACGGGAAGGCCGAAAAAGGGGTCCATATCGTCAAGAGATTACCATGCAAGGCTGCAGACTCAGGCTCCGACTTCAACCTGGCGCTGCTGGCAGACATAGCATCCCCGCTGTCCACTGGGTTGTCCCCGCGCAGATGCTCATGAACCACACTCTGGGAACTATGGTTCCAGCCATCCATGTTCCAGACCTTAACCACCTCACGGTCATACAAAAGATGCAGCAGTCTCGGGCCCAACAGAAATCAGCATACGACGCTCATGCCACGGATCTCCCCGAGCTGGTCACAACTGATCGTGTTCGTGTGCAGTTGCCTGACGGCGGCTGGTCCGCCACAGCTGTGATGGTCAAGCAAGTGGCCCCGAGATCGTTCCTTGCCTGCATGGCTGATGGCTCCTTCCTACGACGCAACAGACGGGCGCTACTCCGAGTTCCACGCCCGCCACCCAACCATGATGTCCCGCCTCACACAATGCTTCCTCCGGACGTGCCCTACCAGGAGGCCACCGATCTACCAGCAATCCTGCCGACCTCTGCGACAACCGCATTGGCGGCGGTCCCGCCTATCAAAGTGCAGGCGGCCCTGATCCACCCTTGATGCGGTCAACCAGAATTTGTCGCCCGCCGCAGAGACTAAACTTATAGACTGAACTTTTGCACAAATGTGTTACCTTATCGTTTAGACCTCGGTAAATGTCGTTGTTACCGTTTCATCTGCCCTATATCTGCATGAGTGACACCTTCCTGTGTACATAAGGTCATTTTAGCACATTCTGTATATAGTCCCGCACATATACACATCCACACGCACATGCACCTTAGTATTTATTATCTCAACACACACAACATAGAAACAAAAAGGGGGGGAGATGTCATAATATACATCTATGTATACAATGGAGTGCAGACAGGCAGTGATTGACAGACAGGATGACCAGTAAGCACACAGAACAGAGCAGCCAATCACCAGACAGGACACGACCACTATAAAGCCAGAGGGCACCAGTTTTCCCTCTCTCTCAGGACCCAGCCTCTGAGACAGTCAGAGCTCGTGAGCTAGCCAGTGCCTACACCATGTGGTAGCTAAGTTAGTCTGGTCAGGCTCGTGTCAGGTCTCCAGTCAAGTCAGCATAGTGTCGACCCACAGTTGAACATGTATAATAGTCTGGATGTTGAATAAAATCGTGTTGCATTTTATCAAGTGTTGGAGGTCTGTCTCTCGCTACACTGCATCAAGTGCAGTTCACCTCGACCCAGCCTACCCAACACATCAGATAACACCCCTCGTCCAGATGAATTTGGTCCATGTATACCAAAATGAGTTATGTAAGTGATGGCAGAGGCACTATTACACATATATATATAAATACATTAGAAAAGGGATTAGTGCCAAAGGACCAGCAGGCGGCTAATGGAATTCCTGTATTGTAAAATGGAAATCGAACAAATGCAGCGAAACAAACACCAATTAGCTTAACGCTGACTGTCGCAAAGGTAAGAAAAACCCTTACTGAAAGATGTAATAGAAAAACATCTAAAAGCTGAAACCATAATAAAGAATAGTCAGCATGGATTTCAAAAGGAAAGGCCATGCTTGACCACCTTTATTGAATTCTTTGGAGAAGTAATTGGATTTTCAAAAGGCCTTCAATAAGGCGCCACATCGTACATATAACCAGGAGGCACATCGCAGAATGGATAGCAGACGGGCTATTTCCTAGGAAACAGAGAGTAGGGGTTGAAGGTCGTTATTCAGGTTGGTATTCCACAAGAATCAGTGCGGGGACCATGGCACAAACTATTTGGGCTCAGGAATCAGAAGTACAATTTCAAAATTTGTAGATGTCTCCAATTTGGGGTATATAGTGAACAGCAAGGCGATGAGCAGCAAAATACCAGAAAATGTTCATGTACTTGCAGATTTGGAGTTCAATTTGCGAATAATCTACAATAGACAGAAATCTGAGACGGTACATTTTTGCATGAAGAATAGTGAGGTCACACACTCCTTGGCAAATAAATGCAGAATTTCAACTGCCAAGGGGAGATGAATCCAGGTGCAAGGGGGGACTATTATTCTCCGCAAAGAGACCTCGGGTTGGGAATTCAATGTGATCCTGCGCACTCTCTGGTTTAAACTGGGCAGATTTGCAGATGAACAGGGAACCCAATAGAGTTGCCAGGTAATTAATTGTGATATGCAAAGAGGCAATTATCTGTTCCCCATGGCTTTATCCATGGCAACGCCTCGGCGTATCATAGGCAACTGAACAACCAATCAGGACCCCTTTTCTCCTGCAGTATAAATTGTTGTGATGGTTTGAAATTTGGCATTCTTGTATTTGTCCTGATGAAAAACTTCAGCGACTTTAGGTACGTTTAGCGGTGTCTCCCGGCGCTTGCAGTGCTGAGAATGGCCCCACTATTAAACGGGACTCTGCTTCTTTTTTGGGCCTTGGTGAGGAACGCCCGACCGAGGCCACACTTTGACTCATTTCCTGCATTAACGAGTTCAGCTCGCCAGTGCAGGAAGAGAGCGGGGTGCCCAGCCTCGATCCCTGAACCTCTGCACTGCAGCCTCCAGACCCCCCCAATGCCCCGACTACCAATTAGAGCATCCTCAAGCCCCTGCAACCCAACTCATAAGGGCAGGGCATCCTCGAGTCTGATCCCCAGCACGGGCAAGCTGCCACCTGGGCACCGCAGCATCGCCGTCCTGGCACCCTGGCATTGCTCCTGCCAGCCTGGCAATGCCAAGGTGCCCAGGCAGCATCAGGAGTGTCAGGGTAACATCCTGGCCAGGCCCTGACCAACCGGGGGAACCCGATCGTCTGGGTCAGCAGTTAGTGCATGATTATGCGAGCTGACTGGTATTCACCAGCATCAAAGAGCGAGAGCACAGTAAGGAGTCATTGAACATTCAGCACATCCATATATTTCACATTCACCCGCCTACAGAAGCTGTGCATTCAGGAGTTCTAGGCATTGAATTGTGAATGTAAATCTCTCGAAACAGAACAGTTAATATCGGCAGGACCGTTGGAAACCTTTTTTCCATTTAGATTTTTGCTGTTGTTTTACTTGACTGGGGTGGTTGCAGTGACATTGTGGTTATTGTTGTGATATTGATATTTTCTCTGTATGCCACTGGGAATTGTTTTACATCTCTGTTTCTGTTTTGGAGCAAGAACCATTACTGAACATAACCTTGCTGCAATCATTTGCTATTGTCCCAACATCAAGAGGGACCCTTGTGCCTGTTTGTCAGAGGAACAGTGTCTGTCAAAGCCCCAATTTTTCACGGAAGAAGCTAGCATATGGGGAGTCCTTAAGAGGATCCATAAGAATCCTTAAGGGGGAGGGGAAACAGTCACAAGTCATGGTAAACATCGGTACCAACGACATAGGTAAGAGAAGGGACGGGGATTTAAAACAGGAATTTAGGGAGCGAGGGTGGAAGCTGAGAGCCAGGACAAACCATGTTGTCATCTCTGGTTTGTTGCCGGTGCCACGTGCGAGTGAGGTGAGGAACTGGGAGAGAGTGCAGATAAACACGTGGCTGCAGGGATGGTGTAGGAGGGATGGTTTCAGTTACGTGGATAATTGGAGCACATTCTGTGGAAGGTGGGACATGTACAGACAGGACGATCTGCACCTGAACCAGAGGGGCACCAATACCCTGGGAGGAAAATTTGCTACGGCTCTTCCGGGGGGTTTCAACTAATTTGTCAGGGGGATGGGGAAACGAGCTGTAGTCCAGAAGCCAGTGGTGGGAGTAGTGAGGTACTGAGGAGGGTACCAAGGTTGCAGGAGTGTACCGGCAGATAGAAAGGTGGGTTGAAGTGTGTCTACTTCAATGCAAGGAGCATGAGGAATAAGGTAGGTGAACTTAGAGCGTGGATTGGGACTACGATGTTGTGGCCATTATGGAGACATGGTTAGAACAGGGACAGGGAATGGTTGTTGGAAGTTCCCAGGTATAGATGTTTCAGTAAGAGTAGGGAAGGTGGAGGAGTAGCATTGTTAATGAAGGATAGTTTAACGGCTGCAGAAAGGCAGTTTGAAGGGGATCTGTCGACTGAGGTAATATGGGCCGAATTAGAAATAGGAAAGGAGCGGTCACATTCTTAGGAGTTTTCCATAGGCCCCCAAATAGTAATAGAGATGTGGAGGAAGAAATTGCAAAACAGATTATGGATAGGTGTGGAGGTCTCAGGGTAGTTGTCATGGGTAACTTTAACTTTCCAAATATTGATTGGAACCTCTTTAGGTCGAACAGTTCGAATGGGGCAGTTTTTGTACAGAGTGTGCAGGAGGGTTTCCTGACACAATATGTGGATAGGCCGACAAGGGGGGGGGGGGGTCACATTGGATTTGGTACTGGGTAATGAACCGGGCCAAGTGTTAGATTTGTTTGTGGGAGAGCACTTTGGAGGTAGTGACCATAATTCGGTGTCTTTCACTATTGCAATGGAGAGGAAAAGGGCCATACAGCAGAGCAAGGTCTATAATTGGGGGAGGGGTAATTATGATGCGATTAGGCAAGAATTAGGGAGCATAAGATGGGAACAGAAACTCAGGGAAAGGCACAAATGAAAAGTGGAGCTTGTTCAAGGAACAAATACTGCGTGACTTTGATAGGTATGTCCCTGTCAGGCAGGGAGGAAATGGCCGTGTGAGGGAACCATCGTTCACAAAAGAGGTTGAATGTCTTGTCAAGAGGAAAACGGAAGCGTATGTAAGGATGAGAAAACAAGGTTCAGTTGGGTCACTTGACGGTTACACGGTAGCAAGGAATGAGCTAAAAAAAGGGGCTTAGGAGAGCTAGGAGGGAGCATGAAAAATCCTTGGCGGGTCGGATCAAGGAAAGCCTCTTATGTGAGAAATAAAAGAATGACCAGGGTGAGGTTAGGGCCGGTCAAGGACAGTTGTGGGAACTTGTGCATGGAGTCAGAAGAAATAGGAGAGGCGTTGAATGAATACTTTTCTTCAATGTTCACCAAGGAGAGGGGTCATGTTTTTGAGGATGAGAGTGTGATACAGGCAGGTAGGCTGGAGGAGGTAGATGTTCTGAGGAAGGATGTATTAGCAATTTTGAAAAACCTTAGGGTCAACAAGTCCCCTGGGCCAGATGGGATATATCCAAGGATTCTTTGGGAGGCAAGGGATGAGATTGCAGAGCCTTTGCCTTTGATCTTCGGGTCCTCACTGTCCACGGGGATAGTGCCAGAGGACTGGAGAGTGGCGAATGTTGTTCCTCTGTTCAAGAAAGGGAATAGGAATGACCCTGATAATTAAAGGCCGGTTAGGCTTACTTCGGTGGTCGGTAAGTTAATGGAAAAGGTCCTGAAGGATAGGATTTATGACCATTTGGAAAGATGCAGCTAAATCCGGGATAGTCAACACGGATTAGTGAAGGGTAAGTCTTGCTTCACAAATTTGATTGAATTCTTTGAGGAGGTAACTAAGTGTGTCGATGAAGGTAGAGCAGTTGATGTCGTATACATGGATTTTAGTAAGGCGTTTGATAAGGTTCCCCATGGTCGGCTTATGAAGAAAGTAAGGATGTGTGGGATAGAGGGAAATTTGGCCAATTGGATAAGTAACTGGCTATCACATAGAAGAGAGAGGGTGGTGGTGGATGGAAAATTTTCAGACTGGAGACCAGTTACCAGCGCTGTACTATAGGGATCAGTGCTGGGTCCTCTGCTATTTGTGATTTTTATCAATGACTTGGAGGAGGGGGCTGAAGGGTGGGTCAGTAAATTTGCTGATGACACCAAGATTGGTGGAGTAGTGGATGAGGTGGAGGGCTGTTGTAGGCTGCAAAGGGACATTGATAGGATGCAGAGCTGGGCCGAAAAGTGGCAGATGGAGTTTAACCCTGATAAGTGCGAGGTGATTCATTTTGGTAGAAAAAATTTGAATGCGGATTATAGGGTCAACGGCAGGGTTCTGAGGAATGTGGAGGAACAGAGAGACCTTGGGGTTCAGGCCAACAGATCTCTGAAGGTTGCCACTCAAGTGGATAGAGCCGTGAAGAAGGCCTATAGTGTGTTAGCGTTTATTAACAGAGGGCTTGAGTTTAAGAGCTGCGGGGTTATGCTGCAACTGTACATGACCCCGGTGAGACCACATTTGGAGTATTGTGTGCAGTTCTGGTCACCTCACTATAGGAAGGATGTGGAAGCATTGGAAAGGATGCAAAGGAGATTTACCAGGATGCTGCCTGGTTTGCAGGATAGGTCTTATGAGGAAAGGTTGAGGGAGCTAGGACTTTTCTCTTTGGAGCGGAGGAGGATGAGAGGCGACGTAATAGAGGTTATAAGATGATGAGGGGGATAGATAGAGTGGACGTTCAGAGACTATGTCCTTGGGTGGATGTAGCTGTTACAAGGGGGCATAACTATAAGATTCAGGGTGGGAGATATAGGAGGGATGTCCGAGGTAGGTTCTTTACTCAGAGAGTGGTTAGGATGTGGAATGGACTGCCTGCTGTGATAGTGGAGTCGGACATTTTAGGAACTTTCAACCGGTTATTGGATACGCATATGGAGCACACCAGAATGACAGGGAGTGGGACAGCTTGATCTTGGTTTCGGGCAATGCTCGGCACAACATCGAGAGCCGAAGGGCCTGTTCTGTGCTGTACTGTTCAATGTTCTATGTACCCTGCTAGCCCTGCTAATGTTCCACCATTAGTCGCAGCACCGTCTGCAGGTATCAGAGTGAGGACTGGTTGAAAATTATGAAGATTAGCTTTCACGCTGTAGGATAGATAGAATTTACAGTGCAGAAGGAGGCCATTCGGCCCATCGAGTCTTTACCGGCTCCTGGAAAGAGCACCATACCCAAGGTCAACACCTCCACCCTATCGCCATAACCCAGTAACCCCACCCAACACTAAGGGCAATTTTGGACACTAAGGGCAATTTACCATGGCCAATCCACCTAACCTGCATATCTTTGGACTGTGGGAGGAAACCGGAGCACCCGGAGGAAACCCACGCACACACGGGGAGGATGTGCAGACTCCACACAGACAGTGACCCAAGCCGGAATCGAACCTGGGACCCTGGAGCTGTGAAGCAATTGTGCTATCCACAAGTCTACCGTGCTGCCCTATGAGACATTATAAATACCTGTCAATCAGCTGTGCATCAATGTGGGAAGCAAGTCAGAGATCTAACCCTTGCTTTAGCAAGGGAAACTGTTCCCCATGGTGTCATAATATACACCAGTATATCATGGTGCAGACACACACTGATGGACACACAGTGGGACCAATCAACACACACTACGTCCGCAGATCCTCAAAGTAAAGCAACTCACCCTAGCAACCGCCATCGAGACCTGTGTCTTACATGAAAATGCCACGAGTCGGTATTCCCATATACAAGCAGCTGAAACGGCGTGGCAAGGCCCCCATGAGGCGGAACGGGTCCAAGTGATTGAGCATCTCCAGGGCCTAAGCCTGGATGAGGGCGGCCATTTTTCGCGCTTTTTTCAGACTCCCGTGCTTGTGTGCACAAAACGAGGGGGCGGCGACGTTGAGGAACGTAATGCGCAGGTGCGCACCATGCACGACCGCACCACGCATGCGCGGTGGCGCAGCGAGCGTGCTGACGTCACGACGTGCAGCAACTGTGGCTCCACCCATTTAAAGCGGCAATGCCCTGCAAAATCTCAACAATGCCTACGATATGGCAGACTTGGCCACTATGCTGCCTTCTGCCAAGCAGCTCAGCCTGCCAATTCATATCGCTTCAGCCAGCCTCGCAGGAATGTTCGGGCAATTCAACCCACGGTCACTGAGTCTGATGTGGACCTCCCACACAGCAGTGACACCGAGGACCCGAAGGCGCCTTTTTGAGTCGGTGTCGTAACGAAAAACAGGCTGTCCCCGAAGCAAAGACACCAGCCGCTGTCGGTATGCAGCATCGATCCAGACGATGAGTGGTGTGCCACCCTGACGGTCAACCGGTCCCAAATACGATTCCGCCTGGACACTGGTGCCTCCGCCAATCTTGCGCGGTCTTACTTCCAAAGCCTTCATGTCAAACGTGCCATCCTTCCATCAGCCTGCCAGCTATTGGATTATAATGGCAATGTCATTCCTGCTAGCGGCTCGTGCCAACTTGAAGTGAAGCACAGGTCACGCAAAGCCATCCTTCCTTTCGAGATCGTGGGATCCTCGAAAGACTCCCTGCTTGGCGCACAGGTGTGCAAACTGTTGAACCTCGTTCAGAGAGTGCACTCTCTCTCTCTCCTGATGACACGCCTGCCTTCCAGGACGCTGACATCAGGGCGCAACTCGACGCCATCATCGACCAGCACCGCGACGTCTTCGAAGGCATGGGCACGCTCCCATATACTTACAAGATCATACTCAAACAGAACGCCACTCCTGTGGTGCATGCACCTCGCAGGGTCCCAGCACTCCTCAAGGACCGCCTCAAGCAGCAGCTGCAGGACCTCCAGGACCAAGGTGTGATCTCCAGAGTTACGGAACCAACCAATTAGGTCAGTTCAATGGTATGTGTAAAACAGCCTTCCGGCGAGCTGAGAATTTGCATTGATCCCAAAGGTCTGGGGCGAAATTCTCCCCCAACGGCGGGATGTCCGCCGACTGGCGCCCAAAACGGCGCCAATCAGACGGGCATCACGCCGCCCCAAAGGTGCGGAATGCTCCGCATCTTTGGGGGCAGAGCCCCAACATTGAGGGGCTAGGTCGGCGCCGGAGGGATTTCCGCCCCGCCAGCTGGCGGAAACGGCCTTTGTTGCCCCGCCAGCTGGCGCGGAAATGACGCAGGATGCCGTTTGGGATCATATCTGCTTCAGAAGTGTTCCACAGGATCATGGAACAAATGATGGAAGGTATTGAAGGTGTTCGCGTCTATGTCGATGACATAATCATTTGGTCCACCATCCCGCAGGAGCATGTCAGTCGCCTCCAGCGCGTGTTCAAACGCATACCTGAGCAGGGTCTACGCCTCAACAGAGCCAAATGCTCGTTGGTCAGACGGAACTCAAGGGGACCACATCTCCCAGTTGTGTGTGCGGCCGGATGCGGACAAGGTGGCTGCTATCACAGCCATGAAAACGCCAGAGGACAAGAAGGCGGTCCTCCGATTTCTGGGCATGGTCAACGTTTTAGGGAAGTTCATCCCTCACCTCGCCTCTCATACCACGGCTCTCAGGAACCTGTTCAGGAAGACGACAGACTTCCAATGGCTTTCTGCCCACGAGCGCAAATGGAGAGAACTCAAAACCAAACTTACCACGGCCCCGGTCTTAGCTTTCTTTGATCCAGCAAAAGAGACCAGAATTTCGACCGATGCCAGCCAATCCGGCATTAGGGCAGTGCTCCTGCAACGCGATGAGGCCTCATCATGGGCCCCCGTTGCATATGCGACGCGCCATGACCCCCACGGAACAGCGCTACGCGCAGATAGAAATGGAGTGCCTGGGCCTTCTGACCGGTGTCGTCAAGTTTCACGATTATGTGTACGGCCTTCCTCAATTCTCCGTCGATACTGACCATTGCCCGCTGGTCAATATAATACAGAAAGACTTGAACGACATGACGCCCCGCCTCCAGCGTATTCTTCTCAAGCTCCGGTGATACGACTTCCAGCTGGTATACACCCCAGGCAAAGACCTCATCATTGCCGACGCTCTCTCCAGGGCAGTCAACACTCCGTGTGACCCAGTGGGATTTGTCTGCCAGGTTGACGCCCATGTGGCCTTTGTGGCCTCCAATCTACCTGCCACGGATGAACGCCTCGTCCAAATTCGCCACGAGGCGGCGGCTGACCCTTTGCTACAGCGTGTCATGCGCCACCTAACAGACAGGTGGCTCAAGGGCCAATGCCCGCAGTTCTATAACATCAGAGATGATCTGGCGGTAGTAGATAGTGTTCTCCTGAAACTGGACCACATTGTCATCCCGCATAGCATGCGCCAGCTCGTCTTGGAACAGCTCCACGAGGGCCATCTTGGCGTGGAAAAGTGCATCTTAACTCCAATCTTAAACTTCATGTGGGCAGAGTGTGCTGCATGGCTAACTAGCCCCTGTACTTTATTAAGAGCCTGCCTTTATGATTGAGGTGGCTCATATCTCACAGCAATTCAATCATCCGACTGGATATAAAGTTTCTGCTACTGCTTGGGCAGGCTGGGCGTGCATGGTTCTGAGCACCTCGGTCCACATGTAGAGGGGCTTGTAGGTGGCTTCAGATATTCTGTTGTCCTCACAGTCCATATCTATTCCATATCTATTCCAAGCGAGCCGACTCACCATGACTATTGATCAAGGTCACAGCAAAACCAATAAGAAACTCAAGTGCTGGAAAGATTCAGCAGGTCTGGCACAGCCTGTGGAGAGAAAAAAACAAGAGTTTAACTATCAAGTCAAAGATTACTCTTCTTCACAAGAGTCTATCATAGTAGGAGCATCAGACTTAAGAGCAGGAATTTGGCCATTCAGCCCTTCAAGCCCGTTCTGTCATTTGATATGATTGAGGCTGACTGGATTGTGATGTCTCAAATTGATTTGACTTGAAACATCAACTCTCTTTCTCTCTCCACAGTTGCTGCCAGACCTGTTGGGCTTCACCAGCACGTTTTGATTTCATTTCACATTTCCAGCAGTACTTTGCTTCAGAAAGTCTTTCACCAATTTCCAGGGCAGCTGGAGAGCCAACCCAGGCGAATATGACAGCAATCTGAGAATCTGTGGAAGAATATTACCATTCATTGCCCCTTGACGTCAGGGAGATTCCACATTGTTTCAGGTAGACATAAAACTTGCTCCCTAAAGCCAGTGTAAAATTTAAATCCAGCAGCGTGGTATCATTCATAACCTACCCCACACGCCTGCCCAAGTCCCAGCAATAGATATTGTCCTCAATTTCAGCTGCCTATTTGCATTAACCATGGGCATTTGGGCAGTGCGGATTCTGAACGTGAGACTGGTTGTTACAGGGGCTGTTTAGCACAGGGCTAAATCGCTGGCTTTGAAAGCAGACCAAGGCAGGCCAGCAGCACGGTTCAGTTCCTGTACCAGCCTCCCCGAACAGGTGCCGTAATGTGGCAACTAGGGGCTTTTCACAGTAACTTCATTGAAGCCTACTTGTGACAATAAGCAATTTTCATTTCATTTTTCAGGTACAACCACCCAACCTCCACACAGTAATGCGTCAAATTAGTGAATCTATTTCATACAAATACAATATGATATTCTTGCATGATTACTTAAGAAACCAGCCAAGAAACTGATTTTGTCATGTCACTTTAGCCAGTTCTTTCCGTTTATGAAATAAAGGAAAGAGTTTTCCCGGCCAGGTGGAGGTTGGTTATGATGGTGCAGAGAATAATATGAAAAATGAAATGAAAATCACTTATTCCTTGGTCTGCTTTGAAAGCCAGCGATTTAGCCCAGTGTGCTAAACCAGCCCCTATATTGGGTTGGGATCCCAACATTATCCCACCTTCGACGTGCTTTTCCCGGGACAGGTGTTGAGCTCTGCCGCAAATCCCTGTGAAACCTCAAGGAAAACAATCAAAGTGATTACAAAGTCAATGAAGAGCCTTTTTAACCTCAAATCCCTTCTTTCGAGTTCCACACTGTATTTGCACCTTGGCAGGCTAATTGAGACAAGCTAGTTCTGGGAAGAGCTTTTTCCACAAACCGGATATTCAAAAATCTGGGAACTCTTGCATCAGCTATGGTCAGGGAAGAAGCTGCAGTTCAAAGCATTTCATCTCATTGCCGACTTCTTGGAAGTGACTTCACCCTGTTTAACACCGCACTCACCTTTAGCTGCACATCCCTTGCTGCCAATCTTCACCCTGGTTTGGGAGCAGTTTATGCAGCTCCGCCTTCCCTTTCTGCTGAGGGTCAGGAGCAGAGGTTACACCCCTATCACCAACTGCTCCAACAACAGAAGGAGCAACACCAGCAGTAATGACTGACTTCCCCTCAACCACTGATGCCTCTGCAGGGCTGAATGGATGGACACCGATATCTAGCTGGAAGGAGGTGAGACCTCCAACGCAAGGTCTACAGACATGTCCAACGTCTCAGGAGGCTCGGGGCTGGCCAACATCAGCGCCTCCTGGAACAAGCCCTCCTTCCACGTGGAGCAGGATGGGCACACATTACCAATGGGCAACAAGGATGCTGTTACTGGGGAGCGAACACCTCTGCCCCACCTTCCTTCATTGATCCGCTGCCTCTAATCAAGTTGTACGCTTTTCGCTTCTACAGAGAGAAGGAAAAAAAATGTGATAGTTGATAATGGCTTATGCGGAGATGGGGAAGGATACCATTTGTGGAGGGTGAGTGTGAAACACGGGTGTGACAAGGCAGAGCGTCAGTGTGAGTGTTGACTGTTCCTGTGGGGTGTGAGGAACCTGCAGAGAGAGGAATGAGTGGGTCTTCAAGGTGCGTTGCTCTGAGGAGCGCTGTGCATGGGAATGCTGGGAGGTTCAGAGTGTGGGTCTTGGCACTTGGCCCTCACCTTGTCCCACTTTTCTGAGGCCTGAAATCATTTTGTCTCCAGGTTGGAGGGAGCACACAACTGCTGCTCATTCCTCGGCCACTTCCATCCCCGACTGCTGGGCTGGAGAGATCCTCTTGCTTCCGTCCTTGGGAGCGCTCACCTCACTGCAGCCCCCCAGCTCACACAGCAGGACCCTGAGGTAAGAGTGATAGACCGCCCCCCCCCCCCCCCCCCCCCCCCACACAGAGAGCAGACTTTCCATGTCCCCTCTCCATTCCTGTGGATACTGCAGCCCCAGAAAATCCAATTGCTGGCGAGCCCATGTTGTGGTCCCTGAAATTGGAAATCTTTACTTTTACAGAAGAGACACATCTTGCTCTTGTCCTCCACGATAGGTCAGTGAACACAGCCTTGGAGGGGTTAGCTGTCGTGGAGCTCGCAGCTCCAGCTGCCGATACGGCCCACCGCACTTCCGGGTCAGAGGCCGCACATGCGCACGGCGGTGGCCTCCAGCGGCCGCGCCGTGCTCCATGGTGGGCTCAGACCGCGGACCTGGACCGCAGAAATAGCGCTCCGCATCGGCCGCACGCCCACCACGGGCCGCCCGCACAATAACAGCCCAGTCCCAAATGAGGCTCCCCCTGCCCTCCGATCGGCCCGCCCCCGAATGTGACGGCCGCGGACTGAGTCCACAGCCGCCTCCCGAGTAGCCCAAACGGCAGGGCCAGATTAGATCCACGCCATCGGGAATTCGGCCGGTCGGGGGTGGAGAATAGCGGGGCGGGCCTCTGACAATGGGTGGATACTCTGCACGGCGTCCCCGAATACGCTGCTTTTCGGGGGGGGGGGGGGGAGAATCGCCGAACCGGCGGCGGTCTCAATTTCATGCGGGAAACTGGATTCTCCGCCCCGCCGCCGAATGCAATTTCAGCATCAGGATGTGGAAAATCCAGCCCCAGATATTTACATGTACTTGGTGTGTAAGTCAACCCCCATTTTCAGCCACCACATTAGCAATCAGCCTCAATCTTTCTCTGTACAAATGGATGTTTTACTTACCAATACCTTATAACTGGACATAAGGAATCAAGCAGGCCATGTGCGCTGCGTTGGTCAGATGCTCAGAAGTGCAAGACACGCCCAGTCTTTCTATTGGGTGCTGATGACATTTCAAAATGGCCACCGTCCACACCCATGTTGGCAGTTTACTGTCATCCTCGGTTTGTCAGTCGACCCCCGTTTTTCGAGGGAATTTTCATGGCTTCACATGCCAATTTACAGTCATTCGAATGCTCTGGGGAGGAGCACCCGCCGGTGTGCAAATCAATTAGCTGGGTCGCCAGCTCGAGCATGGTTTTGCCCCTCCCTATGGGGGATAAGTGGACAAGACCCTGCCTGAAGAACGATACCCAAACTGACCAAACTTTAACAATCATTTCTCTAACTTTTGCTGTCAGTGTGGTCAGAATGTTCAACTGAACCACCTGAAGGAAGATCATCTCGAATTTTGTTTTATATTAGTTCCTGGGATGTGGGCGTCGCTGGCTGAGCCAGCATTTGTTGCCCATCCCTAGTTGCCCTGAACTGAGTGGCTTGCTAAGCCAACCACATTGCCGTGGGTCTGGAGTCACGTGTAGGCCAGGCCGGGTAAGGACGGTAGACTTCCTTGCCGAAAGGACGTAAGTGAACCAGATGGGTTTTTACGACAATCGACAATGGTTTCATGGTCAGCATTAGGCTTGTAATTCCAGATTTATGCTGAATTTAAACTTGAATAGAACCTGCCGTGGTGGAATTTGAACCCTGGTCCCCGGAACAATCTACCACTCTGCCACGGCCTATAATAAAATTATTCCGTCGCCACGAATGGGTCTCAACAGCAATGCCCTTTTAACGTTAGTTCATGAAAAGCTGAAGCATTTCCTTGTTCAGAATGAATAAACCGAGAAATGTTTGAAAGTGTTATGCTCACTTCACCAAATGGTTAACGACACCTGGTAATAGAGACCTTGATTTATTGTATCAAGACATTTCTTTGGACTGATTTAAAATTGATAAATTCTACCCTATTTGAAATGTATCTGTCCTCTTGTGCTGGATAATGACAAGGTAAGCTGTCAAGAAAATAAATATAAAGAGTCTAATAATTAGCTCCACTCCAGATAGAATGGCATAGAACATAGAAAATACAGCACAGAACAGGCCCTTCGGCCCACGATGTTGTGCCGAACCTTTGTCCTAGATTAATCATGCACAATAAAAATGCAGTGAAGGTTTCCGACTTGTCATTTATGTGAATAGTTTATATATTCCTTCAGTTTCCGCATTTTCGTGTCACAGAGGTTCAATTAGAATAGAGAACAAAGGGGACTGTGCAACCGACAGTATAATGAGGTAAGGTCACACCAGTCAGTGGAAAAAACAGTGACAATCAAAAGATGTCGAATTTGAGGCTTCTTCATATTGCTGCTACATTATAAGAATTCCCATGGTGAAGCTTCTCATTATTTATCCTCAAAAAACTCAAGAGAATATATATTTGCCTTTCAAAAGAAAAGTTGTGTGTGTGTTCAGGAGATGTGATGAGAATATTGGCTTGGGCACAGTTCTCTTTCTGCCGCACAACTGCTGATCTTGAGTCTTCCACTGTTCTTTTATATTTCTAAAAAATAGATCTGAGTAATTGAGAAGAAGGCTCCTATCAAGCTTTTGGATAAAGATGGACGTTCCAAGCCGAATATAAGGCAGCTCAGGGTGGCGACTATCATAATAAACACCAGTATATCATGGTGCAGACACACACTGATGGACACACAGTGGGACCAATCAACACACACAACACCGCAGCCAATCACCAGTGAGAGCACACGCACTATAAAGACAGGGGGCATCAGAGTTCCTGCTCATTCGAGTAGCAGCTAGCTAGGAGCACAGAGCTCACAGCCTGCAGCACAGACATTCACCATGTGTTGAGTGCATCAACTGGTTAGGACAAAGGCAGAGGTCTTTAGTTAAAGCTGTTGGTGACCTGTATGTGATCCAGAACACCCAACACATCATGATACAAGGATTGGTTGCATACTAGCACTTCTTAGACCTACCTGCAAGTAGGTCCGCCAGCATTCCGTCATTCTGCAACATGGACAACATCAGCCCGCCGCCGCTCCGCATCGCCGGCAACTTCAGGGCCAACTGGAAGATTTTCAAACAGCGCTTCCAGCTCTTCCTCGAAGCCACAGACAGGGAGGGCGCCTCGGACACCAGAAAGATTGCTCTTCTCTTCACGGCCGGGGACCATGCCATCCATATTTTCAACTCTCTCACCTTTGCAGATGGCGAAGACAAGACGAAGTTCAAGACGGTTCTCCTCAAATATGACACTCACTGCAGCTTAGAGGTGAATGAAAGTTTTGAACGCTATGTGTTCCAGCAGCGTTTGCAGGGTAAGGACGAACCTTTCCAATCTTTTTGAACGCACCTCCGCATCCTTGCGCAATCTTGCAGCTACGGGCCCACCTCCGACTCCATTATATGTGACCAGATCGTTTTCGGTGTTCAGTCGGACCCCCTACGTCAGCAGCGCCTCAAAATAAAGGCAGAGGTCTTTAGTTAAAGCTGGGATCATATTTACCCACAGTTCAAGTATGTTTAAATAGTTAACCTGTTAATAAAATAGTGTTGCACTACTTCAAGTGTTGGTGACCTGTATGTGATCCAGAACACCCAACACATCAGCGACATGGTAGCGCAGTGCTTAGCACTGTCACTTCATAGCGCCGGGACCCGGGTACAATTCCTGGCTTGAGTCACTGCCTGTGCGGAGTCTGCACATTCTCCCTGTGTCTGTGTGGGTTTCCTCCGGTCCCTCCGGTTTCCTCCCACAAGTTCCGAAAGACGTGCTTGTTAGGTGAATTGGATATTCTGAATTCTCCCACAGTGTACCCGCTCAGGCGCCAGAGTGTGGTGACTGGGGGCTTTTCACAGTAACTTCATTGCAGTGTTAATGTAAGCCTACTTGTGACCAGGCCAACCTGCCTCAGGAAGCCCCTGCCCACGACCCAGGACCCCCGAAACAGCAGAAACCCCGTGTGAGGACCCAAATGCGCTGCAAGGTATTCCCGTGCCCGCAGATCGCCGGGGCCCATCCGGATGGATCGTAAACATGCCCCCCTAGCAACTCCTCTACCTCAACCAGCGCCCGGGATACGCGACCCGAGATACGTAGACAATGCCCTGGTCCCCGCCAGCGCCCTGGACCCCGCCAGACGCAACCACCTACCGTCCACAAGAGCTGACATCTCCCATCGGATCCCAGGATCATCCAGCCGCAGCCGCCAACCAAGGAAGCGAGCGAAACGCGGCAGTCTGCAGGTTAGACTGAAGCAACGTGGTTTCAAGACCCCTCTCCCCAGCATACTCCTGGCAAACGTCCAAGCGATCGAAAACAAGCTGGATGAACTTAACGCCAGACTTACCTCTCAGAGGGAAGTAAGAGACTGCTGTGTGCTGTGTTTCACAGAGACATGGCTCACCCCCGCCTCACCGGACTGTGCCATATAACCTGAAGGCTTCTCAATTCACCGGGCGGACCGCACGGCATCATCAGGCAAAGCGAAGGGTGGAGGGGTTTGCCTCCTCATCAACTCCTCCTGGTGCTTGGATGTGGCGACTCTGGCGACCTACTGCTCCCAGACCTGGAATACCTGACCGTGAAGTGCCACCCATATTATCTTCCACGTGAGTTCACTTCAGCCATTATCACAGCGGTCTACATCCCACCCCAGGCAGAAGTGAGGAAGGCGCTGGACGAACTATACACAGTAATAAACAACTACGAAACAGAATACCCGGAGGCCTTGTTCATCGTGGCCGGAGACTTCAACAAGGCCAACCTCAAGACTGCCAAAATTCCACCAACACATCTCCTGTCCCACCAGAGGCGACAACACTCTTGACCACTGCTACTCAAAAATCAAGGGCGTCTACCGTCCCATCCCCCGACCGCACTTTGGGAAATCAGACCATAAGACATTCTCCCGGCATACAAGCAAAAACTCAAGCGGGAGAATCCAGCTAAGAAGGTTGTGCAGTGCTGGTCCGAGGAGACAGAAGAGCTCTTACGTGACTGCTTAGAGACAGTGGACTGGTCCATATTTAAGAACTCAGCGACCAACTTAAATGATTATGCCACCACCGTCACAGACTTCATCAGAAAATGTGTGGACGACTGCGTGCCAAAGAAAGCAGTACGTGCGTTCCCCAACCGGAAACCATGGCTCAATCGCGAGATTGACTCCCTACTGAAGGACAGATCTGAGGCGTTCAAGGCAGCCGACCCTGACCTATACAATAAATCCAGGTACAACCTCCGCAAAGCCATCAGAGATGCCAAGAGAGAATATCAAACCAAGATAGAGTCACAGACAGACTCTCGGCGGTTGTGGCAAGGACTAAACAACATAACGGGCTACAAAGCGAAGCCGAACAGTATCTCTGGCAGCAGCGCACCACTCCCCGATGAACTCAATGCATTCTATGCTCGGTTCGAGCAGGTAACCAACAATCCGCTGTCGAGTGCCCCAGCAGCCCATAATTCATCCATACCCACCAACACAGCTTCCGAAGTCAGGTCGGCCTTCCTGAAAGTGAACCCACGGAAGGCGACGGGCCCGGACGGGATCCCTGGTCGTGCACTCAGAGCCTGCGCGGACCAGCTGGCAGGGGTATTCGCGGACATCTTTAACCTGTCCCTACTCCACTCCGAGGTCCCCACCTGCTTCAAGAAGACCATCATCATACCGGACCAAAGAAGAACCAGGCAACGTGCCTCAATGACTACCGACCAGTGGCCCTGACTCCAGTCGTAATGAAGTGCTTCGAGAGGTTGATCATGAAGCGCATCACCTCCATACTCCCAGAACACCTTGATCCACTGCAATTCGCATACTGCTGCAACCGGTCCACATCAGATACCATTTCCCTGGCCCTACACTCATCCCTAGAGCATCTCGAAAACAAGGACTCCTACATCAGACTCCTATTTATTGACTACAGCTTTGCCTTCAACACCATAATCCCAGCCAAGCTCATATCAAAGCTCCAAAACCTAGGACTTGGCTCCCCACTCTGCAACTGGATCCTCGATTTTCTGACCAACAGACCACAATCAGTAAGAATGAATAACAACACCTCCTCCACAGTAGTCCTCAACACCGGCGCCCCGCAAGGCTGCGTACTTAGCCCCCTACTCTACTCCCTGTACACACACGACTGCGTGGCAAAACTTGGTTCCAACTCCATCTAGAAGTTTGCTGACGATACGACCATAGTGGGCCGGATCTCGAATAACAACGAGGGAGATATACAGGAGGGAGATAGAGAATCTAGTGGAGTGGTGTAGCGACAACAATCTCTCCCTCAATGCCAGCAAAACTAAAGAGCTGGTAATTGACTTCAAGAAGCAAAGTACTGTACACACCCCTGTCAGCATCAACGGGGCTGAGGTGGAGAAGGTTAGCAGTTTCAAATTCCTAGGGGTGCACATCTCCAAAAATCTGTCCTGGTCCACCCACGTCGACGCTACCATCAAGAAAGCACAACAGCACCTATACTTCCTCAGGAAACTAAGGAAGTTTGACATGTCCACATTAACCCTTACCAACTTTTACAGATGCACCATAGAAAGCATCCTATCAGGCTGCATCACAGCCTGGTATGGCAACTGCTCGGCCCAGGACCGCAAGAAACTTCAGAGAGTCGTGAACACTGCCCAGTCCATCACACGAACCTGCCTCCCATCCATTGACTTCATCTACACCTCCCGCTGCCTGGGGAAAGCGGGCAGCATAATCAAAGATCCCTCCCACCCGGCTTACTCACTCTCCCAACTTCTTCCATCGGGCAGGAGATACAGAAGTCTGAGAACACGCACGAACAGACTCAAAAACAGTTTCTTCCCCACTGTCACCAGACTCCTAAATGACCCTCTTATGGACTGACCTTATTAACACTACACCCTGTATGCTTCATCCGATGCCAGTGCTTGTGTAGTTACATTGTATATGTTGTGTTGCCCTATTATATATTTTCTTTTCTTCCCTTTTCTTCCCATGTACTTAATGATCTGTTGAGCTGCTCACAGAAAAATACTTTTCACTGTACCTCAGTACATGTGACAATAAACAAATCCAATCCAATCCATTAATAAAGATTATTATTATTCGGTATCTTTTCAAGATTTTTGCCGAGGGTATTTTTAAAAGTAATTTTCATTCGCCTTGACTCCAGTTAGGGAAATTAGTAAATTGAAAAGGTGAATTAATAGGTGGTTTGGCGATTCCAATTTACTCAGGTTCCATTTATTTGTTGTACATTTATTTTTTAATTCAGTTTGTTTTTGTTTGATCCCATAGATGGATAAGAGATTCTCTCTTATTGGAGACAGTCATCACTTGTTGGCACAAATGTTCCTTGCCACTTGTCAATCCAAGCCTGGTGTCTTTGGGGTTCAGGAGTTGAGTTACTCACCGCAGAATTCCTAACCTTGGACGTTGGAGATGGTCATTGCCTGGCACTTGTGTGGCATGAATGTTACTTGCCACTTGTTAGCCCAAACCTGGATAGTGCTGCATCTTGGACATGGACTGTTTCAGTATCTCAGGGTTCATAAATTATACTGAACATTGGATAAAAGCAAATCACTGTGGATGCTGGAATCCGAAATCAAAGAGAAAATACTGGAAAATCTCAGCAGGTCTGACAGCATCTGCAGTGAGAGAAAAGAGCTGAATTTTTGAGTCCAGATGACCCTTTGTCAAAGCTGAATAACGATTTAAAGAATAAAGATACTGAACATTGTGTCGTCATCAGCCACTTCTGACCTTATGGTGAAAGGAAGGTCATTGATGAAGCAGCTGATGATGTTTGGGCCTCGGACATTCCCCTGAGCAATTCCTGCAGTGATGTCTTGGAGCTGAGATGGTTGACTTCCAGTCACCACAGCCATCTTCCTTTGTGCCAGATATGACTCCAACCAGCGGAGGGTTTTCCCCCTGATTCCTATTGACTCAGGGTTTTCCCCCTGATTCCTATTGACTCCAGTTTTGCTCGGGTTCCTTGATGGCATGCTCAGTCAAATGCTGCCTTGATGTAATGAGGTCAAGAGCGACTGACCCTGGCGGAACCTAAACTGAGCATCTGTGAGAAGGTTATTGTTCAGTAAGTGCCGTTTGATAGCACTGTTGATGATCCCTTCCATCACTTTACTGATAATCAAGAGTAGATTGTCTGCCAGGTTATTTTCAAATGAACATTCAGAAATTAAACAGTGGGCTACAGATAGACCTATACACCTCAGGGACTACAGCGGTTCAAGAAGGCAGCTCCCCGCCACCTTTCAAGAGAAACTAGGGATGGACAATAAATGCTGGCCTGGGCAGCAACACCCAGCCATCAATGAATTTTTCAAAATTCTTAACTCATGGACCACTTTATAAAGTGCTTTTTACATGGCTGCAACAAAACCTACTCGTCAAAAGCAAATGAGTAGAACTGTAAAAAGGTCCAGTATTATTAACTGGTCGATACTTACAGCCATAAACTGGGTGTGCTGCCATCCCACCTCCTCCCTGATGCATCAACATAAACTATGGTGTGATGACGTTGGGTTAACAATCCAACATCATCACTCCAGTCCCAGTATCCCGGAAGGTGAGTGGGTGCAGAAATCAGAAGCACACTCGCCATTTCAAAATGACCAATTAACAAACTATCAAAACGTGTCAACAACATCATTTTATGCAATCTTTCGTTGTCCGCACTATTTCTTGGGTGTCAAATGGGAACATTTTTGGGAGTGCTGCATCGCAGGTATGAGGATGCAGCATAAGGGCGGAAGAATAGGTCTATCACCGCGGGCATGATTGCATGTGGCAGCAGCTTGCGCAGGTGGAGGTGACAGTGGTTTGATGTTTAACTACATCATTTTTCACTGCCGTGGGCCTGCCATGAGAAATAACCAGAGAATGAGAGGGAAAGAGGCCTTTAAACCGCTGGCCCTAACTGACTTCCTGTTCCCAGCATTCACCCCTCTCGAGCCTGACCTCCCGCCCAGACGCACATTTGTCGGGTAACCGTCTTAACACGGCTACTTGGCTGCTTTCCCATTGGCCGGCTGCCAATTGGCCATCCGACGCTTGATTCGCCGTGCTGGGATGGCGGGAGTTAGAACGAACGAGCACTCACTTTCCGCTCCACCTTCCCTCACCCCGCCAAAGACTGGAAAATCCAACCCATTGTATTATTGGTAACCTGTTCACTCCAAATCAGATGCAGATTCCAAAACCAGGAACAAACATCAGCTTCGACAACCTCCCGTCAGTTTTACCTTTGACCCCCGTTCAGGCCCAGGAACTTGGAGGGCGTAAAAACAGTGGAGTTACAGTTCTCTGGACACTCTCCATGACTCTAGATCAGCGTCAACACCTCAATTCAAGCAGCAGGTTAACATCTGGGTGATATCAATGCTTTAAAAATTAATGCGCTAACATGAGACAATGTAACTTTGCGGCTTCGATATCTTGTCACATTCAACGGCATTTGCTGCCTCCAAGATGATCTCTTCTTGCCCCCTCACTTGGATGCAGAAAGTTGGAAATGTCATCAAATGTGTGAAAACAACAGATTTATAACAGAAATTGAGGAGAAAGAATTAATTTTAATTTGAGTTATTATCACAGAATGAAACTTATGGATTTGTGCAGGTCCCCGGCCAGGACTTTCCACTCCCATTCCCTTCGGGCAGGTTTGGCCACGGGAGCTTAAAATACCACAAGAAGACCAAAGTTGCGATCTACGTCAGCACGGACGCTTACCGCAATTATCCCGTTCCCATCAGCGGCATGCCACGGACCTCCCACCTTTCAACAGCGGGAACGTCATTATAATATATTTGCACCTTATTATTGGGCTGATACGGCGGAATCATCATCCCCCCCTCCCCACCGTGGAAAATCCATCTACGATAAGAACATAAGAACTAGGAACAGGAGTAGGCCATCTGGCCCCTCGAGCTGCTCCGCCATTTAATGAGATCATGGCTGATCTTTGTGGACTCAGCTCCACTCTCCGGCCCGTACACCATATCCCCGAATCCCTTTATTCTTTAGAAAGGCATCTATCTTTTTCTTGAAAACGTTTAAAGAAAGAGCCTCAACTGCTTCACTGGGCAAGGAATTCCAGAGATTCACAACCCTTTGGGTGAAGAAGTTCCTCCTACACGCCATCCTAAATCTACCTCCCCTTATTTTGAGGCTATGCCCCCTAGTTCTGCTTTCCCCGACCAGTGGAAACAACCTGCCCGCATCTATCCTATCTATTCCCTTCATAATTTTATATGTCTCAATAAGATCCCCCCGCATCCTTCTAAACTCCAATGAGTACAGTCCCAGTCTACTCAACCTCTCGTCATAATCTAATCCCCTCAACTCTGGGATCAACCTAGTGAATCTCCTCTGCACTCCCTCCAGTGCCAATATGTCCTTTCTCAGGTAAGGAGACCAAAACTGAACAAAATACTCCAGATGCGGCCTCACCAACACCCTATACAATTGCAGCAGAACCTCACTAGTCTTGAACTCCATCCCTCTAGCAATGAAAGACAAAGCTCGATTAGCCTTCTTAATCACCTGTTGCACCTGCACACCAACTTTTTGCGACTCGTGCACCAGCACACCCAGGTCCCTCTGCGCAGCAGCATGTTTTTCACATCTTACCGTTTAAATAATAATCCATTCTGCTGTTATTCCTCCCAAAATGGATAGCCTCACATTTGGCAACATTGAATTCCATCTACCAGACCCTAGCCCATTCACCTAACCTATCCAAATCCTTCTGCAGACTTCCGGTATCCTCTGCACTTTTTGCTTTACCACTCGTCTTAGTGTCATCTGCAAACTTTCACACATTGCACTTGGTCCCCAACTCCAAATCGTCTATGTAAATTGTGAACAACTGTGGGCCCAACACTGATCCTTGAGGGACCCCACTAGTTACAGGTTGCCAACCAGAGAAACACCCATTTAACCCCACTCTCTGCTTTCTGTTAGTTAACCAATCCTCTACCCATGCTATCACTTTACCCTCAATGCCATGCATCTTTAGTTTATGCAGCAGCCTTTTGTGTGGCACCTTGTCAAAAGCTTTCTGGAAATCCAGATATACCACATCCATTGGCTCCCCGTTATCTACTGCACTGGTAACGTCCTCAAAACATTCTACCAAATTAGTCAGACACGACCTACCCTTTGTGAACCCATGCTGCATCTGCCCAATGGGACAATTTCCCTCCAGGTGCCCCGTTATTTCCTCCTTAATGATAGATTCCAGCATTTTCCCTACAACCGAAGTTAAGCTCACTGGCCTGTAATTACCCGCTTTCTGCCGACCTCCTTTTTTAAACAGTGGTGTCACGTTTGCTACTTTCCAATCCTCTGGGACCACCCCAGAGTCTAGTGAATTTTGATAAATTATCACTAGTGCGTTTACAATTTCCCAAGCCATCTCTTTTAACACTCTGGGATGCATCCCATCAGGGCCAGGAGACTTGTCTACCTTTAGCCCCATTAGCTTGCCCAATACTGCCTCCTTAGTGATTACAATCATCTCAAGGTCCTCACCTATCATATCTTTATTTCCATCAGTCACTGGCATGTTATTTGTGTCCTCCACTGTGAAGACTGACCCAAAAAACCTGTTCAGCTCCTCAGGCATTTCCCCGTCTCCTATTATTAAATCTCCCTTCTCATCTTCCAAAGGTCCAATATTTACCTTAGCCACTCTTTTTTGTCTTATATATTTGTAGAAGCTTTTTCTATCTGCTTTTATGTTCTGAGCCAGTTTACTTTCATAGTCTACCTTACTCTTCTTTATGGCTTTTTAGTAGCTTTCTGTTGTCCCCTAAAGACTTCCCAGTCCTCTAATCTCCCACTAATTTTTGCCACTTTGTATGTTTTTTCCTTCAATTTGATATTCTCCCTCACCTCCTTAGATATCCACGGTCGATTATTCCCCTTTCTACCGTCTTTCTTTTTTGTCGGTATGAACCTTTTCTGAACACTGTGAAAGATCGCTCGGAAGTTTCTCCACTGTTCCTCAACTGCTTCACCATGAAGTCTTTGCTCCCAGTCTACCTTAGCTAGTTCTTCTCTCATCCCATTGTAATCGCCTTTGTTTAAGCACAAAACACTGGTGTTTGATTTTACCTTGTCATCCTCCAAGTGTATTTTAAATTCCACCATATTGTGGTCGCTCCTTCCAAGAGGATCTCGAACTGTGAGATCATTAATCAATCCTGCCTCATTACACAGGACCAGATCTAGGACCGCTTGTTCCCTTGTAGGTTCCATTACATACTGTTCCAGGAAATTATCCCTGGCACATTCTATAAACTCCTCCTCAAGGCTGCCTTTACCAACCTGGTTAAACCAATCGATATGCAGATTAAAATCTCCCATGATAACCGCTGTACCATTTCTACATGCATCCGTTAATTCTTTGCTTATTGCCTGCCCTACCATCCTGTTACTATTTGGTGGCCTATAGACTACTCCTATCAGTGACCTTTTTGCCTTACTATTCCTGATTTCCACCCAAATTGATTCAACCTTGTCCTCCATAGCACCAATATCATCCCTTACTATTGCCCGGATGCCATCCTTAAACAATAAAGCTACACCACCGCCCTTACCGTCCATTCTATCCTTTCGTATAGTCTGATACCCTTGGATATTTAACTCCCAGTCGTGACCATCTTTTAACCATAGCGTGAAGTCAGAATGGCGCGAGTCATGACTGGCTTCAAAAGGTGTTCCCCTTGCGATCACCCCCTCCGAAGGGAGTTCAGAGGTGAGTGCAGCGATTTGGACGCTCCTCATCCCCCGGGGGCGGGAGAGTAGGGGGCTGGGAGCGGGAGTGAAACACTCCGGTTTTCACTCCGGCGTCGGCACTTAGACTCCCGATGGGAGAATTGCACCCGATGTTCCCAGAATGTTCGTCTCGGACCATGGATTACTAGTCCAGTGTCATTGCCACTATACCAGCATCTTTTTCCGAGTTCCCATATAAGCCAAGGCAGATATGGATGGTGGGCTTCCTTTGCAAAAGGGCTCTACTTTTTCTGTCACTTTTCTACAACAGCTGCAAGGCCACTTTTCACTTGTACCAGTCTTCATTTCCAAATTTTTTATCCCAAATTCAGATTCTCAAACTGCCCTGGTGGAATTTGAGTTTATATTCTCTGGTTCAACAGCACAATATCAGAACCACTACCTTGATTGATGAACTTAAGAAATTGGTACATATATTGTATAATATGTATCTGGTGCAGTAATGGTTTTAAAAGCGTGGGTTTGGGGTGTATGTGGCTGCTGCAGTAAGATTTTTAAAAATCATGGTTTAAAAGACAGACAGACTGTATGGCTGCAGAAGGTGCAATTAAGATTTTGTAAATGTGAGATCATCGTTGTTTCAAAACATGCGTATGTTGACAAAGAGAGGAAGAATGGGCAGCATGGTAGCACAAGTGATTAGCACTGTGGCTTCACAACAGCAGGGTCCCTGGTTTGATTCCCTGCTGGGTCACTGTCTGTGCGGAGTCTGCACGTTCTCCCCGTGTCTGCGTGGGTTTCCTTCGGGTGCTCCGGTTTCTTCCCACAGTGCACAGACGTGCAGGTTAAGTGGATTGGCCATGATAAATTGCCCTTAGTGACCAAAAAAGGTTTGGAGGGGTTATTGAGTTGTGGGGATAGGGTGGAAGTAAGGGCTTAAGTGGGTCAGTGCAGACTCGATGGGCTGAATGGCCTCCTTCTGCACTGTATGTTCTAATGGGATTTTGTTATTATTTCTGGGGAATCCCTGGGGAGTAGAAAGTTAGCGATATTGGGCGGGATTCTCTGGTCTACCATGATAATGTTTCTTGTCACAAGTAGGCTTACATTAACACTGCAATGAAGTTACCGTGAAAAGCCCCTATCGCCACATTCCAGCACCTGTTCGTGCACACAGAGGGAGAATTTTGAATGTCCAATTCATCTAACAGCACGTCTTTCGGGACTTGTGGGAGGGATACAGGGAGGGATAGACAGATACAGGGAGAACATGCAGATACACAGATACAGGGATAACGTGCAGACTCCACACAGACAGTGACCCAAGCCGGGAATTAAACCTGGGACCCTGGTGCTGTGAAGCAGCAGTGCTAACCACTGTGCTACCGTGCTGCCACGTGTTTCCCGACTGCACGTCATTCTCTGGCAGCTGGATTCTACCTTCCCGCTGATTGTCAATGGGATTTCCCGTTGTAACTACCGCACGCCGTCAGGAAACCCGCTCTGGGGGCTGCGCTGCCAACGGGAAAATTGAAGTCGCAACGACCGGAGAATTCTGGCCATTGTGTACAACCTCAAGCAAGCAGGTCATGGGATTTGAGTGGAAAGGGAATGATGTAATTAATGGGAAGAGCCAGGCTGTAGCAGGCAGAGTTTGGGTTAAATTTTGGCTGTGAGCTGTACAGTAGCTTCTGCAGAAGGCTGTCAGAGATTCAGCCTTAATCTGACAGGATCTCTCTCATCAAACAGTCTCTCCAGGATCTCTCTATCCAAACATTGGCAAATAATCCTGTGTTTGCTAACTCTCTTTGAAAGTGGCTTTAACTTGTGATGCATTTTTGCTTGTTTGGAGATAAAGAAGGTATCAGTTAGAAGTTAAATTGTTTCTTTATTTTGTTAAGCATTGTTTAAAGGGTAATTGTGAGCTGTATTTTTGCGCTGTTAAGACAGTAAAACACTGAGTATAATAAAGTTTGTTTCAATATACAACATCCCTATTTCTGCATGGAATCATTTCTGAAGGAAAGTATCCTTTCCTCACAGTTTTACAAATTAAAACCAAAGTACTGGGGTTCCTGTCCGCTATCCGAGCATATGTTGGGGTCTAGTCCGGGAACGTAAGACCTGTGTGAAATGGTCTGTCAGTTTTATTTTTTTACTTTTCACTGCAGGCTTTCCTAAAAGTGAATCTCTTCTTGCTGCTGATGTTATCCTGATCGGAGAAGATAAACCTGGATCAGGCAGAAATAGACAGAACCGCATAATTGATTCAAAAAATGAAGCGGTATCTTCAGTGTTGAACAGATTACATTGTCAGACGAAGGCAAAGCTTGACTGTCCTCCTACCCACACATCATTCTCCAAGGCTGAAGAATTGAGATTGCTGAAGCATTCATTACACCACACAAAGGTTCTGACTTTATCTCTTGACACACCAATTTATGAAACGGAATTACACCAAAACCGAAGCGACAGTTATGTCGTTTTTTTGATTACATCTTCAGTTAAAATTGCATATTACTCCACCAAGTGAAAATGTCCAGTTAACGAATGGATTATGTGCCAGGATCATGGAGATTTCTGATGAGCACGTAGGTGATCAAAACAAATCCAATAGGTTTTCCTGTGCTCTTAGCAACTACAATGATCAAACGAAACTGTTGAGGTTTCAGAATGAAATGAAATGAAAGGAAAACCGCTTATTGTCACGAGTAGGCTTCAATGAAGTTACTGTGAAAAGTCCCTAGTCGCCACATTCCGACGCCTGTTCAGGGAGGCTGGCACGGGAATTGAACCGTGCTGCTGGCCTGCTTGGTCTGCTTTCAAAGCCAGCGATTTAGCCCAGTGTGCTAAACCAGCCCCTGTAACTTATTGTTAAAATACTTAACACATAAAAAGACGCTGGCTTGAATTTTACACTCTCCCACGCCCCAGCAGGTTTTGAGGCGGGGGGAGGGGGGGTGAAATTACATTCCCTCCAGGATCCCGCCCATCCTAGCCCAGATGTGACTTTATGCTGGGGTGGGTAGCGCCTCAGATACTACCCTTGCCCCAATTAAGGCACTTAAGTGGCCACTTAATTGTCACTTATGTGCCTTTTCTCAACGTTTAGGCTGGGTGACACTAGATAGATCCAGGCACAAACAAAAAAGATTTCAATCCTTGATCTCAAGCCGAAGGCATTCGCCCCCCACCATCTGGCCTGCAAAATCCTACCAACTGTCCTGGCTTGACACAATTCACACCTCTTTAACCTGGGGTTACCCCATCTCTGGATCTGTAAAGATTTAATCACCTGCTAATGCTCGCATTCCAAGCATTGTCTGGCATCTTTGAATCTGTCTATATATGTGTTTCTGGAAAAGAGCTCTTCATTCACCTGAGGAAGGAGCAGCGCTCCGAAAGCTAGTGACATCGAAACAAACCTGTTGGACTTTAACCTGGTGTTGTAAGACTTCTTCCCGTGCTCAAGCCGAAGGGGCCGGGGTGTGTGCTTCAATTGGAAGTTCCCTTCTGACTGGAGGAGCCCTCCCATCAAGGACTGGATACCTCTGAACCTCCCTTCCCCTCCACTCTATCTCCCAATAATCCAATCACCCCCCTCGCAACCCCCCACCCCCCCCCCCCCCACCCACCCACCCACCCAAGAGACCTCTCTCCTGCCCCAGAATTCCTGCCACTTACCTCCATGTCTGACTCGAGGCATATCGCTGCAGTGCCTCCTACGGCCACTGCGGCGCTGTGTTTCGATGGGCCGGAGAGCTGTCAGCCAATTCTTTCAAGTGAGGAGGAAACCCCGCCTGCTGTCGAAATGGCCTGTCGAGCATCCGCCATCCACAATAATAATAACAAGCAGACCATGAGCCCCGGCAGAACCCTGACAGGGCAGGAACATGAAAGGATCCTACTCCCATCATTGGCGAACTGGGCATACATTTACTGGGTGTCCAAGGAGGTTAGTGTTACCAGCAGGAGAGAAAAAGGTGCAGTGGTAATGTCACTGGAACTGTAATCCAGAAGCCCAGGCCATTTGTCTGGGAACATGGGTTCAAATCTCATTGTGGCAACTTGTGTTAATAAGTAATAGCACCATGAAACTCTCATTGATTTTTGAGGCATAGAATATAAGAGCAGGGAGGTTATCATGCAGCTGTATAAAATGCTCATTACCAATATCAAGTGTACTGGGTGCATCACACTGCAGAAAGGATGTGATTGCACTTGAAAGAGTGCAAAGGAGATTCACCAGGATGTTGCCTGCGCTGGAACATTTCAGCTGTAAAGAGAGGCTGGTTAGGCTGGGGTTGTTTTCCTTAGAGCAGGGAAGGCTGAGTCGGGGCCTGATTGAGGTGTACAAGATTATGAAACACACCCGTTGGACTTTAACCTGGTGTTGTAAGACTTCTTACTAAGATTATGAGGGGCATAGACAGGATGGATAGTGATGTGTTGGGTGTTCCAGATCACATACAGGTCACTAACACTTGAAGTGGTGCAACACTATTTTATTAAAAGGTTAACTATTTAAATATACTTGAACTGTGAGTTTACACGATACTAGCTTTAACTAAAGACCTTTGCCTTGTCCTAACCAGTTGATGCACTCAGCACATGGTGAATGTCTGTGTTGCAGGCTGTGAGCTCTGTGCTCCTAGCTAGCTGCTACTCGAATGAGCGGGAACTCTGATGCCCTCTGCCTTCATTGTGCGTGTGCTCTCACTGGTGATTGGCTGCTGTGTTGTGTATGTTGATTGGTCCCACAGTGTGTCCATCAGTGTGTGTCTGCACCATGATATACTGGTGTATATTATGACATCCCCCCTTTTATATTAAAAAATGTGCCTGCGTGACAATAAATAGTGTGTGGTGAATGTTCCTGACTACATGTGTGCGAAATATTTACAGGACTATGTACATAAAACAAAGCTATTTACATGGGAAGGTGCCTGGTGCAGAAAAAACAGTGTCACACAAATAACGAGATGAACATTATATACAAACCACTTGACCGATTAAACGGAAGAACAGAACAGACCATAGTGTCCATTAGTGCACAAAGTTCACAAATTATGTCTCTGAAGTGGGCGACTAATTCTAGTTGACCGCCTCAAGGGTGGGTCAGGAGCCACCGGCTGAGGAGCGGGCTGGACTGCGTCAGAGTGAGGAGGATGCAGAGTAAACAGAATCTCCGCATAGTCCAGGTCAGGGACAACAGGAGGGCGTGGCACTGGCGGGGATCACGTAGCAAGTGCGGAACAAGACGAAGGGCACGCCGATTACGGCGCAGAATGGAACCACCCAGTAGACGAACCAGGAACGAGCGGGGAGACACCTGCCGAAGAACCACAGCAATTGCAGACCAGCCACCATCCAGAAGATGGATGCGGACATTGTCATCTGGAGCCAGAGCAGGGAGATCAGCTGCACGGGAGTCATGAGCCTCCTTGTGCTGTGCACGAGACACTGGCATTCATTGAAGGATCGGAACGTGGTCGAGGTCTGGGACGTGACTGGACGTCACCGTCGTCCTCAGGGTGCGACCCATGAGCAGCTGGGCTGGCGACAGGCCAGTGGACAGTGGAGCCGAGCGATAGGCCAGCAGGGCGAGGTAGAAGTCGGATCCCGCATCAGCCGCCTTGCAGAGGAGCCGTTTGACTATGTGGACGCCCTTCTCCATTTTCCACTGGATTGGGGGTACAGGGGACTGGATGTCGCATGTACAAAGTTGTACGTCCTGGCAAAGTTGGACCATTCCTGGCTTGCGAAGCAGGGGCCATTGTCTGACATCACAGTGAGTGGGATGCCGTGACGAGCAAAGGTGTCCTGGCAGGCACGGATGACTGCAGATGATGTGATGTCGTGCAAACGTACCACCTCCGGGTAGTTTGAAAAATAGTCTACAATCAGAACACAGTCCCTACCCAGCGCGTGGAACAGGTCGATGCCGACCTTGGACCAAGGGGACGTGACCAACTCATGGGGCTGTAGGGTCTCACGTGGTTGGGCCGGCTGGAACCGCTGACAGGTGGGGCAGTTGAGCACTGTGTTGGCGATGTCGTCATTGATGCCGGGCCCGTCGGCGGCACTTCTCCACGGCAAGATGGCCCTCGTGTAGCAGTTCCAAGACAAGCTGGCACATGCTGTGCGGGATAACAATGCGGTCCAGCTTCAGGAGGACACCATTGACTACCGCCAGAACATCTCTGATGTTGTAGAATTGCGGGCATTGGCCCTTGAGCCACCCGTCTGTTAGGTGGCACATGACACGCTGTAGCAGGGGGTCAGCCGCAGTCTTGCGGCGAATTTGGACGAGGCGTTCAACCGTGGCCGGTAGATTGGAGGCCACGAAGGCGACATGGGCGTCAACCTGGCAGACGAATCACGTTGGGTCACACAGGGTGTTGACTGTCCTGGACAGAGCGTCGGCTATGATCAGGTCTTTGCCCGGGGTGTATACGAGCTGCAAGTCATATAGCCGGAGTTTGAGCAGAATGCGCTGGAGGCGAGGCGTCATGTCGTTCAAGTCTTTTTGTATTATATTGACCAGCGGGCGATGGTCGGTCTCGATGGTGAATTGGGGAAGGCCGTACACATAATCATGAAACTTGACGACACTGGTCAAAAGGCCCAGGCACTCCTTGTCTATCTGCGGGTGAGAATATGGCTCAAGCTAGAATAGAGCTCGATGGGAAAATGAAATGTCAACAGAGCTTTTAGTCTAATGGAATGTCAAGGCTTTCTGTAATCGTTTATGCTTTTGCGCTAGACAGTTTGCAGTAACAAGACACGGCCTTGGGAATCGTTTCTAATTCTACAGATAACTATATTTTAGCTGAGAGCCACAGAATGCTGTAATTCTCAGACCTCCTCTAAGGGGGCTGTCCTTAGGAAGGAAACATTGTCATTCAATTATATATAAGTAACTGTCTGTTGTATTAACTTTGGCTTGCTACTGTAGACTCTCTGAAGTACAGTGCTCAAGTCCCGGCCGTGAATAAACGTACGTTTGTTGAAGTAACTTGGTGTTCGATTGATCATTTCATCTGGACTGAAGGGAAACTAATTCACATTCGGTAGCAGAGAATGGTTCTCAACGAGCCTCGCCAGGAGCAGTCGGTGTAACTGACAGATCGTGTCCGGAGGCGAAGGAGGGATCGGGCCCCCAAATGTGAGTACCCTTGTTATCACTTTGGTTTCCCCCTCCGCTGTACTGAGCATAACCTAGTCCTACCGTCTGTGTCTGGAGAGACTGTTACGAGATCAGGTCAGACCGGCGAACCCGTTACAGTCCGGGTTAGAGGCCCAAGACAGGGTTAGAGGCCTGTAAGAGGTTAGAGTCCTCTTTGAATCAGGGTTAGAGGCCCGCAAAAGGTTAGAGTCCTCTTCGAATCAGGGTTAGAGGCCCATAAGAGGTTAGAGTCTTCTTCGAATCAGGGTTAGAGGCCCTTAAGAGGTTAGAGTCCTCTTCAAATTAGGGTTAGAGGCCCGTAAGAGGTTAGAGTCCTCTTCGAATCAGGGTTAGAGGCCCGAAAGAGGTTAGAGTCCTCTTCGAATTAGGGTTAAAGGCCCGTGCGCGAGGGTTAGAGGCCCTCGGCCGAAGAAAGTTGCTTGGCTGTTGATGATCCTTCTGGTTGCTTGATACCTTCGCAATAAAAGGTTGCCCTTAAAACAAGTGATTGTCTCAACCAGTGTCTTGACTTGTTCGACACTCCGGGTTGACTATTGGCTACAGTGGAGAATGGATAACTCCGTCCAAATTATAGAACTTCCCATCAGGTGTGGATGACGCCTTAAACTCCACAATAAACAGGGTTTCACCGTTGCGTACCCTGTCGGAACACTCAAACAATTGCCTAAGCCTCCTGATTGGGTAACGGGGCAGGATAACCCCGTTTAAATTCTTGATTGAATAAGCGATTTAGGATCGCCATCAAAATTAAGTAGGTAACCACAAGGATCATCCGAGGATAGGAGACAATGGGTAATACTCTGGATAGCACCTCTGATAGTGGAAGCGCGCTTCAGACTCTTTGGGAACAGTATTTGGAACATTCTAAGCAGCTGCGGCAGTTGTCGGGGGAATTGCATAAGATTTTGGGAAAGGGAAAATGGCTCCTGGGAGGATCAAAAGATTTGCCCGCGGTTATGGAGGCATAGCAGATTATTTGGCGACATAACCGTAGCTCCACGACTAAGAAATTGATTGAGTTATGGCGGGAGTACTGCCAAAAATTAAAAAATACATCTTTATTGGCTAGTTGGCAGGCTAACGCTTTAAAGTTGGGTATTGAATTAACAGAAGGGGGAATTGTTAAGACTGCGGAGGTTTTGAGAAAGGAATGTGCCCACCATAGAAAAAGACCTAAGTCTGTAAAAAAAAACATTTCTAAATCAGGACCGTACGGACGAATGGCCGGCCATGCCTTGACCGAGGGAGACGATGAGGATGACCCTGAAAATTGGCAATATAGGGGACGACCGACCATTACACCGCCACTACGGCCGCCTCCACCTTACATTCAAGCCCTTTATCCACCGCTCCCACCGCCACTACCACCACCTCCGCCGTCGCAAGGAGGTCCGGCGACTCGCACTCGTTCTAAAACCCGTGCTAATCAATTCCCACAGATGAATCAAGAGTTAGTCCCGGGAAAAGAGGGGGCACGTGTGAGGGATGTCCATGATTACCCAGACGATTATCAGCCGCAGTGTTAGTTCCCCGTCCGGCAAGTTCCCAATATAGCATACAACCCTGCCAACCCCCGGGGCCCAACAATCAGGCATTTCAAAATAATTATTATAATTAATAAATTAATCAAATTTGATACTACTGATTCAGTATTAATAAATTATACAATATGTTAATAATACAGATAAACAGTTGATTGATCAGTAACATTTCAATAATAGTATTTCAGCTCAAATTCATCGATTGGGGGTACAGTTGGGTTAGTTTGAATCATTCTAATAGTTGGTCCCCTGCGTTTAGCGAATAGTTTTTTAATGCACTTAGCACATTGGTATGTTATGTAAATGATGAATACAGCTATACAGGAGAATAGGCTTATTCTTATTGTGGACATTCCAGTGTGTCCAAGCCACCCACAAATGTTATCCCAGAGAGAGATAAAGTGGGATGGATCAAGTTTTTTGATTTCTTTTTGGATATGTAATGCCAAATCTTCAACTTCTTTAGAGTTATTGGGAATGAAAGTGCAACATTCTGCATTTTGACATCTTCTGGATTATACACAAAAGCTTGTTGAAAGGGTAAATTTTCTTGCAGAGACAAAAAGAGGCGTATAGCTTGGAATGATGCCATTCGCATCTTTAAACTTAAAAAAAAATATTTGTCACTCAAATGGACTGGGAGTAAAAATTGGATTGCTGCCAAATTCCCATTATCAAATGTCTTTAAACGACCTGTTCTTTTGGAATATAGATTTGCTTTTAATCAGAGTTTTAGTTTTTTTTTTACAACCAGCTTCCACATTGTTTGAAGTTTTAATTTCCAGGATAATTCTAAACATTTATTTTAAAATATCAAACACAATAACTTATTAAACATATAACTAAACCAATCTCATGCTGTCTCTTGGTTTTCTGTAGATGAATTTGTCGATTCTATTAAAGAAAGCACAACTAACAAGATATGTTAATTTCTTAAAATTAATAAAGCAATATTCAGAATAATGACAGTTTTCTTAAGTTGACAGTTCTTGACTATCCCGCCTGCACTCAGATCCTTGCTTCTATTTACAACAGCCTCCAGTCGGTGGGTAACCTTACCCTCCAGCAGGACATTGTGGTTTACAGCTCCCACTCTGTCACGGCCCTGCTCGGCCAGCTCCAAACCCAACATTTAACCATGGCTCGGCAGAACAAATACGAGATTTATCTCCTGAATAATCCCAAGCTCCAATTTCGCCACTGCACCACCATCAATCCAGCAAGTTTTCTCTTCGAACCACCCTCGGAATGCTCACAGCCAGGCCACGATTGCCTGACGCTCCTCAGAGAGGAAGCCTCCGTGCGCGATTATTTCATTGACACTCCCCTGCCCGATGCAGACTTAACTGTTTTCACCGACGGCAGTGCTTCCGTCGGCGAAAGGGGGGATAGATTATCAGAGTACGCTATAGTTAATCTGCAGGGAGAAACCTTGGAAGCAGCAGCATTTGAAACGCCGTTCTCCGCCCAACAAACCGAGCTATTTGCACTTATCCGAGCGTGCGTGTTAGGAGAGAATAAGAAAATAAACATTTACACAGACTCCAGCTAAGCATTTGGAGTCACACACGACTTCCGTCAATTATGGAAGAACAGGGGATTTCTTACATCTGCAGTCACTCAGAGATCCCACAAACAGTTAGTTACACAATTACTACAGGCTTTAATGCTCCCTAAACAAATAGCCGTAATAAAGTGCGCTGCCCATACGACAGGCAAAACCCTGGTGAACGAGGGTAATCGGCAGGCGGACCACCAAGCCAAAGAGGCTTCTCGCTTAAAAGACATGGCGGTACCAAAAATGATGAGCTAGACTAAAAGCTCTAAGGGTCAGTCTCCCTCTGAAAAACCAATGCCGACCATCACTGACGTCATTCAGTTACAAGAGGACGCTTCTGTCTGTGTAAAAAGACTATGGGAAGAATTGGGGTGTTGTTATGATCATGTAAACAAATTGTGGGTCACCCCGGCAGGGCAAACTTGTACGCCCGATGCATTGGCAGCCTGGGTCACCGAATGTGTTCACTTTGCAACTCATTGTGGTGCGCGAGCTACGGGTGATGTATTTCTCAAGACTTGGTGGTATCCAAGACTGCAGGACATAGCGCAAAACATTAGCAGTCGTTGCCTAGTATGTCAGCAGTATAATCCTGGAAAAGCAATACCCTGTGAAATGGGTAAAACCCCGCTACCGGAAGGTCCCTTTGAGACACTCCAGATGGATTACATTGAGTTGGAAAGATGCCAATGTTATAAACATGTATTGGTTATTGTTGATGTATTTAGTAAATGGATAGAAACTTACCCCACTGTAGATAACAAAGCTTCCACGGTAGTAAAAGTTTTGATGCGAGAAATTGTTCCTAGATTTGGGATTCCATATCAATTAAGCTCTGATTATGGACCTCATTTTGTGGGACCGATCAATGAGGAATTTTGTACTCAGCTGGAAATAAAACAACAATTACATAGCGCATACCGACCCCAAGCAGCGGAAATGGTAGAAAGGGCTAATCAGACATTAAAAACAAAACTGGCAAAACTACAGGCAGAGACTGGAGCCACTTGGCTCAAATTATTGCCTATTTCCCTCTTCCAAATACGTGCAACCCCAGCTGGAAAAACGCGACTGAGTCCCGCCAAAATTTTATACGGAAGACCCTTGCATACTCCTTGGGATCAAGGAAAACCTAAGGAAGTACAGTTTCAGCATATGACCACTGAAATGGCCAACTATGTGATAGCCTTGACTAAAGTACTAAAAGGCCTCCATTCACGGGTACGAGCTGCTTATGAGGAGATACCTCCCTTGTCCAGTTCTGTCACTATTAATCCGGGGGAGTATGTTCTGATTCGTAATTGGGTTAGGAAAGGATTAGAACCCCGATGGGAAGGACCACACCAGGTCCTACTCACTACTCCCACTGCTGCAAAAGTGGGAGGCAGAAATGCCTGGATCCACATCCACCATTGTAAGGTTGTGAAAATGCAATAGAAAATAATCCTCTGTTTTGAGCCCTAGGTAATAACTCCGACATCACTTAAAGGATGAAGGACACAATTATTATCGTAACCCTGCTGGGACTTTTGGAAACGGGAGGAGAGGCCAAGCGAAGAACGTGTGGCCCCAAGGGAAGATGGACTCATCACCTCTGTCGAGGAGACACCTTACAATGCACCAGTCAAGGCTCGGGAGAAGGACCTTGGAACGTGACCCCTGCGGACGGATGTTCGGCCTATGTACAAGGATGCAATCGGACCATACTCATCAGTGGAGTGACTAAGGGCAACCTACCCTGTCATCAGGTCAACTGTAAATGGGACTATAGCTGCAGAAACAAAAAAAAGACTTTACCCTTGGGATGCGAAAAAAAAGGGAATTACATGTAAACACGTATATGTCTGTATATGTCATATGTGTACGCAAAGGACATGAATGTTTCTGGTTGCTGGGTATGTACACATATCCCGACCCATGCTAAGGGAGGGATCCCCCTCAGACCTGTTCCGCTTAACCTATCAGAAACAGTAGAATGGTATATTTACCAGAATGGTACTCGTCAATCCCTAGGACTATAAGAATTGCATCTATGGTAAGACACCCAGACGGCGGGGTAGCTTCTAGTTTAGCGTTGCTCCCCATATCCTCAGGACCTTGGAAAGAGGGGGGCTATCCAATGAAAACCTTTGAGATGAGGTACCAACCAAGTTATAACAGATCCCACCAGCCTCCGTTTCTTACCCTCACTAATACCACCAACATGGGAAGACTACTGGGAATAGTATGTTTAGTAAGAAATGTGGTTAAAGGGATATTTGTAGGTGCTAGTCAATGTGAGCACAGATTTGTGGTGGCCAACATATCCGAGGTCTATCCAGTACATACGTCTCCTCAGTTTTATGGGTGTACACAGGACGTCCCATAAGCAAATGGGACAGGTACCTTCAAGTACTCCTTAATTGCTGAAGGGTTTGATGTGGACAAACTCACCGTACAATGGGACGTACTTTATTTGTGGCCACAAAGCATATCCCTGGCTGCCAGAGAATTGGACGGGATCCTGTTATCTGGGGTATGTAGTCCCTTTTATACACCACCTCGCCAATTTAGGCGACCATTACCAAATGATGAAGTGACAAAAGAGAGCAATAACCGAAACGCAGTGATACTTTGGGATCCTGCCTCCCCCTATCGGGGTAGCTCTTGCAATTAAGGAAATAAGGAAGATAGCAAAAATCCTGTAGGAGGTAGCAAACGACACCACTGAAGCATTGACTGAGATGAATAATAAAATGGTGGCAATAAGAACCGTAGCCCTACAAAACCGAATGGCCCGCGATTACTTCCTTGCAAGCAAAGGTGGGACTTGTGCCGTGATCGGTTCGGAATGTTGCACCTACATCCCCGATAGTTCGGAGAACATCACCCACCTCGTGGATCATATCCGCACAGAGGTTAAGGAGCTGCATGAAACATCAAGGGATGGGTGGTTAGATTGGTTATTTGCCGGATCATGGGGGTCTTACCTAGTGCATGGATTAATAATCCTAGTAGTTGTAATACTTGTAATAATCATGTTCAGCTTCCTAATGAAATGTTTGTGTCAAAGTGTCGGTGCAGCAGTAATTCCCCAACAGTTAATACAGCAACATGAAGTGAGCCTTGAAGAGTTAATGGATGTGAAAGAAAGTGCAGAGGAACGTAAGAAAATGATAGAAGTACAGATAGAATGGGAGAGACTGAGATAATTGGCTATGGATTAGAAATTATCATGAAATCATAAAAGGGGGGAATGAGAATATGGCTCAAGCTAGAATAGAGCTCGATGGGAAAATGGAATGTCAAACAGAGCTTTTAGTCTGAAGCTAGAATCGAGCTCGATGGGAAAATGAAATGTCAAACAGAGCTTTTAGTCTAATGGAATTTCAAGGCTTTTTGTAATCGCTTATGCTTTTGCGCTAGACAGTTTGCAGTAACAAGACACGGCCTTGGGAATCGTTTCTAATTCTACAGATAACTATATTTTAGCTGAGAGCAACAGAATGCTGTAATTCTCAGGCCTCCTCTAAGGGGGCTGTCCTTAGGAAGGAAACATTGTCATTTAATTATATATAAGTAACTGTCTGCTGTATTAACTTTGGCTTGCTACTGTAGACTCTCTGAAGTACAGTGCTCAAGTCCCGGCCGTGAATAAACGTACATTTGTTGAAGAAACTTGGTGTTCGATTGATCATTTCATCTGGACTGAAGGGAAACTAATTCTCACGCGTAGCGCTGTTCCATGGGGGTCATGGCACGTGACGCATATGCAACGGGGGCCCATGATGAGGCCTCATCGTGTTGCAGGAGCACTGCCCCAATACCAGATTGGCTGGCATCGGTCAAAATATTTGTCTCTTTCGCTGGATCAGAAAAGGCCAATACCGGGACCCTGGTAAGTTTGGTTTTAATTTCTGTCCATTCGCGCTCGTGCGCGGGAAGCCATTGGAAGTCTGTCGTCTTCCTGAGCAGGTTCCTGAGAGCTGTGGTATGAGAGGCATGGTTAGGGATGAACTTCCCTCGGAAGTTGACCATGCCAAGAAATCGGAGGACCGCCTTCTTGTCCTCTGGCTTTCACATGACTGTGATGGCAGCCACCTTGTCCGCATCCGGCCGCACAACCAACTGGGAGATGTGGTCCCCTAGGAACTTGAGTTCCGTCTGGCCGAAGGAGCATTTGGCTCTGTTGAGGCGTAGGCCCTGCTCCCGTATGCGTTTGAACACGCGCTGGAGGCGACTGCTATGCTCCTGCGGGGTGGTGGACCAAATGATTATGTCGTCGACGTAGACGCGAACACCTTCAATGCCTTCCATCATTTGTTCCATGATCCTGTGGAACACTTCTGACGCTGATATGATCCCAAACGGCATTCTGTTGTAACAATATCTGCCAAAAGGGGTGTTAAAGGTACACAGTTTCCCGCTGGATCTGTCGTCTGTTGAATTTGCCAGAATCCTTTCGAGGCGTCAAGTTTGGTGAAGAGCTTGGCCCGAGCCATCTCGCATGTGATCTCTTCGCGCTTGGGGATTGGGTAATGCTCCCTCATTATGTTGCGATTCAAATCCTTTGGATCAATGCAGATTCTCAGCTCGCCGGAAGGCTTCTTTACGCACACCATGGAACTGACCCAGTCGGTTGGTTCCGTAACTCTGGAGATCACCCCTTGGTATTGGAGGTTCTGTAGCTGCTGCTTGAGGCGGTCCTTGAGGGGTGCTGGGACTCTGCGAGGTGCATACACCACAGGCGTGGCGTTCTGTTTGAGTAGGATCTTGTAAGTATTTGGGAGCGTGCCCATGCCTTCGAACACGTTGCGGTGCTGGTCGATGATGGCGTTGAGTTGCGCCCTGAAGTCAGCATCCTGGAAGGCAGACATGTCATCAGGAGAGAGAGAGTGAACTCTTTGAACGAGGTTTAGCGGTTTGCACGCCTGTGCGCCAAGCAGGGAGTCCTTCGAGCAGCCCACGATCTCGAAAGGAAGGATGGCTTTTTGTGACTTGTGCGTCACTTCGAGTTGGCATGAGCCGGTAGCAGGAATGATGTTGTCATGCTAGTCCAATAGCTGGCAGGCCGATGGGAGAATGGTTGGTTTGACACAAAGGCTTTGGAAAGCAGACCACACCATGAGATTGGCGGAGGCACCAGTGTCTAGACGGAATCATATTTGGGACCGGTTGACCGTCAGGGTGGCACACCACTCATCGTCTGGATCGATGCTGTATACATACAGCAGCTGGTGTCTTTGCTTCGGGGACAGCCTGTTTTTCGTTACGACACCGACTCGAAAAGATGCCTTCGGGTCCTCGGTGTCACTGCTGTGTGGGAGGTCGGAATCGGACTCGGTGACCGTGGGTTGAATTGCCCGAACATTCCTGCGAGGCTGGCTGAAGCGATATGAATTGGAAGGCTGAGCTGCTCGACAGCAGGCAGCATAGTGGCCAAGTCTTTCACATCGTAGGCATTGTCGAGATTTTGCGGGGCATTGCCGCTTTAATTAGGCAGAGCCACAGTTGCCGCACGTCGTGACGTCAGCACGTTCGCTGCGCACCGCGCATGCGCGGTGCAGTCATGTATGGTGCGCGCCTGCGCATTATGTTCCTCAACGTAGCCGTCCCCTCGTTTGGTGTGTACAAGCGCGGGAGTCCGCGAAAAGCTTGCGAAAGGGCAGTCCTCATCCATGCTGAGGCCCTGGAGGTGCTCAATCACTTGGACCCGTTCCGCCTTGTGGGGACCTTGCCGCGCCGTTTCAGCCGCTTGTTTATGGGAGTAGCGACTGGTGGCATTTTCATGTAGGACACAGGTCTCGATGGCGGTCGCTAGGGTGAGTTACTTTATTTTGAGGAGTGCTGATGTAGGGGATCGACTGAACACCGAAAACGATCTGGTCACGTATCATGGAGTCGGAGGTGGGCCCATAGCTGCAAGATTGCGCAAGGTGCGGATGTGCATTAGAAAGTATTGGAAAGGTTCGTCCTTACCCTGCAAACGCTGCTGAAACACATAGCATTCGAAACTTTCATTCACCTCTACGCTGCAGTGAGTGTCAAATTTGAGGAGAACCGTCTTGAACTTCGTCTTGTCTTCGTCATTTGTAAAGGTGAGAGAGTTGCAAATGTGGATGGCATGGTCCCCGGCCGTGGAGAGGAGAAGAGCAATCTTTCTGGTGTCCGAGGTGCCCTCCCTGTCCGTGGCTTCGAGGAAGAGCTGGAAGCGCTGTTTGAAAATCTTCCAGTTGACCCCGAGGTTGCTGGCGGTGCGGAGCGGCGGCGGCGGGCTGATGTTGTCCATGTTGCAGGATGACGGAATGCTGGCGGAAGGCAGATCACTTGCAGGTAGGTCTAAGAAGTGCTAGTATGCAACCACACCTGGTATCATGATGTGTTGGGTGTTATGGATCACATACAGGTCACCAACACTTGAAGTAGTGCAACACTATTTTATTAACAGGTTAACTATTTAAACATACTTGAACTGTGGGTAAATACGATACTAGCTTTAACTAAAGACCTTTGCCTTGTCCTAACCAGTTGATGCACTCAGCACATGGTGAATGTCTGTGTTGCAGGCTGTGAGCTCTGTGCTCCTAGCTAGCTGCTACTCGAATGAGCGGGAACTCTGATGCCTCCTGCCTTCATTGTGCGTGTGCGCTCACTGGTGATTGGCTGCTGTCTTGTGTATGTTGATTGGTCCCACTGTGTGTCCATCAGTGTGTGTCTGCACCATGATATTTTGATGGAGTGTTCAGCGGGAAGAGGAGAAAGGCAGATAGCAAATTTGCCTTAGGCTGTCAGAAATCAAAGAAGGGGCACCGTCCTGGGGAGAGGTAGGAAAGAGTTAAGAAAGGCTAAAACTCTTTGGGCAGAATTTTCCAGCCAAGTTAAAGGTGGGCGGGGAGGGGGAACAACTCGGTAGGAGATGAAAAGTCTGTCTCTTGCCAGCGTAAAAAACAGCGGGAATGTGCGCTTCCGCCAGTCGTGGGTGGGTCACCATTCCAGCAGCCGGATCGAAGCCGTTTTGCAACCTGTTATTGGGATGCAGGTGAAGGCCCGACCAGTATTGACCCCCTCCCCACAAGTCCAATTATCCACGCCACCAGTGGGTTTTCATGCCGGTCCATAGCGCATCTGGACAAGCGTGGCGTGTCAGACTTACCCGGAAGGAGGTCCAGGGCAGCTCAAGGAGATCAAAAGGGAAGATGGATGGAGGCCTCCAACAACTGGACCCTGGAACACCGCAAAGAGTGTGTGGATAGAGCATCATCCACGTGGGTCACCTAACTTCAGGATTCCAGGAAATGGATCTTCTCCTTCAACAGTGAGTAGGTTGATATAAGGCGCCCAGATAGAATGGAGGAGCGTGAACCATTCAGCCCGCCCCATCGTGCAAATGCTGGAAAGCCCCTGACTGCCAATTACGTCAATGTCGGGCGTTACGCATGAATTCCCACCAGCCTCTGCAGTGGGAAAGTTTCCCTATTCCCGCTGGACCACAGAACGTAGTCCCAGAATGAAAAGCTCCACCCATAGACTATGTCGGTGGAACACCAGAGCTGTGTGTCAGAAGCAATTCAATAACCTCCTAAGATCAGCAAAAATAAATCAGCCAAGTAACAGGAAAGTGAATTGAAACAAAGAGATGTTGGTGATTATTCCCTGCCCTAGATTGGTGACATCCTGTCCTCCAGGTCGGGGCTGTGGTTACGACTGGGATAGGAGGCGTGTGCATTTTATCTATCACCACTACTCCACAGGTCAGACCATTAATTTAAAAGTTTAGTTCACTCACTAAGAGATTTTAACCAGGTATCTTTCAATAAACTCAGAACAATTGATTTATGGGAAAACAGAACTTATTTTTTCACAAGTTGCAAGAACTGGCTAACATACAATTATAACCTGGACTATCAATATCTTCCTAAAAATTCCTCAGCGCACACACAGGGGACACAAGTAGTTTCTGCAGAGGTGCCGGGGTTAGAAAAACAATGTGTAAGTTTGCAGAGATTTGATACTGTTGATCAGGAGCTCCCTTGTGTGCTGCTCCCAGTAGATGTCTGGAGGTTCTCACCAGTGGAGCTCTGGCATGGAGGAGAATCCAGAGCTGAATCAATTCTTCTCGTCTCAGTTTTCCAGCTGCAGGCATGTTGGGCGGGATTCTCTGTTGCCCAATGCCCAATGCCGATATCGTAATCGGAGATCGGGCGAAGAATCCATTCCGACGCCGGTCAACCACGCTCCGCCCCACGGAAGTGGCGTAATCGCATTGCGCGCTGCACGCTGTTGGAACAGCGTTGGTGCATCACCTGAAGTCCCTCCCGCGATGCTTCACCCCCGATGGGCCGAGTTTCAAACCACGCGGTTGACGTGCGGTCTGAGCGGTCGGGAGCCCGGCGTGGCGGCTGCGGACTGTGTCCAGCTCCGCCACACTCGAACGGGAGCCATGCCGCCGGCCTGGGGGCTTCCGCGAGGGCTGCGGGGACTGGTGGGGGTGGCCTGTGGGGTCACGGATGGCGGGTCAGGGCCGCGCATGGCCGTCGGCATGTTGTATGGCGTGACTGCTGCATGTCGTCGCCAAGTGCATGGGCCATTCTCCAGCCATTTTCGGCGGGGGAGCCGGGAGTTTCACCCGGCACCGCTGCTCGCCCCTCCCAGAATCGGTGAGGGTTCGGCACCGATTTTGGTGTCGTAAAACGGCCGCAGGTTCGCCGTTTCAGCCGGCTGTTAGCCGCTGAAACGGTGAATCCAGCCCATTAATTAAATTGAATGTTCAAAACAAACACCTCTTGTCCCTCAAGTACCTCTTGAAAAGGCACTGCCGTTCCCAGCCTAGAGGTGACCTCATGACCTTTTTGCAAAAAGAAGTGTCCAAATCATATAATGTTCTGTAAAAATTTGAAAAGAAAAGTATCGTCTCGAAAGCTGATTTTCCCACATAGTGGTTCCCGTCTCACTCCAGAGACTTTGAGTACAATGTCTAGGCTGACTCTCCAGCGCAGTAGCGAAGGTCGCGCTGTACAGTTGGCGGCCCTATCATTTAGGTGACATATTAAATTGGGGCCCTTTGGTAGTCAATGCGAATTGTTTTGCGTCCTGCTCAGAATACGATGAAATTGAAGTTTCTTTCACCTTGTACATTCAAATTGCCTTCTACCTGTTATTACTATCATGCATTCCACACATCATGGCAGGTTATAACTGCAGGACCGGGACTATGTTGTAGGTATTGAATGTCATGATTTCTTCCTACAGGAGGAGACATCATGTAATCTCACTTGTCAATAGCAGACATTTGTACATTTAGTCAGTCTGAAGTGCAAGCTCTGGAAATCCCTGAAAGTAGCTGACCTCGAAATCCAGAGCTCCAATTCTCCTTCAGTGGGTTCAGGGTATGTATAGCTTTACTAATAGAATAAAATAAGCTACCAGCTTCCCCATAAGAAATCCACAAAATAGCTTTTCTGCTAGCGTGCTGCTCACACAGATTCAAAATAATAGAACTGGTTTGCAATCCCTTCTGCTCCTGATATTGTTGGTGGATTAACCATGATCAATGTGTGGGGATACGGGGATGGGGCAAGGGAGTGGTGCAAGTAGAGTGCTCTTTCGTAGGCCTCCACCGCGGGCTACACCCACGCGGTGTTGGCCTGGGTGGCACGCAAGGTCAGCGCCACCTCCTGCCCCTGCAGGCGCTGGATGGGTGGCTGACAGCCCCTCATGCAGACCCTGGCTCTCTGTCTGCATCTCCGATGGGACCGGCCTTTCCAGAAGCCCGAAGCTGGTCCCCGGGTTGGGACCACCCTCCGACCTTCCGCCCCCTCGGGGGTTCCTCCCTCCACCTGATGTGCAGCCGCACATGTGTGGTGAGCACCAGACGGTGCCCCAGAAACCTCTTCAATTAAGTGCCCAACCGAGGTGAGTGTCTCTGGGATGGTGGAGGGTGTTGGAGATGGGAAGTCAGTGTCGGCTCCGGTCTGGTGCTCCAGGGTATCTTGGTCTGCGATTCAAGGGCTCACGTCGCTGTCCATGTCCTCTTCCTCGCTTCTATCCGCTTGGAGTTGGGGTTGTGTTTGGGGTCAGGGAACACCATAAGGACCCGCCTCATCGACAGGTGATCCTGCGAGACACAAGACATGATGCATGATTGGATCACAGTTTGGGTGATGGTTGGTGATGGAGGGGGCTGTAGGGGCATCAGCCTCAAGTGTTAATCACAACCCTGGCGAATCCAACAACCTTTTCATTGGAATCGATCGTGTTTCACGTGGCGTCGTTGCTAGCCCATTATCGTTGTTGACTTGTTCCGGGAGCGGCGCCAATTTTGTTGTGGTCGAAGTCCACCGATTCTGTACTGTTGTCAACAGTTAGTCTCTGAAATGGAGATTACCGCACAAGGCAACAGATGCACAGGAGCACTAATTCCCACCAAATTCACCTCTTTTGCCACACACCATCCTCAGTTGGAGCCAAATCACTGTTCCTTCATTGTTGCTATCAAAATGTTACTGGGCAGCTGGGTGAGAGCAGCTATCCCACGTGGACTATTCGGGAAGAAGGCCTATCACAGGCAATGATGGATGGGCCAGAAACACCAACCAAATGGACTAAAATGAATTGAAAAATCATTGCTCACTGCTGTGGTCTTCTCAGGCCAGGTGCTGCTGAAATCCTGGGGTGGCATTTTTAACTCCAGATTTGACCATGCCAAAGCTCCCCTGTTTCGGAGTCTCATTTGCCACTCTGCATTAACGTCAGCGGATACCCACATCAAAACCCTCACCCAGCTGCCTTTGCAGGCCAGCATTGACTCCAGGCACCAGTGTCTCAAGATTTAAATCTCTTAACTTTGTTTTGAATTCCCTCTATACCCCCTCGGCCTTATCTCTGTAACCTCCATCAACTCGACAACTCCCCACATGAACTCTCTTTTTCCCGAATCCAGAACACCCCCTTACCCTTCATTCTATCTTTTGGTGGTCATGCCTACAATCACCTCTGGAATTCCCTCCCGGAGCCATTCACCTTTTTCGGCACACTCTCCTCCTTTCTGGCCATCCATTCAACCACCTCATGGGCCACGTTTTTAAAAATCCTCCATATAACTCTTTCTTTGCTCCTGCAAAGTGCCAGGGTGTCATTCCATATATAAAAGATGCTATTTAAATTCAGTGTATTGTTGTCCTAGTGTAGTTATATTGTAATAGAATGGCAACCATTTGCCACTTATCAAGTGGGGACTTCTTCAGCACATCTGGCTAACCACAATAATCTATGACAGGATGCTTTTGGGGGAGTGCCTTGATACCATCACCAAAGTTTCCAGTCTTACAAAGACCAGAGTCAGCATCCATTAAACATTGTTCACTGCTGAGATTTAAATTGTCAGAAACAGCGCCACTTTCTCTCCCAGCATCTAGCGACAAGACTTCACTCTTTCTGAAGTTACAATGCGGTGACAGCGCATCAAAGGCACACTGGGACGGTCTCAAATTGTTGGCTAACCAAGCTTTCAGCAATTAGTTTGCTCACGTCGCTGTATCCTAAGAGTCTGAAGTCCTTTGTTTCTCTAGCATCTTACTCCTACTAATATGACAATTTCCTGGAGTGCCTTATTTGTTTGTTCAAATCTTCCCCATTGTGCATTCCAGTTTGTAGTCAGGAATGTAAGACCAGTCAATGTTATCTTAATGCCTCAGCCCCACATTATGTCACATACTGCTGTGAGAATATGAGCTTTGAACATCTAGGTGACATTTACTGAGGATATTCCTTAATCTGTCAGGATGCAAAATCTGACTTACCCCTTCCCTCAAACCAAGAGTTTCGGGCCTGCATCACAGAATTGAGCATAAGTGTTGAGCTTGCTCTATGATTATGCTTGCAGGAAACAAATAGGAAACGGGAAGCAATTAGCAAACCCCAAGTGAGATTTGAGAACAATATAATTCACTGCCTTCCCCCTTACTTTCCCCAACAGAGAACAGTGATATATGGCGCAAGTTTACAGAGAAACGGCTATTGCTGACTTAAATAATTCTGTTAAAAATAATGAAGCAATATCTAGTTGAGAATGGAAATCAGGATTGGAAGAAGCAACAAAATTAGAATTGATCTGATATTCAGCAAAGATGGATTTAACAATGTTGGGGAAATGACATTGCTGGGAAACAATGGCCTGAATGATGGAATTTATTGTGGATGTGTAGATCTTATGGAAATCTGTGGAATCACTTTTATGATTAAGAAACATCCTGGAGTTTATTTCTCAGGCGAGCAACTAAATTTCATATGCAATCCATAGAATCCCTACAGTGCAGAAGGAAGCCATTCGGCCCATCGAGTCTGCACCAACCCTCCGAAAGAGCAGCCTGCCGAGGCCCACCCACCCACCCCCCCCCCCCCCCCCCCCCGCCCTGTCCCTGAAATGTCATAACCCCACCTCACCTGCCCTCCTGTTAGACACTAAGGGGCAATTTAGCACGGCCAATCCACCTAACCTGCACATCTTTGGACTGCGGGAGGAAACCAGAGCACCTGGAGGAAACTCAAGTAGACTCAGAGAGAACTTGCAAACTCCACACAGTCACCCAAGGCCAGAATCGAACCGGGTCCCTGCCGCTGTGAGGCAGCAGCGCGTGCCACCGTGCCACCCACGACACACGACATATGAACATACGGGTTACGAGTGGCAGCTGACCACTCAGCCCCTCAAGCCCTTCCGTCATTTAATAAGATCATGGCTGATTTGCTAACTTCCCGCCTACCCCCGATAGCATTTCACCCCCTTGTTTATAAAGAAACTATCTACATCTGCCTTAAAAATATTCAAAGACTTCCACCATCTTTTGAAGTGAGAATGCCAAAGACCCACAACCAAATGAGAGAAATGATTTCTGCACACCTCTGTCTTAAATGGATGACCCCTTATTTTTAAACAATGACCTCTAGTTCTAGGTTCTCCCACAAGAGGGAACATCCTCTCCACATCCACCCTGTCAATACTCCTCAGGATCAAATTTGTTTCAATGGGGGGATAGACTGTCGCAAACCGGCCATTTAGATTTTGATTTATTTTCACGTGTACCGAGGTACAATGAAAAGTATTGTTTTGCGTACAGTACAGACAGATTGGTCCATACATGAAAGACATAGGGCATATAATAAATACACAATGTAGATACGTAGACAGAGACATCCGGTGAAGCATACGGAGTATAGTGCTACTCAGTAGAGAAGGTGCGTTGAGAGATCAGTTCAGACCATAAGGTGGCCATTCAGGAGTCTGGTAACAGCGGGGAAGAAGCTGTTTTTGAATCTGTTGAAACGTGTTCTCAGACTTTTGTATCCTCTACCCGATGGAAGAGGTTAGAAGAGAGAACTACTAGGGTGGGAGGGGTCTTTGATTATGCTGCCTGCTTTCCCAAGGCAAGGCAGCGGGAGGTGTAGATAGAGTCAATGGATGGGAGGCAGGTTTGCGTGACGGACTAGGCTGTGTTCACGACTCTCTGCAGTTTCTTACGGTCTTGGGCTGAGCAGTTGCCATACCCAGGCTGTGATCCAGCTTTCTATGGTGCATCTGTAAAAGTTGGTAAGAGTCAGTGTGGCCATGCTGCATTTCCTTAGTTTCCTGAGGAAGAATAGGCGCTGTTGTGCTTTCTTGGTCGTAGCGTTGAGGTGGGATGAGCAGGACAGTTTTTTAGATGGTGTTGAATTTGACGTACGACACTTTGCTTCCTGAAGTCAATGACCAGCTCCTTAGTTTTCCTAACATCCTTTGATGGACAATGTGTTGCCTTTGATTTGTTGTTATTTTGTTATGCTACTGAACTGTCTTCAAACAACCAACTCCACTAAATAATCCCTTGAGTGATTATCAGATGTTAGGAGCATTCGTTAATTTAAATGTTTATTTGCAAATAATGGTGGAGTGCTTAATTTGTTTGTTCAAATCATCCCCAATGTGTGTTCCAGTTTGCAGTCAGGAATGCAAGGCCAATCAATGCTATGTTGCCTCATCACGACATTATGTCATGTACTGCTGTGAGAATATGAGCTTTGAACATCTGTTGACATTTACTGCGGATAGTCCTGACTATAACAAGTTTTATCACTGATCTTAGCTATCACCAGCTGTAATGATGGATTAAGATTCTTTTTATATTGTGTAAATTGTATATTTTGGGGGTAACGTTAAAGACCTTAACAATATCTGGAGACTTCCAATTGCTTTTATTCAGAAGGATGGTTGTTCATCTCTATAGTAACTCCAGGAAGTTATCATAACGGCAGGAATGAGTTGCTCGAGAAACAAACAACTTTAGATTCTTAGGATTCGGGAGCTTGGGAGCTGCACTTTAGTTCACCAGGACATGAGCAAACTAATGGCTGAAAGCTTTGTTAGCCAGCAATTTGAGACCGTCCCAGTGTGCCTTTGATGCGCTGTCACCGCATTGTAACTTCAGAAACAGAGCGGTCTTGTCGCTAGATGTTTCTAACAATTTAAATCGCAGCAGCGAACAAGGTTTAATGAATACTGACAGAGATCCGTGGGTCTGACAGAAATCTGTGGGGACCTGCACGTTGGAGAAAAAGGGATAATGGTGCAAGGCACAAGGGCGTGACAGTGGGACAAGTAAAGAAACAAAAGATGGATCGAGGAGAGGTATAAATGGCAATTGTAGACCGATTACCAATGGCTGCTGCCTGAAAACATGGATGTGATCCAGAATCTTTGGACGTTCTATAGAGAATGGAAACTTCTGAAGTGTCTAATTGCAAGATAAGGTGCTGTTCCTCAAGTTTTTGTCGAGCTTCATTGGAACGTTGTAGGAGGTATATTTCATAGAATTTCATAGAATTTACAGTGCAGAAGGAGGCCATTCGGCACATCGAGTCTGCACCGGCTCTTGGAAAGAGCACCCTACCCAAGGTCAACACCTCCACCCTATCCCCATAACCCAGTAACCCCACCCAACACTAAGGGCAATTTTGGACACAAAGGGCAATTTATCATGGCCAATCCACCTAACCTGCACATCTTTGGACTGTGGGAGGAAACCGGAGCACCCGGAGGAAACCCACACACATACGGGAAGGATGAGCAGACTCCGCACAGACAGTGACCCAAGCCGGAATCGAACCTGGGACCCTGGAGCTGTGAAGCCATTGTGCTATCCACAATGCTACTGTGCTGCCCCTGTCCACCAAAATATTCTGTCCACCAAAAGCAGGAAAAATACAACCCGACCAATTCGTGCCCTATCAATCTACGCTCAATCGTCAGCCAAGTGATGGAAGGAGTCGTTGACAGTGCTATCAAAAGGCACTTACCCAGAAATAGCCTGTTCACTGATGCTCAGTTTGGTTTCTGCCAGAGCCTCTCAGTTCCTGACCACATTACAACCTTGATCCAAACATGGACTAAAGAACTGAACTCAAGAGGTGAGGTAAGAGCGACTGCCCTTGATGCCGAGGCAGCAATTGACCGAGTGCGGCATCAAGGTGTCCAAGATAAACTGCAGTCAATGGGAGTCAGGGGGGATTCTATCCATTGATTTTTATCATACCTAGCACAAACAAGATGGTTGTGATTGTTGGGGGTCAATTGTAAGAACATAGGTACAGAAGTCGGCCATTCGGCCATCAAGACTGCTCCAGCATCCAAACACATCATGGTTAATCATCTACCTCATGGACCATATGTCATTAGCCTCCAGAAGTCGATCGGTTCCTATCTTGAACATACTCAATTACTGAGTTTCCACAAACCTCTGACGTAGAGTATTCTAAAGATTCATCACCCTCTCAGTCTTAAATGTTTGTCTCTTATTCTGAAACAATGTCCCCTGGTCCTACATTCACCTGTCAAGGAAAACCTACTTTCTCCATCTACCCTGTAATGCCATGTAATAATTTTGTTTCAATTAGATCACCTTTCATTCTTTGAAACTTCAGGGAATACAGGCCCTTAGTCTCTCCTAATATGACAATCCTGCCATCACAGGTATTAGTCTGGTTAACCTTCACTGCACTCCCTCTATGGCATGTATATTCTTTCGATAAGGAGACCAAAATGGTGCCCAACACTCCAGATGTGGTCTCATCAAGACTCTATACAATCGCAGCAAGACCATCTTCCCAGTCCCAGGACATCACTGCAGCAGATCTTCAGGGTAGTGTCCTAGACCTAACCATCTTCAGATGCTTCATTACATGCATCCATAAGGTCAGAAATGGGGATGTTTTCTGATGATTGCACAATGTTCAACACTAGTCACAACTCCTCAGATAATGAAGCAGCCCATGTCAATATGCAGCAAGGCCTGAACAATATTCAGGCTTGTGCTGATAAGTGGCAAGTAATATTCTCACACAAACGCGTGACAATGACTATCTCCAACAAGAGAGCATCCAACCATCGCCCCTTGACACTCAATTGCATTACCATCCCTGAATCCCCGACTATCAGCATCTTGAGGGGCAGAAACCGAACTGGATTAGCCATATAAATACTGTGGCTACAAGAGCAGATCAGAGGCGGAGAATTCTGCAGTGAGAATTCTCTGACTTCCGAAAGTCGACGAGGCACAGGTCAGGAGTGTGATGGCATGCTCTCCCTTTGCCTGGGCGAGGGCAGCTCCAGCAACACTCAAGAAGCTCAACACCATCTAGGATAAAGCAGCCCGCTTGATTGAACTCCCTCCCTGACAGCACTGTGGGTGTACCGACACAACATGGACTGCAGCGGTTCAAGAATGCAACTCACCACCTTCTTCTGAAGGGCGATTAGGGATGTGCAATAAATGATGGTCTAGTCAAAGAATAAAAATAGCAGGAGCTCGAGGTTTCACTTGCAGACTGAAGGGAGGTGTTCAGTAAAGTTAACAGCCAATCTCTGCTTGATCTTCCTATTGTTCAGAAGTCTGCGCTGTCAGTGCAATGCACCATTTAGAAAGTATCAGTAAATTGTTTGTGGTGTTCTTTGTGGTTCAGATCCTAGGATGGTTGGTGTTTGTTCACAAAGACCACAACTAGTTTTTATAGTAAACAAAGCTAAAGATTTATTTACACTACTTAATTGAATTTGACCTCTTCTAAATAACAAACAATTGACAATAAATATACAATCTACACTCATCTGCCACTAATCTCTGCACTAATACAATAATTACAATCTGCTCTCACTCACACTAGCTTTTCTGCAGTCTTTCTCCTTGTCTTGTCCTCAACACTTTCCCAGAAGGCTTAGCATCGCTACTTTATATAGTTCTGCATCTAGCTCCCTCTAGTGGTTGATTCAGACATAATATTAACCCTTACAGTTCTGTACATTTCTCATTACGTCACATTGTTGTTTCACCTCAAGGGAGTATTCTGGACTAAAGGCGGTGAGAGAGGGAGGAGCTGGCTTTGCCTGGGTATGGGAAGTGACATGAGTGCAGGAGAAGGTGTTGGGCTGATTGAAGAATGGACTATGTCCCTTCAGAACATTGCAAGGAGTGTGGCTGATGTATTGCGATGGGCATTGTGTCTGCTCCAGCCTAACAAAAGGCCATTGACAAGAAGCGTTAAAGCTATTTCTCTCTCAACAGATGGTTGTCTGACCTGCTGAATGTTTCCAGCATTATCTGTGCTTCTGCTGTGTTGTATGTAATCTGCTCCTCTCACTCCATTTCAATCTGGAGAAAGGGTGACAGCAACAGTAAAATAAGCAACGCAGGCCACCCCAGAATCCCTCAAATGCACCAGCCAAGTGACATCTGCCACGAACTAACATCCGTTACAAACTAATTAAGATGACATGACCAATGAAAGGTTATCTCGTGTGCCTTTTGAAGAGAGAACAAAATAAATGTCCATCTCCTGGTTAAGATTTCCACTTTGCACTGAAGATATTTTAAATCGGTGACTGAGGGAACAGCCGAGTGCCAAAGAATCAAATTAATCCTTCATAATGCATTGTGCCAGGTTGAAGTATATCTGATCTTCTAACGGGTTTGCGCAAAGCCAGATTCTGCCATAAGTCAAATGGGTGCTTCTGCGGTGTGAATTACAGTTGCCAGTTTACTGTATCCAAACACACTGTAATTCACAGCAGAAGGGCTCAGCATGCATCAGGGGGCTGTGCAAATTCAGACATGACGAGCTGATTAAGCTGTCAGTCCAATGTGCAGATTTTTTTTTTTAAAGGCAGAATATTTGCAATCCTTTATAAAGTTTTGATTTTACGATCACTTTAACAGTGGGGTTATTCATTTGTTCAGAATAAAGGATCCTGTAAATTGAAATTAATCCTTCCTTTGATTTGTAATCTTAGTGGCAGAGACCTTAACCGATACATCCAGTTATCAAATACACCACTAAGGGACTGACTTTATAGTGATTAAGCTTGTAATTCCACAAAAGATTCTCTGCATGCAATGAATATAAAATGTTAAAGGTCCAGCTCGCGTAAAAAAAAGAAGAGAGAGGCATGATTCTGATACATTATACAGAAAGGAATGATGACAATCCAATTTCACGCTACATTAATGCAAATAGACTCCAATACTGTCAAGGAGTAAAGTCTCTATGTATACTAATGAATCTCCAGGAAAAAAATCAGTACCTCACTCGATTTGAATAAAAATATACGTTCCCTTTTAATCCCCTGCTTTCCTTCAGGCAGTTTGGTTTTGGATACCTTTGTGCCAGCTAAGGCACACTATCCAAAAACTTAGACTGCACTCTCATTGCATAAGCTACCCTGAACTGCACGAGTATTTAATGCTGTTCTGCAGCTCTGGGGAATAGGTTGTGCTAAAATCCGTAATGGTGGGCTTCTCTGTTTGCAAGGTCAATTGAAAGTCACCAGTTTTGTGTGGGAAGGAAGTTCTATTTCTTGACATTACAATGAAGGATCTTTACCAATGGCTTATGTCATCCTTCTTTAAGGAGTTTTGAAATAAGGATCAAATTGGGGTCCGAACTTGGTCCCCATGGCTGTTCTGTGCGTCTGGATGAAGAACTTGTTGTCGAAGGTGAAGACGTTGTGATCCAGAATGAAGCGGATGAGTTGTAGAATTGCGTCTGGAGATTGGCTGTTGTCGGTGTTGAGTACTGAGGCTGTTGCAGCAATGCCGTCGTCATGGGGGATGCTGGTGTAGAGTGCCGAGACGTCCATTGTGACGAGGAATGTTCCTGGTTCAACTGGTCCATGGGTGCTGAGTTTCTGTAGGAAGTCCGTTGTGTCGCGACAGAAGCAGGGCGTACCTTGTACGATGGGTTTCAAGATGCCCTCGATGTAGCCAGAGAGGTTCTCACACAAGGCCCCGTTGCCTGAAATGATAGGACGGCCTGGTGTGTTGGCCTTGTGTATTTTCGGGAGGCAGTAGAGATCTCCAATGCGGGGAGTAAGTGGGATGAGAGCACATAGGGTGCTCTGAAGATCTGGATCCAAGGTCTTGATCAGTCTGTTAAGTTGGCGGATGTGTTCCTTGGTCGGATCTGCGGGTAACTGTATGTAGCGTTCTTGGTTGTCCATGCAGTAGTCTGTTCTGTTCAGTATGACGGTGGCCCCTCCTTTGTCTGCTGGTTTGATGACGATGCTGCGGTTGGTCTTGAGAGCGCGGATGGCATTGCATTGTGCTTGGGTGACGTTCGGGGCTGTCTTGTGAATGCGACTGATGAATCTGGCATTGACGCGACTCCTGACGGCTTGAGCATACATGTCGAGTCTAGGGCAGCGGCCTTCCGGAGGGGTCCAATTTGACTCTTTCCTCTTCGGTTGCCGCACCGCAGATCTCTCGGTCTGCTGTTCCAGTTCATTGGTAGTCTGCTTGGGTTTGCTGTTGGCCTCTTGGGGTCTGTGGAAGAATTCCCGGAGCCTCATTCACCTGATGAATTTGATATGATAACCCTATGAGAGTGATATAATCACCCAGTTTAATAAGATGTTATTTTTCCACACTTTCTACTAACTTTAGTTAGGCCACACTTGGAATATAGTGTTCACTTCTGGTCACCACACTACCAGAAGGGATGTGGAGACTTTGGAGAGGGTGCAGAAGAGATTTACCAGGATGTTGCCAGGTATGGAGGGCATTAGCTATGAGGAGAGGTTGGATAAACTCGGTTAGTTCTCACGGGAACATGGAAGTTGCAGGGACGACCGGATAGAGGTCTACAAAATGATGAGAAACATAGACAGAATGGATAGTCAGAAGCTTTTTCCCAGGGTGGAAGTCGATTCCAAGGGGACATGGTTTTAAGTGCGAGGGGCAAAGTTCAGAAGAGATTTGCGAGGGAAGTTTCATAGATTATCATAGATTATCATAGAATTTACAGTGCCGAAGGAGGCCATTCGGCCCATCGAGTCTGCACCGGCTCTTGGAAAGAGCACCCTACCCTATCCCCATAACACAGTATGCCCACCCAACACTAAGGGCAGATCAGTAATTTCTGTAGATTCTGTAGATCAGTTGCTTACATAGAGGGTAGTGGGTGCCTGGAACTCGCTCCCAGAGGAGATGGTGGGATCAAAGGCTTAGAGGGCCGAAGGGCCTGTTCCTGTGCTGTACATTTATTTGTTCTTTGTTTTTCATTCTTTCCCATTTCAGGTGCAAAGTCAGCATTCCGGCATTAAACAAAGCCCAAAGCCAATACCCAAGCCTCACTTCACTACCTTAGCCATCCAAAAGCTGCTCAGGTTAAAAATGAGACCTGATCAATTAATGAAAATTCCTAGCCCATTCAATACACTGTAACTTGGAACATAGCTTATGGTCATGAGCAACTGGTGATTCTGTTGCTGGATTCCTGGTCCCCTGAGTTTTAAACAATTGGTTGTTGGTAATAGTTGGTTTATGGCATCAACATTGAGGTGCAACAAGACAATTTGGTTTTCAGTTATGGCTCATAGCATTTAATTCAAAGGCAAGTATCTTGTAGATCTGATCAAGTATGGCTTGTGTATTCCTGACATTGGCAGCACAGCACACTTGACCAACGGGCTCGGGTTCATTGCATGTCCTGAGCAGGAATCTATCACCAAAGGGGTGCTGCAGTTGCAAATTCAGAAAATTCCCGTGAGTGGATTTAAATACAGCAGAGAAACAGTGAGGAGGAATTAGGAGAATTATGTTTTGGGCACGAGCTGATAGAAAGCTTCAAAAGATGGGTGTTTGCGACATAGGCAGAAGGAGATGGGGTTATTACTAAGCCATGTTCCTCCAAGTGTGACTTAGGGGCCAGGATTCTCTAATAGTGGGGCTATGTTCCCACGCCCGCCAGGAAACGGGCGCGAATCACTCCGGACATTTTTCTAAAAAGTCCGGGGTGACTCTCTGTTTTTCAGGGGGCTTGCAGGGCCCTGGCGTGCGGCGCACAGCTCCTATTGCCGATACGGGGCCCCGCACTTCCGGACGCGGGTCTGCACATGCGCGCTGCCGCCGCCGCCCCGCACGACATGGCGGACCCACACAGCGGGCCGGCGCCGAAGAAAGTAGGACCCCCAGATCGCATATGCCCACCGATTGGTGGCACCCGATCGCGAGCCTGGCCATTATTGATCCCCCCCCCCCCCCCGAGACTGATATTGCCCCCCCCGAGACTGATCCCCCGCCCCCCACCAGGACAGCCACCAGAGCCGCGACGCCGAGCTCCCGCCGGGTGGAACCATACGAGGACCACGCCGGCGGGAACTCGGCCGGTCGTCGGCGGAGAATCGCCGCGGGGCCCTCTTTCAACAGCCCCCGCCAGAGAATCGTGCGAAGGTGTTGCGGGTCCGACGTCCCATTCTCCGCCCCCGCGCCGGGCGCAATTGCGGCGCGGGAGCTCAGAGAATCCACGGCCTCAGAGTGCAGTTGGTAGAATTTACCAAGTGCTATAGTTAATCACATCGCCATGTGTTTATCAGGAATTGAACTGTTATCACAGTAACTAGCCAGAATAATGAAAATGGAAGCTATAGGAGACAGTTGACCATGTCAGGTGTTTTATTTCTAATTCTGACATGGGACGTGGGCATCACGGGCAAGGCCAACTTTTGGTGCCAATCTCTAACTACCCTTGAACTCAGTGGCTTGCTAGGCCGTTTCGAAGTCAGTTAAGTCCGCTTGGGACTGCGGATTGCTCTTCCAGTGACATTACCATGATGTCACCCCCTCAGTCAGTATTGGATATTGGCCTGTACAATGGAAATACCCCAGCAGTATCACTTAACTATTTGAGTTTGTCTAGGTCATCCTGTTTCTTTTTGTAGTATTAAATGCTCCATGACAGGAAAACCATCAAGGCAGCCATCTCAAGTCTGGAGATGGGGTGAGCAGCAGCTCACTTCAATATATATTCTGGGATTATGTGATACAACACACAAACAAAGGGTAGATAAAATATCGGAAAACATACCCTCTAATGTCAGAACTCACAGAATAGCCACAGAGGTCAAATTTGATTCCCTTGGACGTGCAAGAAATCAGGCTGTACAAATCTGTTTTATTATCATGATTGTTATTATATTATTGGAGCCTGAGTAATAAACTTACACAAGCTGAACACACTCAAGCCCGAATCATGGGGAATTATTGAACTGCGTTTAAAAGCTATCCTCGCAGCAACGCCTCGATCACCATCGCCCTTCTCCTGGCAGTTCTGAGGGTTGGCAGACGTGGCAGTGCTAAATAGGCAGTCTGGCATCTTGCCAGATCGCACCTTGCTGCTGCTCGCAGCAGCCAGGGAAAGATCAGCACGACTCCATCACAGCGGAGTGGAGTCATAGGGGGTCACGGCAGTAAGATGGCAAAAGGCCTCAGTACCACATTCACCATCTTCTGCCTTCTATGACCTAGCCAGTGCAACCTCACTGAATTTTGAGGAGGAAAATCTAACCCTTGTGTGATTGTGTGTGTGATGAGTGTGGGCAGGTGTAACCTATACAAGAAGGACGGGTTGCATCTAAACTGGAGAGCCATAAATATCCTGGCCGCGAGGTTTGCTAGTGTCACACGGGAGGGTTTAAACTAGTATGACAGGGGGGTGGGCACGGGAGCAATAGGTCAGCAGGTGAGAGCATTGAGGGAGAACTAGGGAATAGGGACAGTGGGGCTCTGAGGCAGAGCAGACAGGGAGAAGTTGCTGAACACAGTGGGTCTGGTGGCCTGAAGTGCATATGTTTTAATGCAAGAAGTATTACAGGTAAGGCAGATGAACTTAGAGCTTGGATTAGTACTTGGAACTATGATGTTGTTGCCATTACAGAGACCTGGTTGAGGGAAGGGCAGGATTGGCAGCTAAACGTTCCAGGATTTAGATGTTTCAGGCGGGATAGAGGGGGATGTAAAAGGGGTGGCGGAGTTGCGCTACTGGTTAGGGAGAATATCACAGCTGTACTGCGGGAGGACACCTCAGAGGGCAGTGAGGCTATATGGGTAGAGATCAGGAATAAGAAGGGTGCAGTCACAATGTTGGGGGTTTACTACAGGCCTCCCAACAGCCAGCAGGAGATAGAGGAGCAGATAGGTAGACAGATTTTGGAAAAGAGTAAAAACAACAGGGTTGTGGTGATGGGAGACTTCAACTTCCTCAATATTGACTGGAACTCACTTAGTGGAGAGAATTCTTCGAGACAGGATCGACTCCCATTTGGAAGCAAATGGACGTATTAGTGAGAGGCAGCATGGTTTTGTGAAGGGGAGGTCGTGTCTCACTAAATTGATAGAGTTTTTCGAGGAGGTCACTGAGATGATTGATGCAGGTAGGGCAGTGGATGTTGTCTATATGGACTTCAGTAAGGCCTTTGACAAGGTCCCTCATGGTAGACTAGTACAAAAGGTGAAGTCACACGGGATCAGCGGTGAGCTGGCAAGGTGGATACAGAACTGGCTAGGTCATAGAAGGCAGAGAGTAGCAATGGAAGGATGCTTTTCTAATTGGAGGGCTGTGACCAGTGGTGTTCCACAGGGATCAGTGCTGGGACCTTTGCTGTTTGTAGTATATATAAATGATTTGGAGGAAAATGTAACTGGTCTGATTAGTAAGTTTGCAGACGACACAAAGGTTGGTGGAATTGCGGATAGCGATGAGGACTGTCAGAGGATACAGCAGGATTTAGATTGTTTGGCGACTTGGGCGGAGAGGTGGCAGATGGAGTTTAATCCGGACAAATGTGAGGTAATGCATTTTGGAAGGTCGAATGCAGGTAGGGAATATACAGTGAATGGTAGAACCCTCAAGTGTATTGAAAGTCAAAGAGATCTAGGAGTCCACAGGTCCACAGGTCACTGAAAGGGGAAACACAGGTGGAGAAGGTAGTCAAGAAGGCATACGGCATGCTTGCCTTCATTGGCCAGGGCATTGAGTATAAGAATTGGAAAGTCATGTTGCAGCTGTATAGAACCTTAGTTAGGCCACACTTGGAGTATAGTGTTCAATTCTGGTCACCACACTACCAGAAGGATGTGGAGGCTTTAGAGAGGGTGCAGAAGAGATTTACCAGAATGTTGCCTGGTATGGAGGGCATTAGCTATGAGGAGCGGTTGAATAAACTCGGTTTGTTCTCACTGGAACGAAGGAGGTTGAGGGGCGACCTGATAGAGGTCTACAAAATTATGAGGGGCATAGACAGAGTGGATAGTCAGAGGCTTTTCCCCAGGGTAGAGGGGTCAATTACTAGGGGGCATAGGTTTAAGGTGAGAGGGGCAAGGTTTAGAGTCGATGTACGAGGCAAGTTTTTTACGCAGAGGGTAGTGGGTGCCTGCAACTCGCTACCGGAGGAGGTGGTGGAAGCAGGGACGATAGTGACATTTAAGGGGCATCTTGACAAATACATGAATAGGATGGGAATAGAGGGATACGGACCCAGGAAGTGTAGAAGATTGTAGTTTAGTCGGGCAGCATGGTCGGCACGGGCTTGGAGGGCCGAAGGGCCTGTTCCTGTGCTGTACATTTCTTTGTTCTTTGTTCTTTGTTGAGTGATAATGAATCAGCAGCTCGCTTTTAATCTCTCCTGATGTCTATCTCGATTCTCTTCAGAGTCAAAGGATTGTGTTCATGGCCCATGCCATAAACATGAGTACGTAATCCATGCTGACACTCCAGTGCAGCACTGAGGGCATGCTGCACCGCGGGAAGTGTCACCTATTGGCGAAATGTTAAACTGAAGCCCTGTCTTCTATCAGCACGGTAGCATTGTGGATAGCACAATTGCTTCACAGCTCCAGGGTCCCAGGTTCAATTCCCGGCTTGGGTCACTGTCTGTGCGGAGTCTGCACACCCTCCCCGTGTGTGCGTGGGTTTCCTCCGGGTGCTCCGGTTTCCTCCCACAGTCCAAAGATGTGCAGGTTAGGTGGATTGACCATGATAAATTGCCGTTAGTGTCCAAAATTGCCCGTAGTGTTGGGTGGGGTTACTGGGTTATGGGGATAGGGTGGAGATGTTGACCTTGGGTAGGGTGCTCTTTCCAAGAGCCAGTGCAGACTCGATGGGCCGAATGGCCTACTTCTGCACTGTAAATTCTATGATCTATGATCTCAGGTGGGTGTAAAGAACAACAAGTTTGTTTTCTCTGATGCCCTGACCAATGCTTACTCCTCAACCAACACCGCTAGCTGGTCATTAAATCATTTATGGGAGCTTGCTGTGTACACGTTGGCTGGTTCCTACATTACAACAATGAACACGGTGTGCTCATTTTGGAAATCCACCAAAACCACTTACACTGTTTCAGCTGCCGTTGGTTCATTGAAGCTTATCTGGGACTGGTTTTCACAGGGTGCCACAGTCCCTGTCTTCCCCCTGGTTAAAAAGTTGAAGGTTGTGCACTCACCATCCCAATAGCTGCCCCTCAGCAATTTAACACAGGGAGCAACATTAACAGCTTTAAAGCCAGACTTCCGCCCCTTCCTTCGGAGAACGTCTCGTAGAGAGGTGCAGGCCAATCGAATGGCCAGTAGCTCTTTAGTCCCAGCGGAAGCAGGCAGAAGAGGTTGGCCACTGCTAGAGCGACAGGCAGCCACACCACACTCAGGAGCTCAGCTGAGTTCAGGGTCAGGGGCCAAAGTGAGGAGGATGCATGGCTAGGTTCGAAAGGCTGAAGGGAAGCTAAAGAAACGTTGACCTCGGGGAAGGGTTGCCTCCGATGAGCCCAAGGGACCAGGACAGAAGGTACCCCTCCCCACTCCTGATACCAGATAGTGCAGCCAAAACTGCCTGGCTCCTCACGTGGTGTGGACCTCCTATGTCTGCCACTCCCCACTGGGGGTAAAACACTGGGAGCGGCAGGATGAGGCCCTTGAGTGACCATTGATTGAGCACTCTAGGTTCAAAGGCAGGCCGGCTGGCCGGCACCTCCCCCATACCCCACACCCCCGTAAAACATCAGACAGTTCAAGGGTGGGTGGTTAAGTGGCTGAAAAAGCACCTGCTGGATTTATCAGGGCGGCAGAGGGTAAAATCCAGCCCATAGATTTTTTAATCTCCCTTCATCAGAAGGAAACATGATTGAATTTTTAATGCTGACCTCCGTGGGCATTTCGTGACACATCACTTTCGATATCTGTTGATTCCAAATTAGGTTTCCTCGCCGCGGCAAATTTGACTATTGATTGAACAGCCTTTTAGATGATGGACACAAATGATTTAAACTACTTACCAACTTGGCTCCAAATTAAATTGTGATCCATAATAAATTGATCATAGAGTAAATACCATCCATAAATCATGATGATGTATTACCAGTATTGTTTCAGTCTTGTGACCAACTCGTTACTCAGAAACCCATCATTTTGGCTCTTTCATATAATTATGAAAGAAAATTCATTTTGCGCTGATGTGCTTTTGATACCACAGACGTAACTTTTTTCACTATCGTGTCCCCCAAATTATTTTATTCTGCAGTGTTGTGTTTTGTAACCGTCAGCAAGGTCAGGATTTAGAAATTCCATCATGCTTATTCCTCATTTACAGATCAAAGAAGATAAAACAAAAAGATCAATATGATTTTCAAGTAATCAGCGACAGCTCAAACATTTAATGAAAACTATAATGACCTTGCCTCAAAGGTGGTGATATAATAGAACAAAGTCTTGACGATCGAAGCTGATTGAGTAGGTGTGCATACCGACAGTGAAAGCACGCAAGACTGCCGGGAGGCATTGTGAGCAGACGAGAGAGGCCAGCGTCTGGCACGATCAAAGTTATTACCTCTAGAACCTGGGAGAACAGAGCAGCATTAAAACAAAAATACAGCCACTGCAGGAAGTCTGACATAAAATCGGAAAGGACAGGGACACATTCACAGGGCTGACAAATGTCCAGGGAAAGAGAAACAAGAGTGAATCAGGCCTGAATTTCACTGAGCTCTGGACACTCGACGGGCCTTTAAAAGTGGCAAGTGTGGCTGGATTCGTTAAGTACGGTTCCCATTTCCGACAGGTCCCACTTTCTCTGTTAAGGGAAGAAGGCGGCGGGGAGTGACTCGCTCATGAGGGATAGCTAAACTCAGCAGGGCTGTATGGACTCTGTGCTGAGTTGAAACAGACCCCATTTTCATAGAAATAGATTATCATAGAATTTACAGTGCAGAAGGAGGCCATTCGGCACATCGAGTCTGCACCGGCTCTTGGAAAGAGCACCCTACCCAAGGTCAACACCTCCACCCTATCCCCATAACCCAGTAACCCCACCCAACACTAAGGGCAATTTTGGACACTAACGGCAATTTATCATGGCCAATCCACCTAACCTGCACATCTTTGGACTGTGGGAGGAAACCGGAGCACCCGGAGGAAACCCACGCACACACGGGGAGGATGTGCAGACTCCGCACAGACAGTGACCCAAGCCGGAATCGAACCTGGGACCCTGGAGCTGTGAAGCAATTGTGCTATCCACAAGGCTACCATGCTGCCCACTGCAGCAAAGGCCTGAACCCATAATGTGGGAGTCAGAAAGTTTTAGAGTTGACATAAATGCTCACAAAAGATGCAAAATTGTCAATCTGTCAAGTTGTTTCAATCCCCAACCCTTTAAAACTTAAAGAAAACTGGCTGCTTGGTTCAGTGAGAGTGGAAAAATATTTGTCCTATCAGTTACAATAGCTGCTTTTTGACATTTCACTATGAGTTATCATTATGTGATTATTAATGCGTGGTTGCTTTCTCCAACCTACAATTATCAGAGCAGAGGGTGCCTAAGTTCACAGTTTGATTGACAGATCAAAGGTGTCACTAAATGATTAGCTGTCTTTGATGTGGTATTTTGAATACAAATCTGTTTTATGAGGGATTAAGTACTTAAGGTTGATTTCAGTTTTAAACAGGCGATGGGATTGGATGTAGGGGTATAGAGCGGCATGGGGCTGCATGGATCAGGCACAGGGTATGGATGAGGAGGGTGGAGGTGGTGAGGGGGGGTGAGCAGTGAGGGAAAGAGTGCCTAAAATGTAAGGGAAAAATTTAATAAATTCCCAAAGAATCACCTTGGCACTTGACAACTTCTCTGGCCACCTCTGATCCCTATCAGGGGACAGATGGCCCTATTCCATCCTGCACCCTACCAGCCCCCCCCCCCACCCCCCCCCCCCCCCCCCACTCCGCCGCCCTCTGCCGCACACTCACCAGAGCGGTAATCAGGTAATTCTGTTGGAGAATAGAGCCTTACCATCAACACGGTTCAGCCAGTTCAGGGTAGTGGGCTCAGAGGAATGCAATATATACCTACGCCTAGTTGTGTTTCAATATTGTTGGTAATAAATGTTAAATAACAGGTCTGGGGTGGAAAGCTAAAGAGTACTGCAATACTACATAAGCTACAAGAAAACTCAGGAAACTTAAGGCAAATTATTGACAGTCTGATCATGCGGTGTCGTAGTGTCACCCCTACCTCTGGGCCATAATCTCTGGTTTCAAGTCTCACTTCAGGACTTGATGGTGCATTCACAATGTGGCCAAACAAGACAGTTATCAGCCCATAAATCCTTCCAATATGTCTGATGGCAGGAGGTAAGGCCAGGAGAGATTTCCCGTTGGGTCCAGGTTAATAGGGATATACACAATAACACAAAGATTGGTGATATCCTAAGTCTTGTAAAATTACAAAGGAAGGTTGATAAATTAAATATATGGGTGAAACTATGGCATATGGAATGCAGGTAAGGATGTGAAGTCACCCATTTCAGTCCAAAATGAAGTGTTATGTAAATTGCAAATAGTTAGGGGAAGTCAAAATGCAACTAGATTTAAGGGTTCACATGCACCAATTACTAAAAGGTAATGGCCAGGTAATATAACTAAAGGCCATGAATATACGTACAAACATACAAGCTAACCAGAAGTAGGTTATTCGGCCCCTTGAGCCTGCTCCGGCATTTGATAAGATCATAGTTGACCTAATTATGGCCTCACCTCCACTTTCCTGCTTCTGCCGTCGACCCTTTGATGCTGAATTGTGAGTCAATTAGAATAACTGGGGCCGGATTCTCTGGTGTCCAGTTTGTGTGTTTCTCGATGGCGTGCCGTTCGCTGGCAGCTGCATTCTATCCTCCCGCCGCTTGTCAATGGGATTTTGCATTGAAACCACCCCACGCCGCAGCGACACCTGCTGGTGGGGGTGCGCTGCCAGCGGGAATATTGAATCCCGATAACTGGAGAATACCGGCCCTGGGTGGACCACATCCTGGATACTCTGCACAGTTCTGGGAACCGCAATGATAGAAGGAGTCACATTCACCCAAATTCACCACAGTATTATCAGGGTTCCATAGATCAGATTCGAGGATAAGGAGAAATTACATGAACTAAGCTTACGTTTCTTAGAGTAAGGAAAGTTAAATAGTGATTTAATTGAGCTTTTTAACATTGTGAAAGGAATTGACAAGATAGATTAGAAACATTGTCTGCTGATGGGAGTATCAGACAATTGGACATGACTTTAATATCAGAGCCAGGCCAACTAGGGGAAAAGTTAGGAATCACATCACATTGCAAAGGGTGGGAGAGTTGTGGAACTCTTGTTAGGAAAACAAAGGTAGTTTTAAGAGAATCATACTTGTATTGGTAAACATTAGAAATAAGGTGTAGTTTAAGTGTGTTTAATTTAATGTTTCTGTGCCTGTGAGGGTAAAACCCATTGTTAGGTTCACGCTGGACAAAGATGTTTAGATGTGTGAATACAAGATGTGTGGCATAAGATTGTGGATGTTGATGAGCAACTGGGGCCTTGTAAGGTAGAGAAGTTTTTGTTTAGCTAATTTGATTGCAGTTGAAAATAGCTAATGAGAGAGAAGGCAGTTCTCACAGCTGTGCTAGATGCGCTTCATTTGGAAGGCTAGAGAGGGAACATCTCTTTCAGCTTTGCTAGGAGAAAAGTTATACCATGGAGTAATGGTTAAGAAAACAAGTGCAGAGATATGAAGAGCAGATAGTTGAGGGAACTAGGGAAATGAAGAGGAATATCCAAGAAGTCTGGAGTTAAGTGAACAGAGACCAAGATATGGTTCAGAAGAATTCAAAGAAGAGTAAGCAAAATGTTCTCAGTTAAAGAGACAATTGCAGTGACCAGATTTAAAGTGACGCAGCAACCTTCAAAGGTAAAACAAACATTTGATGCCATGTTAATACAGTTTGGGAATCGAGAATTAAAGCAATTTTGAGCAGTTTGCACAGCAGTCAAGACAAATAAATCCTAAAGGGGTTGGTGTAAAGTCTTGCACTGGATTTTCTGTTAAAATGGACCAGAGCTTTGTTAAAAGGTAGCATTTTGAAAACTTGGACTGGATTTTGGAATGCAAACCACAAAGGGCATGCATACTTATGAGAGAGATGTTAAACTGTGTTTTTGGGAGTGGAGTTTGGAAACTCTCATGTGACAATCAGTAGCGGGAATTCTGAGGAGAAATCCATAAATATTCACTTGGGGTTCAGAGTGGAGAGTATTTTTACCAACAGTCATCTTGTAATCCATGTTAATGCTAAAACCTTTGTGCAATTGTTAAGCTAAGGGGTCAGAAAAGATGTATTGTATCATAATCCACTTTTGTCATGATTACTAATTTCCTTTCTTGTTGTTAAAACTAATTAGTGGTCCTGTGACTCTGTTACTCCACATTTTGTAAAATATAAAGGTTATGAGGCTGGATTCACCATTTGTGAGGCTACGTGCGGAGGATTTGTGGTGTTACGTCAACCAAATCGACACCGCCATCTCACCGATCCTGCGACTGGTGAGAGGCTAGCAGCCACGTCCTGGCTGGAGAATGGCCGGGTCCACTGCCGCAATATAGAGCCCCCCTGGCCACCCCCCACCAGGCCCCCCGCGGCAAGCAGCACGGCTCCCATCTGACTATGGTGACGTTGGGCACAGTCCGCAGCAGCCACACCGGGTTCCCGATTGCTCAGGCCACACGTTAACCACGTGGTCAGGAACCCAGGCCATCGGGGGTGGAGCATCGGGGGAGGGCCTTCAGGTGACGCGCTAACGTCGTCCCAACAGTGTGCGGCAAGCGACGTGATGATGCCATTCAGGAGGGGGCGGAGCATTCAAAACAGAGCTTTTCAATCATGTATCCATCTGATACACACTGCTATTTTTGTTCTGACTAGCACGTGGCACTGTGTTTGAGGTCCTATTTTTCAACTTACCTCCTGGCTCCCTTTATTCTGCTTTTAGGACCTCATCCCTTTTTTTACTTATGTTGTTTATACCGATGTGTATCACGACCACTGGCTGGTCCTATAACTATTGCATTAGCACCCCTTTCACTCCTCTCCGAGGCAGCAGATGCAGCGCTGGTGCAACAAAATTGGCTGCTGCTGATTTTCCCCAAGGGGCCATTCCCCCAACAGTATCCAATGCAGTATATCTGTTTTGCATGGAATGTCCACAGGAGATTCCTGCACTGCCTGCCTAATACTCTTGTTCTACCTGATGGTCACCCATTCCATTTCTGCCTGTGGAGTCTTAGCCTACAGTGTGACCACCTCTCTAAACGTGATATCCACGATACTCTCCGCCGCCTTGCGCATGCTCCACAGTGTCCGCAGCTGCCACTCTAGCTCCGAGACCCAGGCTTCCAGGAGCTGTCGTTGGAGACACTTCCTGCACACATGCTGACCCCAGGCACTAGACATGTTCCCATCTTCCCACATCGAGCAGGAGGGGCACACCATAGCTTTGAGGTCTCCTGCCATGACTTACTTCTTTAAATTAAACATTTTGGAAGTTATCTAAAATCAAATAATATCAATTACCCTAGGGCCCTTCTTCCCTGATCTTCGTTAGGACAGAATAAAACCCTGACAAATCATAAAGCACAAAATAAAGACCTTTCAAACTGGAAGTGATGGAAGTAATAGATACTTACCCGACTGCATTCTCCCAATCAGCAGCTTCCACTTGCCCCGCATCACTTTTGAACCCTGATGTCACCTCAGGAGCTCCAAACTCCAAGCTAGCATTCTGATTTCTTGTTGCATTCTCGCACTGTTTTCAATATCCTCTTGCACTCTCAGCTAGTGCATTTCCCAGGGAAGTCTCAACTGTACTGAAGGATTGGGCCTGAGATGCTTTGTACAAATCATATGAATTCCTCCAGTCAGAAGGAGTCTGCACTGACCCTCTGAAAGAGCACCTTTAGCTTGGCCCACTCCCCTGCCCTATCCCCATAACCCCAGCTAACCTGCACACCTTTGAACACTAAGGGGCAATTTTCGCATGGCCAATCCACCTAACCTGCACATCTTTGGACTGTCCAAGGAAACCTGGAGGAAACCCACGCAGACACAGGGATTTGGTGCAAACTCCACACAGTCATCCAAGGTTGGAATTAAACCCGGGTCCCTGGCACTATGAGGCAGCAGTGCTAACCACCGTGCCACAATGATGCCCCAATAATCAACATCGAGGAAGTATCTAGCATGGGAGTGTAAGGGTTAGTCATCTGTACCAATATTAAACAGCAGGGGTGCAAGTACACCACCTCGAGGGAAGTCACTTTACTGTCTGTGTCATCTGCTTCACATGCCATTCAAGTTAACAGAGACACAGCCTCTGGGCTGTATGTTGCATATCATCTCAGTCCATCAGGTGACTTTGCTTTCCTCGAATAACTTCTGACAAAAATCTATGATTGACCATGCCATATTCAACAGATAAGCCCTTGAAGGTTACGCCTGTTATTAGTCCTGTCTTGTAGCCATCCTCCATGAATTGGGTGGGATATGGAAGTTGGCCTATGCCAGAATTCTGTGGTAAGGATCCTGCTTATTATGACATTCATCTACAAATGGAGCCAAATGATTAGGATGAGTCTCTCAAGCAGTTTGTAGCTATACCATAGTCAAGAGATTGACCTGAAGTTCTTTAGACCAGTTGGGTCTCTGCCTGGTTTTAGAATTTCCAGGATTCCTGCCCATCCCGATAGCTGTGGAATCCTGTTGGTTATTAAGCAATTATAAGGATGGCATGGTGGCACAGAGGCGAGCACTGCTGTCTCACAGCGCCAGCGACCCGTGTTCGACTCTGGCCTTGGGTGACTGTGTGAAGTTTGCAATTTTTCCCCGTGTGTGCCTGGGTTTCCTCCGGGATCTCCAGCTTCCTTCCACAGTCCAAAAATGTGCAGGTTAGGTGGATTGGCCAGGCTAAATTGCCCCTTAGTGTCGTAAGATGTGCAGTTTAGGTGGCTTGATCAATGCGTGAGGTTACGGGGATAGGGTGGGGGAGTTGGCCATGGCAGAGTGCTCTTTTGGAGGGACGATGCAGACTCAATGGGCCAAATAGCCTCCTTCTGCACTGTAGAGATTCTATGGATATTGGGCATATTAAGTAGCCATAATACAGCCACGAGTCCAAAGTCATTGATTTGTTCACTTAAAATATTGTCAAATCCAGATGTCTTGTTTTTCTTATCACTTTGATACTGTGTACCAACTCAGTGATGGTAAAGGTTTTGTAAAGTCAGGATCCTTCGTAGATCCTGGGTATTCTGCGCTGCTGGGATAATGATTAGGGTTACCTCGGCTGCTCAGGAGGCGCTGATAAGTGATATCGATCTGCTTTAACCTTTCACTGTGGTCGTCCTTTGATGAAGTCACTTCCTACCGTGCTGATGGTTTTCCACATCATCCGGCTGTTTTGCAACATATCTGTTGACACAATCCTGCAACCACTTTCATCTCTCACCTGATTTGGCAACCAAAAGCCTTTCTCCAGCTTCCAGAGTCTCATTTCCAAATGAATCTGTCTGGAAACAGTTGGCATAGACTTCATAGAAGTCTTTATAAGCATTCTCTGATAGGCTCGGGCTACAGTTTGTCCAGCATCCTTAGGGAATGTTATTTCTAGGGGATGTTTGCACCATCTCTGCAAACACATCAAAGGAATAGGAGGGATGTGTCTGGATGCAGCATTCCTATCTGCGTAACACCTCTGCCAGTTTTTCATTCTGAAGTTGAAATATCAAGTCTCTCCCTCAATGTCAGCAAAGCTAAGGAGCTGGTCATTGACTTCAGGAAACAAAGTGTCATACACATCCCTATCTGCATCAATGGTGCCGAGGTGGTGATGGTTGACAATTTCAAATTCTTAGGTGCGCCCTGGTCCACCCACGTCAACACTATGACCGAAAAAGTACAACGGTGTCTATACTTCCTCAGGAAACTAAGGGAATTTGGCAAGTCCACATTGACTCTTACCAACTTGTACAGGTGCACCGTAGAAAGCATCCTACTTGGCTGCATCACAGCCTGGTATGGCAACTGCTCGGCCCAAGACTGCAAGAAACTACAGAGCGTCGTGAACACCGCCCAGTCCAGCACACAAACCTACCTCCCATCCACTGACTCTGTCTACACCTGCAGCTGCCTTGGGAAAGCAGGCAGCATAATCAAAGACCCCTCCCACCGGGGATATTCTCGCTTCCAACCTCTTCCATCGGGCAGAAGGTACAAAAGTCTGAGAACACGCACTAACAGATTCTAAAACAGCTTCTTCCCCGTTGTTACCAGACTCCTGAATGACGCTCTTATAGACTGAACTGATCTCTCCACGTATCTTCTCTACTGTTGTAACACGACATTCCGTATGCTTCATCCGATGTCTGTGTCAATGCATTTACATTGTGTATTTATTGTATGTCCTATGTTTTCCATGTATGCAATGATTTGTCTGGACCGTACGCAAAACAATACTTTTCATTGTACCTCGGTACACGTGACAATAAATCTAAATCTAATCTATTGAGTGAGGAATGACACTTACATGTAACTCATCTCCATCCGATGCTGATGAAGGATCTTGATAGTTTTGCATCATGAATGGGAAACATCTAGCTTGTCGCTGACAAGTTTTCTACTGACTCTCCATCTTCATTCCTAAACTCCCCCTCTGCAAGCTGTGGCTATTGAAGTCACCAATGACAACAATCTTTGTCATGATGGCATCTGCGTCAGTGAATGCTCATTTGGTGGTTTATACATAGCATTGACTGATATTCCCATAAACTGGATGTTATCACCTTGATATTGACATGTTCTGACATGGAAGATCTATCAACAGCAACTCCATTTCGAACAAAAACAGCACTGCCATATTGATTGCGATGAGTCTCTACCATAAGACTCATTCCTAGTATCCTTGGCTCCATGTTTATATCTCCACCTTTACAGGAAAAACATCAGCCAGTAAATGTTGCTCATTTACCGAAAGACACCTTCAATGTTAGCTGAGTTGACAGGCAATGCCCAGCCCTGATAGGGGCCCAAGCTTCCAACATTGATGTCCACCAGAATGTTGGTCTCGCTTTGACTGTGGATTCATTCTTCATGCTCAGAGTGAGAAATCTGTGCGGCAGAAAGTTGAGTGTAGCAAAGGGTTCGCAGGTTAAACAAAAGCTGCTCACGGCCAATGTTAATATTCCTTCTGTTGTCCCCGGAAATTCTATTGCTTGAATTGACACTCGCAATCACCACCTCAATTACTGACACTGTAGGCACTTTAAATATTAGCAACGAGGCAGAGTCTGCAATGGACAAAAGTTGGTGCAACCAGGCCAGGAGGAAAAGGAAATTTGTGTGTTAGCTTCACAGAGGGCAACGTTGTGGATGAGTTCTGCTGCAGAGGATTCAGATGGCAATTTTGAAGGAATGCTGTTTCGGAAATGGTGATGAGCATACACGATGGAATACTGGGGAGATTGCTAAACAGCCTCTTGCCCAGGTTAAGGAGCACGGTCGTCACTGACTCCAACTTGGCACAGAGATTCACACAGAGCTTGGGAGCCAACCTTCCTAACATAGAAAGGTGACCAATTCTATGAAAACACTTGCCAACCCAGCCGCTCAATGGCCACTCACTCAATTTCCATTGCAACACCGGCAGAAACCATAGTGTTATCGCTGAAGCCCAGTTTGGTGCCAAGTAGGTTCAGACAGCTGCCATGATGGCTGAAGATAGAGCTCAAAGGGCATTGCTGTCTCTCACAGCACTCCAGCTATATGTGTTTCACCGGTCAGTGCCACTCACCCAGCGCAGCAACCCAGTCATTAGATAATCAAAAGTACCTTGTCAAAGATTTAACCAAGTTAATGAAATGGTTATACAATGAACTCAGCTGAAAAAAAACTAAAGAAATACCTTTGCCAAGGGCAGAGAGAAAGAGACAAAATCATATGCACAATGCAAAACCCTTGAAAAGACTTTATGAAAAGCTGTACCTGCTTTTCAGAAAAATATGTTTTTGTCCCCATCAAGAATGGGGCAACAGTCACATGAATCTAAAAGTAAAAGGTGTTCTTGACATTAGTGGATTTACACAGAGTTCAGCAGCGAGATTCAGCGACTGTGTTGCCCCTGGCGTGGATCTCGGAGTTACGGGTGAATCGCGAGTGAGTCCCCAATTGGGCTCCGCGCCTGGCCGATCATAAGTGATCTGGATCTCGCCCTCACTGGGCGAAATCCATATTTGCATATGTAAATGAGCCATTTGGTTCATTTAAATACCCGGACGCCGTATACACCCGGCGCTCAGAAGTCAACAGCCGCACCTGTGAGATCTCGCCATGGCGCCATTTAGCATTGGTTTCCACAAACATGGACCAGGTGTGACAGCACCTTAGGGGGCCACACAGGCCATTAGTGACCCCTGTGTGGTCTGGGACAGGCAGGGTGGTCACCTAGCACTCCAATGGCACCTGGGGAACTTTGGCACCTGCAGCCTGTCACTCTAGAAGTGCCCCCTGGATTAGGCTGGACGAGGACCTGGACCATGCAGGCGCTGTCAGGGTACCGGAGTAGAACCACCATGGTGCCAGGGGCACTGTCCGAGTGCCTGGTTGACAGTGTCAAGGTGCCAGGTTGGCAGTGCCAGGGGTTGGATCCGGGCGGGACCTTGTCCATAAGAACCAGGGTGAGGGGATGAGAGTTTGGGAGGTTAAAGAGGGGTCCTGAAAGTTAGAGGGACTGAAACAGGATAACCTTGCAAAATGGCTTTCTGATCTGCGAGGAGCCAGCCCCGCCGACGAGATCAGATCTCCAGTGCCACTGAGAAACACCCTGCCAAACGCACCCAAAACGGTCTTTACCTTCTGTCCGCTGAATCGCGCCCTGGATTTGTAAGAAATTCCAATCTGTGTGTCGGAAATGGAATGAGGGGCGTCATTCTCCGCCGGCGGGAGTCTCGATTTTGCCGGCGCCCGGGGGTTTCCCGACGGCGTGGGGCTGCCCCACAATGGGAAACCCCATTGACCGGCCGGTGTAACGGAGCATCCCGCCGGCGGATCGGGCAGAAATGTGGCGGGGCGGGTAGGAGAATTTCGCTCGAGGTCTTTATTACAATGCAGAATTGATTCTACAATCAGGTCAGCCATGATTTTATTGAATGGCAGAACAGGTTCAAGAGGTACGAGTGTCCTGATCCTGCTCCTAATTCATACATTTGTGTGTACGGCTGAAAGTTGGACAGTGATGTCTTTCAATAACACTAGTGCGCTGTCCCTTATGTAGCTGAATTAACATCTACTGTGGTGTTATATGTGTGGCTTATTTCAGGGTAGTTGGCGTAGTGTTCACAAGAACACAAAATAGCTTTAACTTAAACAAAGCTATAATTTTATTTACACTACTAAACTGGGACTCGACACATAGTCCTTAAGAATACACAATTGATCAATAACATCTAATGGCACTCATCTACTGCTCATCTCACTACTGGTATAAACTATAATCTAACCTTACTCACACTATCTGCTCTTCTGACCTTCACTAGCTAACTCCTGCACACACTCCTCCCCTAAGGTCTAGCATCACTGCCTTATATAGTCGTAGCTGTAGCTCCCTCGACTGGCTACTCTCGACACTACATTAATCCTTGCAATGCTGATAGTTATGCTAATACCACATCTACCTTTAAGAGTTAAAGCAAGGGCATTGCAAGGACCAGTAATGTTGTTCTGGCTGACATCACAATTTATTCACTGCATGCTTTTGATTCAAACCTAGGGCATCTGCCTTAAGAGATTCAAAAGTATGGCAATCAGCACAGGCTGTACCAGAAACTATTGGAGTGAACACTCACCGTTCCTTTCCTTAGCCAGCTTCCACTACATTGCCACCAGCGGTGCCGTGAGGTCACATTTTGCGGCCCAGAGCTCAAGATGTTCATTTAAGTTGTTAGCTGGTCCCTTTTTTAATGGTCAGTTTTCACTTCAATCAATTAATTCTCGAGATGGATGAGCCAGCAATGAAGAAGGGAAGATGGGCTACGAGCGTCACAGTTTTGGAATAATTTGAAGTTCTGTTTAAAGGGTAACAGGTAGTTTAACAGCAAAACAGGTTTTGCTGGGGGTTTTCATTGCACAACATTAAGGTTTAATCCTCTATGTCTTGAAACTTTGATATTTCATCAGTCTACAATATAGCAAAGCACAGCTGCCTCAACTAATGTACAAAACATGATGAAGAAGCCAACTGAATAATAATTTTGAAAGTGGTGCAGCCAGCAGTCACTAAGGGTTTTGTACATAATGAATTATGGTTAATGTAAAGGAACTGAAACAATTCAGGTCATTTGTGACAGCCAAGCTGAAAGTGGTTCTTGAGTGGGATGTTTACTTTGCTTTGTGTCTGATACCCATGGCAACAATATATTGCAAATTGATTGATTCTTTTACTTTTCTAGTCCTTATGCTTTCCTGCACTTGCTTTTCGATGCACAACCACATCAGAATAATGAGTTTAGTCAAAGAATAAGAATGACTTTCCACACTGACATCCTGATCCAGTGGACGGTACGTTATTGAGCGTCAGTATCTGTGGCCACTTTTTACATGCATGTTGTGCCTGGAGCTATGGATAGTGAAGGAAGAGGCTCCAACTTTTCCCATCACGAGGCTGACCAGGAATTTATCCCACTTTGGTGTTTGCTGGAAGCACTTTCAGGTTGATATACAACCTGTTTGGCTGTGTTTTCAACACACCTTCCAACAGGTCCTGTGGTGGGTCCTGAACCCAGAGCGTCCAGATGAGGGGCAGCGTTTCCATATGTTGAATAGTTGAAGCTGTTCTCCTTCAGATAAAACATTAAATTGAAACCCTGCTCTGAGGGTTCATGTGGATGTTAAAGTCCCCATGGCAACTTCCGATGAAATCCACGGAGCTTTCCTGGTGTTCTAAACAACTAAGCTCCTCAGTCTTATTCTAATATTAGAACTAGACTATGACGAGATAGACTAAGCCTTTCTGAATCACTCGTTGGGCTTTGGGTCACCATACTTTGGGCAGGATGTTACAACATTGAAGGAGGTGAGCAGAGGCTACCTGGGGTGAGGAACTTTCTTTATGTGGAACTATTGTAGAAACTTGAACTATTCCTACTATAGAAGAAATATAGTTATGGGGAGATTCATTAGAGATGTTCAAAATTATAAATCTTTTTAATAGGGTAAACAGACGGGAACCCTTTCCTTCAGGTGGAGTATTGTTAACCAAAGGGTACAGAGATAAAATCACGGGCAGAGGAATTAGGGAGGTGACGAGGGGAATTGTTTTTATGTGGTAAGTTGTTTGGAATGGACTACCTGAATGGATGCTGGATGTAGAATCAGTAGGAACTTTCAAAGGAGAATTTGGTGAACACTTGAAATAGATAGAGTCATAGAAACAGAAACAGACCCTTCGGCCCATAATGTCTATACCGGCCATCAAATGCCAATCTATACTAATCCCATTTACCAGCACTTGGTCCATAGTTAGCCAAGCCATGGCAATCAATTTAAGTGCTCATCCAGATGCGTCTTTAATGTTGCAAGAGTGCCTGCCCCCACCACCTCTCAGGCACGTTCCATATTTCCTCCGCCCTCTGGGTGAAAAAATGTTCCATCAGGCCCCCTCTAAACCACTTACTCCTCACCTTGAACCTATGTCCTCTGGTTACAGACACCTCTGCCATGGGGAAAGATTCTCATTATCTACCTTATCTGTGCCTCTCATAATTTTGTACACCTCCATGAGACCCGACCCCCCCCCCCGCCCCTTCAACCTCCTCTGCTCCAGGGAAAACATATAACTGGGCTGTTGCGAAAGGGCCGACGAGGCCCAATGGGCTGAATGATCTCCTTCTTGTAGAGTAAAGAGGTGACTATGATGGTGCCTACTAGCACGTAGCTAAGGAGCTGTGTCACTGCGATGTCACTGACTGAGTGAAGTTGACTGAGAAGCATCTCGGAGAATAGCTCCAGCAAAGTCTTGGTTTTGGTCCTTTGTAAATAGTTAGTTTTCAACGGAAGAACGCTGCCTGCAGCAAGATCTTTTCTGGAGTAAGAGGCCAGCGAATCCCGAACCACAACCATGATAACAGGGTTCTATGTTGTGAGATTCTATAATTCTGTGCCTCCTCCTTCGATCGACACCCACCAAAAGACAGCAGACTTTGTCCGAAATATCAACAGAGAATATTCAGCAGGTGAGGTGGCATTGCTGAAGAGAGAAACAGGATTAACATTTAGTCAGGAAAGGGTTCGTTGCCATTTGTGGGGTATTGTTATTGCCATGATGTTGTGTTATGCTTCTTCGTGTAGCATAAGCTGCTTCCTTGATGTATGCTTTGATTAAAGAAGCTCCCGACTCGGAGATAGGTTTGACACATTTATTGAACAGTTAACAATTCCCCTACTTGAGTTTGACTCTCCTGCTAATCTAACTGTAGTAACTCAGTCTAACGAAACTAGTCTGCTCCAAGCCACGTGCTGGGTGTGATGCTTCTGATCAACCCTGATCTACTCTCTAGATGTCTGTATGCGGAAAGAGACAGAGCATGTGTGCCCTGTCCTTTTACATGGGCTGTGTAATGCCCCCTTGTGGTAATGCCATCTCTGGATGTCTTGACAGCTCTTTGGTTGTGTCCTATTCTAAGTGTTCATTAGCTGCATGTTTGCATATCATGACATCTCTGGTGCTCCCTCTAGTGTTTACTTAGTTGTAGTGTATTTACATTAACCCCTTGTGTGTATATGGCGATGCATAGCACCACAATGAAGCCACAGCTCTTCGTTTTTTGAAAAAAAAAAATGTTTTAATCCTGCAGCTGAAATCCTGTCATTTGGAATGAGGCAGGGCAAACAGCTTTAAAAATGACAAGGCCTCGTTGCGAGATGGAGTTGAGAAAAACCAACACCCACCCCACCCCAACCAAAAGGCGGTGTGAAGACAGTGGGAGACATTGAAACCCAATACTAAGGAGGAAAATTAAACTTCAAAGTGCTGGACGTTAATTCCATCAAGACAATGGCGGACTGCTTGCCTGCCAAGATATACAACCAACAGATACGCAAACCCCTTGTGGAGGATGAAAGAACCTCATCTCCTGTTGGTTTCTATTAACTTGAAATGTGTCAATGTGTCTGAGATAAAAATATTATTCTTGACTACAACGGACATGGTAATTAAATTCCTTTAGAGTTTACAGTGAGCAGGACTTTAAGACTGGGCTTGCCAAGCAAGAAGCAGATGGATTTGGCGATGTTGCGAATGGTTCAGTGAGGAATATCTCTCACTGAAAAAAAATCCCTCTGTCTTAAGGATAGCCATTTCTCTGCAGTCTAAAAATTCAACATAAGATAGGGTGAATGTCAATCGGGAAGAACCTCAGGAGAAACTCTTCGATTTCTGGAAGTTGGATTACGGATTTGAAGAAATGGAAATGTCTCCAGTCAATGCAGTTACTTGGACTTTAGTTCAACTTTGGGATGTTAAAGGAACTAGCTAAATTAAAACTGCCGCCATGTTCAGAAATGTTCTCCTCAAGGACAAGCAAAGGAATGAATCTTTTATTTTGTTACGATCCCAGTTGATGTTCCCAATGGACAGGAAGGTCAGGAAGGTCGCAGAATTGTACCTCGGCTCAAAAGACAGTAACGTTAACTTATTTTACAAAACATGTAGGAACAGAGCCAGAGGATCGCTAATTAGTTTTAACAACAAGAAAAAGTTTTATTAAACATGGAAAAGTTGGATTATGATACTATACGCCAGAACTTCCCCGCCCCCCCCCCCCCCCCCCCCCCCCCTCAGCCCTGCACTTAGCTTAACAATTACACACAGGTTTTAGGATTGACAAGGATTACAAAGCACATCTTAATCTACAATGAACTCATTAACACAAACTCCCTTTAAAGCATTGCCAGAATGACACCCACTGGAAGTCCGGGTTCACAGAATGATCCAGATCAGTGGGAAGGGATGTTGGGGTAAGGGTTGTGGGGAGTGGGTTGTCAAGTGTGTCAGCAGCAACGGCAGGGGTATGACTCTCAGTAAGACCACCACTTCCAGGTGCCAGATCCCTCAAACGCTCACTGAATGTCTTTGAATGAGGAGCCAGGGGACCATAGCAACATGCTATAAGACGACAAGGTGAATACCAGCGGCAGCGAAAGAGTCCCTCAACTGGGCAGCAATTGCCCCGGGTGGCAGTACAGGAAGGCTGACTATGAGCATTCCCATCATGGACATAAGTGCCATGGAGGGGGGAGGTGGCAGCATCCCTGCCCGTCTGCGTCCCACTTTATTAAATCCACCCGCCCCCACCCCCAAACTCACCATGGGGGAGGGCACAAAATGCAACCAAATAACCTTCAGAAATATTCTGAAAACTCTGAAGGCCATTGTGGCATTATGAGAAATCTTCCACATTCATATAATAGCAAAGTACCAGCAATGGCAGAGACAAAATAATGACAGAATAATGGCACAGAATAATAGCACAGTTGCTTCACAGCTCCAGGGCCTCAGGTTCGATTCCAGCTTGGGTCATTGTCTGGGCGGAGTTTGCACGTGCTCCCCGTGCCTGCGTGGATTTCCTTCGGGTGCTCCGGTTTCCTCCCACAGTCCAAAGATGTGCAGGTTAGGTGGATTGGCCATGCTAAATTGCCCTTAGTCCAAAACGGTTAGGTGGGGTTACTGGGTTATGGGGATAGGGTGGAGGTGTGGGCTTAGATGGGGTGCTCTTTCCAAGGGCTGATGTAGATTCGATGGGCCAAATGACTTCCTTCTGCACTGTAAATTCTATGATTCTATGATTCTATGACTTAGATTAAAATGGAATCCAAGGGCAGCACGGGGGCGCAGTGGTTAGCACTGCTGTCTCACGGTGCTGAGGTCCCAGGTTCGATCCCGGCTCTGGGTAACTGTCCGTGTGGAGTTTGCACATTCTCCCAATGTTTGCGTGGGTTTCACCTCCACAACCCAAAAGATGTGCAGGGTCAGTGGATTGGTCACACTAAATTGCCCCTTAATTGGAAAAAATGAATTGGGCACTCTAAATTTTTTTTTTTTTAATGGAATCCATATCACCCAATTTAGCAATCATTTATTAACAAGATATTTATTAGAAGTTTCTCAGTTGTAGCATACGCACTAATCAAACTATTATTTTCTTCTGCAACTGACTCTGAAACTTTTTACTCATGATTTTTATCTTAGTATCACTGCCTCCTCAGACAAGAAAGAAAATATATCTATTCTCCTTAAAATGCAGCAGTTCTGCTTCTTGCAAAGGACGTATGGCAGCCGTGATTTTTCAGGACGGCAACAAGAACACTTAATCAATTAAAGATTTTTTTTGAAAGTTTTAAATGAATCTTTAAACAAATCTCTGCAGTGATAAATAAACCATCTGCAAAATGCAGACTGTCAAAATATTGTCAAGCAAAAGCCCAACAGAAGTGTCTTTCTAATATATTCCGTGATGAAAGGGTTATGAATTCATGCAGATTACAGGGAGCAGCGGCAGAATAACACATTTTCATCAAGTTAGGTAACCATAAAACGTGGTACATGATTGCTTTTATATTTAATAGACAACCAAGTCTCTCGTCATGTTTGATGTGAGTTGGCAGCAGCACAACATATCTTCGGTCTAAAATATTAATTGCACTTTTCCATAACTTTGCATTAGCCATCAGGATGCTGAGAAACCAATTTCTACATTTAAAAGCTGGACATGACTTACTGGTATTTGATTACTTTCATTAGGCCGAGCCTCAGGGCAGACGTGGAGCCTGAGAGTGGAGGGCAATGGCAAACGGGCACCGATAAGAACTGCCGAGGAAACGGCTCAGGGTGCGTCACCCGTGGTCAATGAGTCAAGGAGCTGCCATTGGGCGCAGCAGGCAAGATGGAGATGGATATCCATCAGAAGTCTGCCAAACTATTACATCGATTTCGATGGAGTGACAAAGTTAGCTTTCTAAGACATTGGGCCGTAGCTTCTGTGGGATGGCAATCAATGATGAATAGCTACTACTTATCTGAAATGCTCGCCTGGCATTTCGTCTCGGGCCGGGTGAGGAGATTGCAGGGCAGCATGTTCCCGAGGCCTTCAGTCGAGTGCAGATGAGGTAAAGACGGCACGCTCCCTATTTCACAGCACTAGCTGCGATACAGCAGGTAGGTTTAACGGTCCCACCACTTTGACACACCAGGTAGAAGGTTAGTGGGTAGAATAAGAGGATATAGGGTGGGTCAGGGGACAAGATGGGGAAATGCGGGTCATGGGAGCTGGTCAGTAAAGGGAACTGGGTACTCCATGAGAGATGGTCAGTGTGGCGGTTGTGTGGTTATTGGGGGGGTTTCAGAAGGGGGGCAAGGGGGTAGGGAGGGTAGTCGGAGGGGTAGGGAAGTCAGTCGTGAAATCAGGGATAGTTGGGAGTGGGGAAGGTATTCGGAATGAGTGGAGAGGGTCGAGGTTGGGGTGTAGTTGGAAGGATGATGAGGGCGATCAGGGTGTTGGTGTGTAGCCAGGTGGCAGGGAGAAGGCAGTCAGAAGTGATGGGTAAGGTAATTGGGTGGGGGAGCAACTGGGGGTTATCCAGGGTGGATCTGGTAGATTGTAGGGGTGGAGGATAGTCAGAGTGGGGGGTCCCAAGGTCCGGGAAAGAACAGAGTCACGGGATCGCTAATTAGTTTTAACAACCAGAAAAACACTTATTAAACATGAAAAGTTGGGACTCCCAGCGGCGATCGCGAAAGGAGCGGCCGCAGCAAAGACGCTCCCGCACAGCCACAAAATCAAGGCTTTTGGGGGGGGTTTACCCGTGGAATTTTCAACAAAAAAAAAATTTCTTTAGGCCCCGCGAATTTGGCCCTGCCCAGGCGCCAAAGCTCTGATCCACGGAGCTGGAGAGAGAGAGACTGGTCCCGGTGAGCTGCACGTGGAGGAGGAGTGGGGATCGCTCAGAAACGGCCTGAAAGTCGAAGCACGGAGAGGATCACAAGAACAAAATAAGAATTTTTTAATTCAAAATTCCTTGTTCCTCGCCTACAAATTTTTTTTAAAAAAGAAAAACTTTTTTAAAGGGAAAAAAAAATCTTTCAAAAAAAAAAATCCCTTTTGATAAAAAAAAATTGTTTTTGAAAGGAAAAAAAAAACCCTTGTGGTTTTTTTTTCTTTGGGAACAAAACCAAAAAGAATTTCTTTTTTGCACCAAAACCCAGGAAAAAAAGAGAAAGGCACAGACAGAAATATGCCTCCAAATAATAAATTGGGGGGGGGCGGCGAGATGTGAGAAGGAACAGCAGCGAAGGCGAAGGAAAAAAGCAGGAGCTGCGGCCGCGCGGGCAGATGACCCCACGGGGCGAGGCGGAGGTTCAGGCGAATCAGGAAGCGGAAAGCTGGCGAGCCGAGCAGCGGAGCAGGAACAGGACGCCCCCCGCACAGGGGGAGGAATGGGGAAGCGTGCTGAAAACGGAAATAAACGCCATAAAGGAGATAAAAACGGAGATAAACGCCATGAGGGAGGCACTCAGGATGGAGCTCCACACAATGATGAAGGAGATGCTGGCGGAGACAACGGACAAAACGCAGCGAACCATCAACGGCCTGGAAAGGAAGGGGGAAGTGCAGGAGAGAACTATTCAGGAGTTGGAGAGGGCAACCTCAGACCAGAGCGACAGGATGGTAACTCAGGAAACCGAGGTGAAAAGGCTGGTAACGACCCAGGGGAGCCTAAGAGGGAAAGTGGAGGACCAGGAAAATAGGTCCAGACGGCAGAATGTTAAAATAGTGGGTCTGCCAGAGGGGATGGAGGGCAGAGATCCAACAGGCTACGTCACCCAAATGCTGGGCAAGCTAGTGGGAAGGGAGAAGTTTCCAAACCCCCCAGAAATCGACAGGGCGCACAGGTCGCTCCGACCCAGGCCCAAAGCCGGGGAGCAGCCCAGAGTGATTATCGTGAAGCTGCACAGGTTCCAAGATAGGGAGAAAATCCTAAAGCAGACGAAAGCGAGCATGTGGGAAGGGAAGATCATAAGGGTGTACCAGGACATTGGGGCGGACCTGGCCAAAAGAAGGTCTGAATTCAACAGAGTCAAATCAGCACTCTACAATAGTAATGTGAAATTTGGGATGTTATTCCCGGCCAAGCTCTGGGTAACATTTGAGGGGAAGGAGCTGTTTTTTAACACCCCAGCGGCAGTGGAGGAGTTCGTTAGAGCGAACAAACTGGGGGAGGTACAGCCACAACGGCCATCATGAAAGTGACGGGGATGGAAAAGAAAGGAAGAATCGGGACAAAGAGCGGAGAGCAGACCGCAAACAGAGACAATACGATCATGAACTGTACACACGTGTTTGGTGCACTGCCCGGGACTGTGCTGACTTGTTCCCGGGATCGTTCCACCTCTCAATGCAATGGGGAAGAGCGAAGCAAGGTGAATGAGGGTGAAACAGGCGGACAGGAGGATGAGGCAAGAGCTAGCAAAAGGAAGGTAAAACAGGACCAGAGTGTGGTAGTACCAGGTATTGCGGTACCTAAGAGGCTGATGACCATTGGTTAGACCCAGGAGTCTACCATTGGCTGTTGTTACGTAGCTCCGCCCTGACAGGCGGAGTATAAGAGATGGTGCCGTCCCAGCAGCCTTCACTTTCTGTACTGAAGCTGCTGGGGAACAAGTTCTAGTAGATTAAAGCCTTCAGTTATGAAATCACTTCGTCTTGAGTGTAATTGATCGCGCATCAATTTAATCGACTAGACTTAAGCTGGAAGGATGGATCTCCGAATCAAACTGGAGTGCCTTCAACTCAGCCCCCACGCGGAGAACTCGGCTGCAATATTTAAACACTGGCGTGCTTTAAAGGGTACCTCGAGACGGCCGGAGGCACCCCCTCAGAAGGACAGAAAATGCATCTCCTGCGCTCAAGGGTCAGCCCTGGGATCTACACCCTTTTCGAGGAGGCGGAGAACTATGATGCCCCGATCGAACTGTTAGAAGTACATTATATCCGCCCTGTAAATCAGGTCTACGCACGTCACCTGCTTGCAACTAGACTGCAAAGCCACGGGGAATCATTGGAAGATTTCTATCGGGCACTACTGGTGCTGGGCCGAAACTGTGGCTGCCCGCAAGCTTCGGGGAGCGAGCACACGGAACTTTTAATCAGGGATGCTTTCGTAGCAGGTATGAGCTCCTCAGATATCCGCCGAAGACTCCTAGAAAAGGACACCCTGGGACTTAGAGAGGCACGGGCCCTGGTAGGGTCCATGGACGTTGCCTACAAAAACGTGCTGTCCTATGCGCCCAACCGCGCGGCGGCCCCCTGGGCTGTATGGCACCCCGCAGCGGCAGCCCCACAGACCTTCCCCCTGACCCCGCAGGCCTGAGCTACGAGACGGCCCGCTAATGCGTCCGGGCCCCGCTGTTTCTTCTGCGGGCAGGCGAATCATCCCCGCCTGTGCTGCCCGGCCCGCACCGCCGCCTGCAAAGGGTGCGGCAAGAAGGGCCACTTTGTGGGGGTCTGCCAGGCCCGCGCGTGGCCGCAGTCTCCAGCGACTCCGGACGGCCACGGCAACCCCCCCTTCAGGCTCCGACTGGCCAGCGCTCACCGCCACCCCCCCTATCCTAGGGCAACGTGCGACCCACTGGCGTGGCCATCTTGCCCCCCGGACACCACGCTGGACGGGTGGGCGCCGCCATTTTGTCCATCGCCGCCGCCATCTTGTTCATCCCCGGACACCATGTGCGACCCATGGGTGACGGATGGTGCTGTCCCAGCAGCCTTCACTTTCTGTACCGAAGCTGCTGGGGAACAAGTTCTAGTAGATTAAAGCCTTCAGTTATAAAATCACTTCGTCTTGAGTGTAATTGACCGCGCATCACAGGGCAGGGCAAGTGCTGGGAGGGGGGCCACAATGCTAGCGAGGAGGGCTAACACGGGAGGGCAGGAAGAAAGGAGGGCGGCGGCGCACTTCTCAGGGGAGAGGGAGCGCCTGGCACAAAGAAAAGGGGGGGGCAGTGCAGAAGGGGGGGAAGAACACAGAGGGGACACAGAGGAACAGGGACTAAGGGGGGAGAGGAGTCGGGGAGAGAGCGCAGAACAAAAGGGAAGCAAAGGGAAGGGTGAGGTAGATGAGCAGCACGAACACAGGCCTTGGCAGGCATGGAGCAGGGCGAGGAACCAAGATGGTGCCACAAACAGCCACTCGGGAGGGCTTCAGGACGAAGGGAGACCCTGGAGTGCAGGGGCGCAGCCATGAGGCGTACACACAGCTGGCAGCCATGGTGGGTGCCCCCTGGACAAAAGGAGAACCCAGAGCCCTGGGGCCCGACCTCATGGTGAGAGCGGTGACCACGGCCATTTTGGACGGCCCCCTAACGAAGGGAAACCCCGCAGGACCAGGGGGGTCAAAAGAAAACCACCAGGATTGTTACCTGGGACGTAAGGGGACTCAACGGCCCGGTCAAAAGATCCAGAATCTTCACCTGCCTCAGAAGCCTGAAAGCAGACATAATCTACCTACAAGAGACACACCTGAGCGAGAAGGACCGAAGGCTGGTAAGGAAGTGCTGGGTGGGACAGACATACCACTCATGCTACGGGACGAGGGCTAGGGGAGTAGCAATATTAATTAGTAAGAGGATGAGGTTTACGGAAACCAAGACAGTTACGGACCCAGGGGGACGGTACGTCATGGTCAGCGGTAACCTGGAAGGGGCACCGGTCGTATTGATAAATGTGTACGCACCCAACTGGGACGACACAGAATTCATAAAGAAGACCATGGCAGAAATCCCCGACCTTGACACACACCGACTGATCATGGGGGGCGTCTTCAACTGTGTACAGGACCCACTGACCGACCGATCAAACCCCAGAGCAGGGAAAAAGACTGGCATGGCTAGGGAACTAGGAGAATTTATGGAGCAGATGGGGGTGGTGGACCCATGGAGGTTCCAGCACCCAGGAGTACACAAGGTATACACCCATACCGACTTCTTTGCAGTGGGGAAATCGGTGCTTCCAAGGATCACGGGTACGGAGTACTCCGCGATTGTTATCTCTGACCACGCTCCACACTATATGGATATGAGATTGGAGACAGGCCGTGCCCAGCGCCCCACATGGGAGGCTGGACACGGACCTCCTGGCCGACAAGGCCTTCTGTCAGAAAACATCACGGGCCATAGGCGACTACGTGAGTAACAACCAAAATGGGGAGGTCTCACCCTCCACGTTCTGGGAGGCACTGAAGGCCGTGATTAGAGGAGAGATCATAGCCTACAAGGCAAGCAGAGATAGGGAAGAGAGGGTGGTCAGGCAACAACTGGTGGACTCCATCCTGGGAGTCGACAGAAAATACTCCAAGGCCCCGACCTTAGAGCTGCTGGCAGAGAGGAAAAAGCTGAAAATGGACTTTAACCTGATATCCACGAGGAAAGCAGTGTACCAGCTCCGTCAGATACGGGGGGCATTCCACGAACACGGATACAAGGCTGGCCGCCTATTGTCTCACCAGCTGAGAAAGCAGGCAGCCACATGGGAAATAGCGCAGGTAAAGGATAGCAGAGGCAGACTGGTAACAGAACCAAAGGAGGTCAATCGGGCATTTGAGACCTTCTATCAGGGACTGTACACCTCCGAGCCCCCCAACGGGGACGCGGGGATGAAACTGTTCCTAGACGGACTGGAACTACCAGTTGTGGGGGAAGACAGACGGGCGGAGCTGGAAGCACCAACAGACCTGGGAGAAATCATGGAGAGCATCAGCTCCATGCAGGCAGGGTAGGCACCGGGACCCGATGGGTTACCAGCAGACTTCTACAAAACATTTGCACCAGTCCTGGCCCCACACCTAAGGGACATATTCGCGGACTCACTGGCAAGGGGCACCCTGCCCCCAACGCTAGCGCAGGCCACAATTTCACTGATACCCAAAAAAGATAAAGACCTGACGGAATGCGGATCATACAGACCCATTTCACTGCTGAACATGGATGCGAAAATACTCGCAAAGGTCCTGGCCAAAAGGCTGGAGGGCTGTGTACCAGAGGTGGTCGCAGAGGACCAAACCAGCTTTGTCAAGGGTAGGCAGCTCACAGCGAACATCAGGCGGCTGCTGAACGTAATAATGACCCCCTCTGGGGCGAGAACACCAGAGGTGATCGTCTCCCTGGACGCAGAAAAAGCCTTCAACAGAGTCGAATGGAAATACCTCCTCGAGGTACTGGAATGGTTTGGGCTAGGAGCGGGATTCACCGCCTGGGTGAGGCTCCTGTACAACGCTCCCAAAGCGAGAGTCCGAACTAACACCACCAGCTCTAAATACTTCCAGCTACAGAGACGAACAAGACAGGGCTGCCCCCTGTCCCCACTCTTGTTCACGCTAGCGTACAAACGCCTGGCGATAGCCCTGCGGGACGTGAAAAGCTGGAAGGGAATCCGGAGAGGAGACAGAGAGCACAGAGTCTCACTCTATGTAGATGACCTGCTCCTCTATGTCTCGAAGCCACAGGAGGGACTGAAGGCAATACTGCAAATGTTGAAAGAGTTTGGAACCTTCTCGGGCTACAAACTTAACCTGGGCAAAAGCGAGACTTTCCCAGTGAACCCAAACGGGGGAGGGAGAGAGCTGGAGGGGCTCCCGTTCAAAACAGCCCAGAACAGATTCCGCTACCTGAGGATCCAGATAGCCAGAGAATGGACACAAATCCACAAGTGGAACCTGACCAGCCTGGTGGAGGAAGTAAGAAGAGACCTTCATAGGTTGGGATCACTCCCACTCTCCCTGGCGGGGAGAGTGCAGACGATCAAGGTGAACGTACTGCTAAGGTTCCTCTTCCTGTTTAGATCCATTCTGATCTTCATCTCCAAGGCCTTTTTCCAAAACGTAGACAGTCTAATCATGGCGTTTGTGTGGGGGGGGGGGGGGGTGGGGGGGGGGGGGTGGGGTAAGAACCCGAGAACCCCAAAACAGACACTGCAAAGAAGGAAAATCAAAGGGGGCTTGGCCTTACCAAACCTGCAATACTACCACTGGGCAGCAACGGCAGAAAGAGTGAGGGGATGGGTACAAGAACCAGACACAGATTGGGTACAAATGGAGGAGGTATCCTGTAAAGGAACGACCCTCCGAGCCCTTGCTACAGCAGCACTCCCATCCTCCTCAGCAAGATACACAACGAGCCCAGTGGCAGCGGCCACGCTGAGAACGTGGACCCAGCTGAGACAACACGTCGGGATAACTAAAATGTCCCCCATGGCCCCCATCTGCGGCAATCACAGATTCCCCCCAGCCATGCTAGATACCACCTTCAAAAGAGGGAGGCGGGACGGGGGACCATTGATGGTCGGGGACTTCTATGTAGGGCACAGACTGGCGACACTAGACGAACTGACGAGGAAGTGGAGGCTAGCAAAAGGACAGGAAATGAGACATCTCCAAAAATCACATTGGGTGTGGCCAATTGCCTTTGTAACTTTAAAGATATAGTTGTTTTCCGGTAGGAGTTTGAATCTGCTGGTTTGACCTGGATCAGAATTTCAGGAAAAGGACCAATCCCATTCAAGTGAGAATACAGTGTGCTGGGCCACGCCCTTGCATAAGGGTTAATTGGATTTTATTATTGAATTGGAACAGCTAAGGGGGAATTCATTAAGTGTTATATACATAGATTACTGTAGCTGTGTAGCTTATGTTTGTAATTGATAAAAACTCTTGCTCTGTTTATATATATATATGTTAACTTACATTCTTAGAATAAACCTTGTTTTGATTAAAGCGCCTAGGAGGCCTGATGCATCACACCTTTTGTGCTCATCCTAGCCAAATTCAACATAAAGGTTATAGGTCAGGTGAACTTCATAATACACTTTGGAGTTCCTAAGCCCTGGCCCATAACAATAAACATGGTTTAAAGGTACCTAAGGCTGAGATTGAACGTTGAAGCGTACTTGACATATTGGAATGACAGGAAGCTAGGATGCTGGCACCCGGGCCTTGGCACAGACACCCTGGTACTGCCATGTACCCTGGGTGGCACTACCAGGCTGCCAGGAGCACTGTCAGGGAGACAGTCACTGCCACGGGTCAGGGCCTGAGGGGGACCATGCCCATGAAAAGGAATGAGGGGAAAATGAAGAGCCGGTGTGAAGGACAGTTATGAAGGGGCCTCCAGAAGGTTGGGGGGTGAAGTGTGGGGGGCCTGGAAAGGGGGGGGGTGAAAAAGGGTGTGGGAAAGCCTGAAAAGCGGGGTGCCTTCACTTGGGAGGGTGGTAAAATGCGCATGTGTGTCGAGGGTGACATTGCCCGTGGGTGGGGGTATGTGGGATCCTCAAACTTACACAGAGATTGGGGTACCCTTTCAAAATGGCTGCCCGATCTCTGAGGAGTTGGCCTTGCCGGCCAGTTCAGCTCCCCAGTGATGAAAATAATTCTTAAGAGTGGACCTGACCGGGTAGAAACTCCCCTGGGCCCACATAAGTGACTAAGTATGCTTAGATAGCGGTCGAGAACCCGCCAACAGAACCGGAGAGAAACACCCAGCAAAAGCCGCCTGAAATGACACTTAAAACATTTCTGTTAGGTCATGCCCATGGTCCCCAGATAAGACACATACTTAAAAAAATAATAATTTATTCCTTTCTCCGAGTTACAAAGCCAATGCACAGAGAGGGCAGAGCCAGTCCCGAATCCATCTCCTTGCTTGCTCCCAAAAAGAATTCAAATTCAAATTGAATCTAATTCATGGTCCCCACAAAAGATACATACTAGATCCAAGCTGACAAGAACAGGCATCACACCTGATCTCAAGCTTGATCCTACACTTGATCTTAGCCGAAAGATCGAGACAAGGGACATGCTGAACCTAAATAAAGGTAACGATGAGCGTACGAAGGTAGAGCTGCGTAATGTGAACTGGGGACTAGGTTGACAGACTTTTAAGGAGATTTTTAATAACCCGCAGCAAAGATTTATCCCAGTGAGAAAGAAGGACCGTAAAAGTTTCTACTTGTATTTTAATGGGAAAAGACTAACTAAAGCTAGTGTTAGCCCTCGAGAGAGTGAGTCTGTGGGAGTGATAAGGAAATGGTGAAGGTGCCGAAGAGGCACTTTGTGTCTGTCTCCATGGTAGAACATTTAAAAACTTCCCAAAGTTAATTGGGAATCAAGAGGAGATAAGGAGGAATTAATTTAAAAGAAACCATAATCACCATGGAAAAGGTGTCAGGAAAACTATAAGATCAAAGGCTGACATGTCCACAAGACTAGAAGGCCTGCATCCTAGGTTCTGAAAAGAAATGACAGCACAGGCGTTAGAAGTATCGGTTTTAACCTTTCCAAACGTCTGTGGATTTTGGAAGGGTCCCAGCAGATTGGAAAATAGCTAATGGGAATCCTTTATGCAAGCAAGGAGGGAGTCAGAAAGCAGGAAACCATAGGCCAATTAACCAAACCTATTTACTCGGGAAAATCCCGAGAATCCATTATTAAGATGATTATACTTAGAAAATTACAATGTGATCAGGCAGAGTCAACATGGCTTTGTGAAAGGGAATCATGTTGGACAAATCTATTAGACATTCAAGATGGATAAAGGTGGGATGGATGGATTCCCAAAAGGCATTTGATAAGATGTCACATCCAAGATAGGACCACATGGTACAGGGGCTTTGTTGATTGTAAGTTTATAATCCCTTGTCAGGTTTGAGGATTATGGGGAGGCAGTGGGGTAGCGGTATTGTCACTGGACTGCTGATCCAAAGATACAGTGTATCACAGAATCTCTACAGTGCAGAAGGAGGCCATTGAGTCTGCACCGACCCTCCGAAATAGCGTTCGCATCCAGGTCAATCCACTACCGTATATCCGCAACCCCACCTATGGACAATTTAGCATGGCCAATCCACCTAACCTGCACATCTTTGGACTGTGGGAGGAAACCGGAGCACCCGGAGGAAACCCACGCAGACACGGGGAGAACGTGCAAATTTCACACAGTCACCTGAGGTTTGAATCAAACCTGATGTGATGCAGCAGTGCTAACCACTGTGCCAGCATGCCACCCTTAATAATAATATTTTGCGGACCAGGATTAAAATCTCACATGGCAGGTGGCAAAATTTAAATTCAATAAAAATCTGGAATTAAAAGTCTAATGATGTCCATGAAACCATTGTCGCTTGTCGTAAAATCCCATCTGGTTCACTAATGTCCTTTGGGGAAGGAAATCTGTCCTCATTACCTGGTCTGGCCTACATGGACTCCAGACCCACAGCAATGTGGTTGACTCTTAACTGTCCTCAGGGATGGGCAATAGATGCTGGCCCAGGCAGCGACACCCACATCCCACAAGCGAATTTTAAAAAAATGACAGGTACCATTGGTGCAGCCAACTCCATGTTCTTCACTGGCCGAATTTCCCCGAGGCTTTCCAATCGCTTGTTTCAGATTCTACCTTGGCAGGTAATGTGAGTGGAATGGGCCGTGCCTGAAATATTTTGATAAGGCGTTGAGGTCCACATAAAAAGGCAGCACGGTAGCATTGTGGATGGCAGAATTGCTTCACAGCTCCAGGATCCCAGATTCGATTCCGGCTTGGGTCACTGTCTGTGCGGAGTCTGCACACCCTCCCCATGTGCACGTGGGTTTCCTCCGGGTGCTCTGGTTTCCTCCCACAGTCCAAAGATGTGCAGGTTAGGTGGATTGGCCATAATAAATTGCCCTTAGTGTCCAAAATTACCCTTAGTGTTGGCTGGGGTTACTGGGTTATGGGGATAGGGTGGAGGTGTTGACCTTGGGTAGGGTGCTCTTTCCAAGAGCCGGTGCAGACTCGATGGGCCGAATGGCCTCCTTCTGCACTGTAAATTCTATGATAATCTTGGCCCCAGCTCCTTTTATCTCAGCGAGGCCCTCTTCGAATACCTCAGGGTATTTCCCAATGACCTTGTACAATGCGCCAGCACCAGATTTTTAAATTTGCAGCTAATCCAGTTGGATCTTCTGGAGCCATTCCCTGCCCAAGAGGCTAAGTCTTAATCCGCGCACAACAATGAGCGGGAGTCGGGTGGACTGTTGTTCCTCAGCTACCGCGATAGCCCCCATAATCTTCAACGGTTCTCCCATGTATATAACTAGTCTGGCCCTGGTATCTCTTAACCTTAAGGGCAAAATGCCTATCCGGCGATGCCAAAATGTTTGTTCCCCGATGATGGAGACGGCAGCTCCCATATCCACCTCCATCTCTGGGGAATGACCATTGGCCGACACTCTGATCTTTGGGGCTGCATTGGTTGTGACGACGCAGTTTGACTGAATTCTGTCGTCCTCTGAGGGCTGGTATACTGGCAAATTGGCTTTGACTTCTGGACTGGGCAGCAGGCGTACTGCTGATTCTGGCAGCCTTGCCTGGTCCGTGCCCTTCAGCAGCACCTACTGCAGCTCTGCGGATGAGTTATAATCCTCCGGGGAAGTTTCCCTGATACTTTTAGGGTTACCCAGCTGGCTTTTAAAACCGTCTTGGGCTGATGGTGGGCGAAGTATATGGTGCCTTCAGTGGAAACGTTGACTCCTCTATGTGAGGGGCCACCCCCCAGCCTGAGGATGCTACTGCCCATCATCTGTTGAAGTTCTTGGGACCCATTTTCAATGTTCACGTAGCATCTCGGTCAGGAATGGGCCAAAGTCACAATTTCCCCCCCGGGGTCCTCCGAGCCATGTTGAATTGGTCACATTGGAGGATTATGGACAGCTTTGGGGGTGGCACGGTAGCACAGTTATTAGCACTGTTGCTTCACTGCGCCAGGGACCCAGGTTCGATTCCCGGCTTGGGTCACTGTCTGTGCAGAGTCTGCACGTGCCTGCGTGGGTTTACGCCGGGTGCTCCGGGTGCAGATTTGGTGGATTGGTCATGCTAGATTGCCCCACAGTGTCCAAAGGTTAGGTTGGGTTTGTGGGTTATGGGGATAGGGTGAAGGTGTGGGCTTTGGTAGGATGCTCTTTCAGGGGTCAGTGTAGACTCGATGGGCCAAATGGCCTTCTTCTGCACTGTAAGTACTATGACTCTATGCTAATAGTTCTTTACTAAATCCATAAGCATGCCGATCTTTTTAATGTCGGGACTTGCAGGATATGTTTAGCTCGTGATAATGATTAACGTCGGGGCCAAGCATGCTGCTGGGAGGATTACTTTATGTCTGTTATCCCCTTCAATGCCGTTGGTGTGAAGAAAATAGTGCATGCGCTCGGCATACTGGCCCCAGTCCTCATATGGTCCTAGTCTACCCAAGAAAGAGTTTCTTTATCTTTTTCCTCTTTCAAGAGCTGTCTTCTGGAGTTAAAAAAGGCTGCTCAGAATCCTGTGCTTAATCCTCATCGCCAATGTAATAATTCCAGGGGGTGCAAGCTAAAATGCAAAGCAAGTTTATTCAAACACAAAAAATAGCCCGTGGCATACAAAACAATCTGCCAGGCCTGAAGGTTTATATTTAAGGCTCCACTAACAAGCACCTATTGGTAGGCCCAACGACCGCTCACCACGGGAACTCGTATTCCATAAAACCCACGGGGGAGATTAATTTGCAATCCCACGTGGTCTTCGTGAGGATTATAACACTGAGTTAGACAAGGGAGTCAAGGGTTATGTGGTGCAACAGGAAATTAGAGCTGAGACTACACCTAAATCAGCCATGATCCTATTGAATGGTGGTGCAGGCTCAAAGGATCAAATGGCCTACTGCTGCTCCTAAATCCTATGAAAGAGAGTTAAAGAAGCAAAGAGATTTAGGGAGGGAATTCCAGAGATTATGACCCAGGCTGCTGAAGGCACAGCTACCAATGGTTGAACAGTTTAAATAAGGGATGCTCAGCAACACACTATAGTAGTGCTGTCTTATCATTGGCGGGCACCCCCCCTCGGCGATTCTCCGGCCCGGATAGGTCGAAGTCCCGCTGCTGGAATGCCTGTCCTGCGGGCGGGCTCCGGGGTCCTGGGGGAGCGCAGGGCGATCTGGCCCCGGGGGGTGCCCCCACAGTGGCCTGGCCCGCGATCGGGGCCCACCGATCCGCGGGCGGGCCTGTGCCGTGGGGGCACTCTTTTCCTTCCGCCTTCACCATGGTCTCCACCATGGCGGAGGCGGAAGAGACCCCCTCCACTGCGCATGCGCGGGGATGCCGTGAGCGGCCGCTGATGCTCCCACGCATGCGCTGCCCGGCAAAGTCATTTCCGCGCCAGCTGGCGGGGCACCAAAGGCCTTTCCCGCCAGCTGGCGGTGCGGAAATCAGTCCGGCGTGGGCCTAGCCCCTCAAGGTTAGGGCTCGGCCGCTCAAGATGCAGAGGATTCCGCACCTCTGGGGCGGCGCGATGCCGGACTGATTTCCACCGTTTTTGGCGCCGGTCGGCGGACATCGCGCCGATTGCGGAGAATTCCGCCCATGTCCCTAGAATCTGTAAATCTCATCCTTAACCCTTCTGCCTTGCTACAACTTCAAAGAGCTCCTTAAATTTGCCCAATCCTCTTGTCATCTTTACTAACTTTATTCCAATTGGCCTTCCATGTTCAATTTTACACTTCCCCTCGTTGGAGTACCATTATCGCCATCATCGCCTGAATTGGCCTGTCAAAGTGAGACTGTTTGTAATGAAAATACATTTATCCAGAATCAATATCTAGACTAATGGGTTCAGTCCATACTATGACTGCTGCTTAAACTATAGGCACAAGTGAACAGGAAAAGTCAAATTTGCTTCAAAGGCAAGACCAGGTTTTATCCTTTCTCTGGATCTCCATAAACAATTCAATTCAGGGCACAAATCTAATCCATACACTCATTACCTTCAGCCAATAGGATGAACTTCTGTTTGTAAAATTTATATTTCCTCCATTCAATATATATATATTTTTAAAGCCAAACAAATGTGCTAATTGTGAGGACTCTGGTAAAATAGCAAGCCAGGCAGAATAAAAGATAGCAAAGGCAACACTCATCTCCATGTGCATGTTTCAAAGATTGCCTTCCGAAACCAATTACCTGGGCAATTTTTGCTAAAAAGCTACCAACATGCTCCGGGTTTGACTCCCTATTCCAACTGAAATAAGTTACATGTGACACAGATGCTTATGTAGCAAAAGATCCCAAGCAGAGAGCTGAATGTTTCTGAGGTAGCTTTAGCCTAGCTGGCGAAAGCACAATAATCAGTTATTCGTGTGTAACTGCATTGCCAGTGGGAAGCCATTCAATTGTAAGTCTGAAGTCAGTTCAGATAGACAGAGGTTGTTCCATATTCCGTAGTATTTGTTGAAACACTTTGGTGTAGAAGTTTCATTTGTCCCACCATTGAGTGCGGTGGTTGTGAGATGTGAGCACCCAGTGTTGTTGAGGCAGAGCGGCACAGTGCTTTGTGTGGTATTATCATAAATGTAAGAACTGCAAGTGTTCATGAAATGTCTAGAGTAGCCACCAGAGGGAGCTACAGTTGCAAGTAAATGAGGCATTGATGCTAAGCCTTGTGGGAGAGAGCAGTGCAGGCGTTCGCTGGAGGCCGAAAGAAGTAAAGATAGTGTGAGTAAGAGTATATCATAGTTTATAACAGTGTAAAGATTAGTTGTAGTGGAGTGAAGTTTATATGTTAATAATCAACTGTATTATTTTGGAGTACGTGTCGAATCCAAATTAGTAGTGTTGATAAATGTATAGCTTTGTTCAAGTTCAAGCTACCTTGCGGTCTTTGTGAACACTACACCAACCATCCTGAATTTAGCAACACAAAGAACACCACAGTTAGCACTGCTGCCTCACAGAACCAGGGACTCAGCTTCAATTCCGGCCTTGGGTAACTGTCTGTGTGGAGTTTGTACGTTTTCCTTGTGTCTACATGGGTTGATAATAATCATCATTATTGTCACAAGTGGGCTTACATTAACACTGCAATGAAGTTACTATGAAACGCCCCTAGTCGCCACATTACAGCACCTGTTTGGATACCCGGAGGGAGAATTCAGAGTGTCCAAATTACCTAACAGCACGTCTTTCGGGACTTGTTGGAGGAAACCGGAGCATCCGGAAGAAACCCACGCAGACACGGGGAGAACGTGCAGACTCCGCACAGACATTGACCCAAACCGGGAATCGGACCTGGCATCCTGATGCTGTGAAGTAACAGTGCTAACCACTATGCCACCGTGCTAAAAGGTTTCCTCCGACTACCCCGGTTTCCTCCCACAGTCCAAAGATGTACAGGTTAGGTGGGGTTGCAAGGATAGGGCGGGAGAGTGGTTTCGAGGTGGGGTGCTCTTTCGGAGGGTTGATGCAGACTCGATGGGCCAAATGTCTCCTTCTGTGGGATATATTTTCTCCGGAATATCCTTAATTGCTGTGTCTTTTTTTTAGTTTAGCTGATTAATGAGACACCCAAAGCAGTCTGGCCAACAGCACTAGTCATGTTGTAACTTTTATAAAATAAATCTGCCAGTGATTGAGATTATGGGGTCAAAATGTAAACATTTATCATTTCATGCTTTTGTAGTTTTTATACCAATTGCTTCATTTCATTAGGCCTTGCAGAGTGAGTTACAAGGTACCACCATTATTATGTGGATATTTTTACTGTACAGTAGCGCTTCTGGGTTCTCACTTAATCACCAGTCTATAGAGGCTGAGCAGAAATAAATCACTCATCATCTGCATTTCCTCATCAGCTCCTTTATCAAATGATAGAAGTCAGATTCTTTCGGCAACCAACACAAAGGAAGAAATACGTTTGCCTCACTCGTAGAGCCGATACAAATTGCCCAAGCAAAACCCAAATCTTAATACATTATCAGTCACTTGTTGATCTTTGAAGCATAAGAGATTTAATGTGCGTTTTCTTTTGCCCAGGGTAATGGACTGACAGATGCACAACATTACCCAAGGGAAAAGATGCAAGCATGTTCACTGTTCTCTTTCTGTTCAATGACAAAGTCAGAAATCCAGACAATTGCCTTGTGCGTGATTCTCAAAGGCTAGTGCTGCACCGGTGTTTTCCTAGACACACAGGGGCCCCACCTCCGTGCACCCTTACCTTATCCTCAATGAATGCCAGGTTAGCCATGAAGGAAGCATATGGCGGCATGGACCACCCATTTACAGTAGCACAATGCCTCCCTAGCACCACTAAATGTTGAACAGATCCGACTCATACCCATTGAAGTTTAGAAGAATAAGAAGTGTGGGGCAGCACGGTGGCGCAGTGGGTTAGCCCTGTTGCCTCACGGCGCCGAGGTCCCAGGTTCTATCCCGGCTCTGGGTCACTGTCCATGTGGAGTTGCACATTCCCCCCGTGTTTGAGTGGGTTTTGCCCCCACAACCCAAAGATGTGCAGGCTAGGTGGACTGGCCACGCTAAATTGCCCCTTAATTGGGCACTCTAAATTTATTTTAAAAAAAGAAGACTAAGAAGTGATCTTATTGAAGTATAGAAGAACCTGAGGATATTTGACAGGGTAGATGCCAGGAGGATGTTTCCATTCTTGGGAGAGACTGGAACCAGGGGGCACAGTTTATGAATAAGAGGCCTACTATCTCAGTTGGGGAAGCAGAGACCTATTTTCTTTCAGACGGTTGGTAGTGTGTGAAGTTTTCTTCCCCAGAGAGCAATGTTGGCTGGATCGTTGCACTTATTCAAGGCAGAGTCAGACAGATTTTTAATAGACCAGAGGTTCAAGGGTTACGCAGGGGGGGCGCGGAGAGTGGAGGGGACATGCATTTTACCCACCTCTGCTCCATCCTCTCTATTTACATCTCTTTCTCTTGTCTCCAAACAAACCGAACGTGAGCATGACAAGCGAGAGCAAGCTCAAATTTTGTCAATTGTCGGGGCGATGTTTGTAAATCTTTATTTAGAGTGTACTATAAGTGAGCTCTCAGCCTTTAGTCCTCAAGGGATAGCAACGGCTGATGAGGTCTCTTCAGATATGCGAATCTCTGCACACCTGGGTTTCCTGACTGGTAGTTTCCCAAACCAACACACGCATTTTAGAATGAGAGCCCCATGTTATCTGTGTTTCCTTTGCGGCAGTGTTTCCATCCTTACATGGCAGAGGAGCATTTCGGGAACAGTGACCACAACTCAGTAAGTTTTAAAGTGTTGGTGGACAAGGATAAGAGTGGCCCCAGGGTGAATGTGCTAAATTGGGGGAAGGCTAATTATAACAATATTAGGCGGGAACTGAAGAACCTAGATTGGGGGCAGATGTTTGAGGGTAAATCAACATCTGACATGTGGGAGGCTTTCAAATGTCAGTTGAAAGGAATTCAGGACCGGCATGTTCCTGTGAGAAAGAAGGATAAATAAGGCAAATTTCGGGAACCTTGGATAACGAGGGATATTGTTGGCCTTGTCAATAAGAAAAAGGAGGCATTTGTCAGGGCTAGAAGGCTGGGAACAGACAAAGCCTGTGTGGAATATAAGGAAAGTAGGAAGGAACTTAAGCAAGGAGTCAGGAGGGCTAGAAGGGGTCATGAAAAGTCATTGGCAAATAGGGTTAAGGAAAATCCGAAGGCTTTCTACACGGACATAAAAAGCAAGAGGGTAGCCAGGGAAAGGGTTGGCCCACTGAAGGATAGGCAAGGGAATCTATGTGTGGAGCCAGAGGAAATGGGTGAGGTACTAAATTAATACTTTGCATCAGTATTCACAAAGAGAAGGAATTGGTGGATGTTGAGTCTGGAGAAGGGTGTGTAGACAGTCTGGATCATATTGAGATCCAAAAAGACGAGGTGTTGGGCATCTTGAAAGATATTAAGGTAGTTAAGTCCCCAGGGCCTGATGGGATCTACCCCAGAATACTGAAGGAGGCTAGAGAGGAAATTGCTGAGGACTTGACAGAAATCTTTGGATCCTCACTGTCTTCAGGTGATGTCCCGGAGGACTGGAGAATAGCCAATGTTGTTCCTCTGTTTAAGAAGGGTCGCAAGGATAATCCAGGGAACTACAGGCTGGTGAGCCTTACGTCAGTGGTAGGGAAATTACTGGAGAGAATTCTTCGAGACAGGATCTAGTCCCATTTGGAAGCAAATGGATGTATTAGCGAGAGGCAGCATGGTTTTGTGAAGGGGAGGTCGTGTCTCACTAACTTGATAGAGAATACCAGGGAGCCCGTATAACCACATGGGTGCAGTATATTGCTCATTGCATTCTTGGGAAGCCAGAGATAACTGCAAAGCCCATGAGTCTCTGAGCCTGGCTCCCCTTGTCCAGAGCAAAGTTCACATAATGATGAACCCTCCTGTAAAGGGTATTGGTCACCGATTTGTTACTGATTATGAAATGACGCACAGGTCCCCAGTTTCTATCTGGCCACTGGTTGGGAGAAGTCTCCAAACCCACGGGTGCCAGGTATCCTCAGAGCATGTGGCAGATATGCTAGAGCAGATCCCTGAACAATCGCAGTCTTGCCCTGCACTGCTTCATTTGTAGAAAGGAGATGCTTGGGCGAGAGTGTCGGCCAGTCATCTCCGCTGTCTGTGTCTTTGTTCCGCAGCCTCACGTTGACATTTGCGCTCCCCATGGTCTTGTACCCACCCCCACCCCCGCCGACCCCCACGTCCCCATGCAGTGCCTCCTGCTGGAGCTGCGCATCCTCCTTTGCCTCGAATGAGGCAGTTCTCACTTTTGCCTTCTCTCCGAAAAGACATATTGAAGACAAGGATGATTAAAGGGTGCTTAAAACCACAGTATGGACAAGAAGCCGATGGAAAAGTTAGACAGCTGAGCTTTGGCACCTTGGATTGCATTGTTCCTCATGCTCCCTTACTCCTGGGACTTGAGCACATACATAGAACTGAGCAGCATTCCATTCCACAGAAGTTATATCCTTACAGAATTTACAGTGTAGAAGGAGGTTATTCAGTCCATCGAGTCTGCACTGGCTCTTGGAAAGAGAGCCCTACTTAAACCCACGCCTCCACCCTATCCCCATAACCCAGTGACCTCACCCAACCTTTTTGGGGCAGTATGGGGCAATTTAGTATGGTCAATTCACCTAACCTGCACATCTTTGGACTGTAGGAGGAAACCGGGGTTCCCGGAGGAAACCCACGCAGGCACGGGGAGGAACTGCAAACTCTCCACAGGCAGTGGCCCGAGGCCGGAATTTAACCCGGGTCCTTAGAGCTGTGAGGCAGCAGTGCTAACCACTGTGCCACCGTGCTGTAGCCCTGTGGCATGTGACACCTTGTGAATTACATCATTGAATCAATGTGGCTCTGAACTCCAGGCATTGAATTTGCATAACGATACGCTTTCAGTTCCTCATGATGGATGAATGGAATCCATTTGACCATTAGTGAATGGCATTAATTGTTAACCTGAAGAAAAGTGGCAGTCTATAACTCTACAGATAAGCTTTTGTAGCCCTGGGAATGCGCTCTGCACTTCATCAGTGCACAGACTCCCCTTCACTGATGGGATGGCAGAATTGATTCAGCTATGCCCCCTGCACTATAACCTTCAGCCTCCAAGGCTGCAATGCTCTCTTCCACTATGTAACTTTTCCAAACTTGACAAGAGGCTTTTAAATTGTGCTCATCACTTTGAAAGCACAAAATTAAGGAAATTTTGGCTTGCCGTAGTCCTGTGTAATTGATCTAGATCCTGTCCACTGTAATTGCACTCACAAGTGAATATATGTTGCAAGAAGGAGTCCCAGAGTCCAGCTTAATGGTCCTCCCAAACTTCATTATACCCCTCCCAGACACAACCAAACTTATTTTTGATTTTGGAGGACACGGTTTTTGCCTGAGTGTTGAGCTGGTGGTGCTGCGCCTTTATTACTGGACCGTCCCTCACTTCCCACGTGCCTCCAATTTACCTGGAGCCTCACATCTCATGTGTGTGGAAAGATGCAACCTCCAGCCTCCCCCATTAATACTGGATCCTATCATTGTCGTGGTAGACGTTAGATTTTGTATGGTGGACTCGCCTCGAAGTCTCTTGCGAACTGAGGACCGCCTTCTGCAGGCCAACCTTTACAATCATTTTTTAGACTGACGTAATTTCACATTGGCGCAACGCAAGATTGAAAGGCCTGACAGGATGCCAGCATCCATGGGCATTCATGAAATGCGAATGAATCCAAATAACGTTCACGCCACCAGCCAGCGGGAAGACTGACCCGCTATTAACTCGCCATTAGAAGAATTGCAACATGATATTATGCCATCGGGTTTCCAATTTTATGGTTTCCACTAGATTCCCTGCTCCTGCTCACTATCAAACCTGCGCCAGGATGAGATAGGAGAATCCGCCCAAAGAGTTGTGAAGCTTTGAAATTCTCTACTCCAGAGAGATGCTCAGCCATTGAGCATATTTATGTCAGAGGACAATAGATTATTGGATATAATGAGAATCAAACAATATGTGGATAGTGCAGATAAGATAGAAGATCAGCCATGACCTTGTTAAGCGGGACAGCAGACTTCTGGTGCTGTATCTCCTACTCCTGCTGTAATTTTCTTATGTCCTTATGTAAAGAATTGAACATTTCCCATTTGGAAGCTGATTTCTGCACTTCTGTACATTGATGAAGTGCAGAGCTCATTCCCAGGGATAGAAGAGCTTATCTACAGAGTTATAGGCTGCCACTGTCTGCAATTCCCTGACTGCAGCTACTGATCTGAGATCACTGCAGCACAAACACAAGCTGAGATGGAAACCCTTGCGCTGTAACCCTCATCTCAATTGAATGATGTACTTGTAACTTTTTATGTTTTTCCGCCTTATATATTTCTTAAGTGTAATGTAAATGCTGCCTTCGTAGTTGTACGAAACGTACTGGGTAATTGGTGGAGGCTTATGAAATGCTGGAGATGTACAGAGGTTCAGACAGTACAGAAGCAGATAAGTAATTTAACGCAGGCCGGGATTATCCAGCCCCGCTCTGGCATGTTTCCCCGTGGCGGATGCGGTGAGCCATTTTAATCCCTGTTCACTTCCGCAGGACTGGAAAATCCTGCTGGCGGGAAGGACCAGGAAATCCCGAAATGGAGTTTTGAATCAGAGTTGCATCTGAAATGTTAATGTCCCTTACTGTTTAAAACATGGATTAATCTGTTGTATGGTCCTGGAGTGCATCAAACCTATTTTTGGCTTCCAGCATTTGTGGATCTTTTTTTACTCCGCTGTGTTTTAGTTGCCCATCTAGGGGCTTTTCACAGTAACTTCATTGCAGTGTTCATGTAAGCCTACTTGTGACAATAAAGATTTTTATTATTATTATTTGTGTAGAAAATGTCAAGCATAGGTCCGGAGTCCCTGTAACTGCCCATTCATTGCTCACTGCTTCAATGTCATGTTTAAAGACAAACTCGAGAAAAACATTTAACTCTGTTTATTATTAATTAAGACTTCAAGCACCTAGTTAGAGATGCAGGCTACTAGCGAACCTCAAGAGGAATTATCATGCCCTTGTTGGGGAAGGGAGGTTCCTGATCGACCTGCTCTCTGGACCTTCTTCCTTGTTCTTGCTAACACTTGCAGGTATTCCCACAGCTCCCTTTTATTCTTACCGTACACTAACAACATATTTCATTAAGTTGGGTTCACTTTAGCTGTCACTTTACACTGCCATGTCAATCAAACCCTTATTTACCTTGTTGGCACTTCTCTTTTTAAATATAATTTTGTAAATGGGTTGACATATATTTATTTTCCAGCTGCTGTTCCGGCCAATCTCAGAAGGAGGATTCACAGGTCAGCATGGCAGGGCCATTGATGATACTGAAACCAAATAGCAGCTGTCAATTGCCAATAGCACATCATGCCGACGGCCAAACGCAAAGGTGAGCTTACTACGAAAACACATCCTCACAACAGGAATGGCCATTTCTGTCCTAGAGGACATCACAATGACCTACGCAATGTAAGAGGAGAAAATGACATGGAGATGAGCAAGAAGGGCAGCACAGTAGCATAGTGGTTAGCATAATTGCTTCACAGCTCCAGGGTCCCAGGTTCGATTCCCATGTTCGATTCCCGGCTGGGTCACTGTCTGTGCGGAGTCTGCACGTTCTCCCTGTGTGTGCGTGGGTTTCCTCCGGGTGCTCCGGTTTCCTCCCGCAGTCCAAAGATGTACAGGTTAGGTGGATTGGCCATGCTAAATTGCCCGTAGTGTCCAAAATTGCCCTTAGTGTTGGTTGAGTGGGGTTACTGGGTTATGGGGATAGGATGGTGTATGCTTGGGTAGGGTGCTCTTTCCAAGGGCCGGTGCAGACTCGATGGGCCGAATGGCCTCCTGCTGCACTGTAAATTCTATGATTCTAAGAGACAGGATGGAGCAAACACCACAACTGCCAAATTGATAAAGAACTGTTCAGTTGTGCGGAATGGAAAAGGAGGATGAAAAGATACCCGGATTCCAGAACAACCTTCAAATCAAAAGCATCTACCTGCAACGTCAGAGCCTAAACCTCCTCTGACAACGGAATGAATGAGACATGGAAAGGTTAGAAGGCCTCGAGGCCGTCTGAACCTCTGACTCAGGAGCTTGAAACAGGGAGATGGAGTACTAATAACGATGTCAATACATCGGGTAAACTGGAGTAATTTGAAATACATTGGATAATAATGCGGGGGGGGGGGGGTGTAGTTAAGGGTCTGACATATATCAGGTTAATATGGGGCTGCGTACAGTACTGCCCATGCCTCGCAGTGATGTAAGAGATCACATGACCCACATCTCGGGGGTCATTCGAGTGTTGGTTAGAGCCATGTACACAAGTTAGCTTAGATAAATCACCCAGCTTGAACTCTGTACAATATGTATATCCACAGTTCTTAAACTTAATAATTGCACCCAAGTTAACCAACTTAAGAGCATAAATACCTACCAAATGGTATCCAACACTCAACAACAAAAATCATGGCTGCTGTGTTGGCTACCACATAAAATGGATTTCATTCTGCATAGAATTCATCGAATTCACAGTGCAGAAGGAGGCTATTCAGATCATCGAATCTGCACCAGCCCTTGGAAAGTGCACCCCAATTAACCCCATGCCTCCACCCTATCCACGTAGCCCAGTAACCCACCCAACCTTTTGACATGGAGGGGCAAATCAGCATGGCCAATCCAACAAACCTCCACATCTTTGGATTACCAGTCAAGTCACTATATTAGGAAGCGCTGAATTGTTGATGTCACAACAAACCTTACCTGCGTGCAATGTGTCAGAAGCATGAGGGTGGGAACACTCCGCCTAAAAACATGTAGTTCATCTCTGATACAACATGGATTTGCACCATCTTCCAGTTGGGGAAGATTGCGTTGAGTGTACCATTGAATGCAAGATGATAATTCATTATAATCTATGCAAGAAATTGCTTCATTATTTAAACACAATGTATTGTGCTTTGATATACAATAGCCTATAGCAATTTTCAGTTAAGCAACATGAGGTACCCTCAATAATGACGCTTAGAGTGTAAACGGTAAAGAAGGCTTTAATAGACTAAGAACTATGCTAGAGCTGAGACATGTGCTAACTGCTGCACAGCCCAGAAGGCAGCCCCTTATATATGGCTCACAGATGGGCGGAGCCAGAGGCGGAGTCCCCAGGGTTCCAAGCCCAGTCTTAAAGGGGACATCACCTTACATGATGACAAGGCAGTAACCGTTCATCACACAACACAATATTCCAACTGCTCCTTTCGGATTCCATCCGTATTATCTAATGAAACTGTGGTGGAATGAAAAATGGGACTGCAGACGAAAAAGAAGAACAACAGTTGGAAGGAGAGTTAGTGGTTTGCAATCAAAGAGAGCAGTTTGAAATCCAATTCAAACAGATGGGATATTCTGTCTGACAGTGGTGTACATTAGAAATTAATATGTTGGCTGGAACATTTTGCCGATTTGAGTTTCCTCTGGGACCGCGAACCATGGGCAGCAAACAAGGCTGGGATTGTACAAATAAAATGATAAATGAGGTACTTTCCCTTTGTGTCAGCAAAGAACTAAAAATACAATTCATTCTGGCTGCCAGTGAGTCTCGTTACAAGTTACTGTGCCGCTCGTACCCAACTGGTCGCATCAGCTTCGGGATGACAAAAGATTGAGAATGTGGAGAGAATAATAACAACAATTCACTACAAAATGATCACAATCAAACCACTTCCATAAACGAGATATATTTTCCTTCCTTGCTTATTAGGGAGATGGTGACATCGTAATAATGTCACTAGACTCGTTCTCCAGAGGCCCAGGCTATTGCTCTGGAGTCATGGGGCGGGATGCTCCGAAAACTGGCGCGATGTCCGGGACCCGGCGCCAAAAACGGCGCGGATCACTCCGGCATCGGGCCCCCCCAAACAACGCAAATTCTCCGGGCCCGAATGGGCTAGCAGCGGCGTGACGCCATTCACGATGGCGTCACCCGACGTGGACGGTGATGACGCCGCGCGGCGTGACGGCTCAAAAGACGCGACCCCCCCACCCCGGAAGACCCGACAAGATGGCTGCCCGCCACGCAGCCCGAGGTTCCAGGACCGCGACATCGAGGCGCTCCTGGACGCAGTGGAGGAGAGGAGGGACGCCCTGTATCCCGGACACGGCCGCAGGGTCGCCCCACGCCTCAGCCGGCGTCTGTGGAGGGAGGTGGCAGAGGCCGTCACCGCTGTGGCCCTGACACCACGGACAGGCACCCAGTGCCACAAGAAGGTGAACGACCTCGTCAGGGCAGCCAGGGTGAGTCCCTCCCCCCCCTCCCTGCCCGATGTGCGGCACACCCCCAGGTGAAACCAACCCTAACCCTAACCTCTGCACTATACGCGCAACCGATGGTGTGCATTCATATACCTGTCTAACACTGTTGCCTTTTACCTCTGCCACCCACCCGCCCCCCACAGGAGAAGCGCACACACAACAATAGGGCGCATGAGAGGACTGCAGGGGGCCCAGCTGATGAGAGACCACTCACCGTACATGAGGAAAGGGCCCTGGAACTGGCTGGCGGACCTGAGGACCGGGAAGTTGCCGATGCAGAGGTTGGGGGCCCATCAGCAAGTGAGCCACCGACAGCCCGTCCCCATATCCCCCCTCCCCCATATCCCCCATATCCCCCCTCCCCCATATCCCACCTCCCCCATATCATCTGATCACTGCCTGCGTGTCTAACCATGCATGCTTCATTGTGTATTGCAGGAGCAAACGTGGAGGCACCCAACCCCGCAGATGCCGACCGCCCGCAGGATGCCCCAGGATGACCACGGGATATGGAGAGACCCGGACCCTTTGGCACGCGATGCCCGCAGGATGCCCCAGGGCGACCACGGGAGACGGAGAGACCCAGACCCTCTGCCACGCGACGCCCGCAGGATGCCCCACGGCGACCACGGGAGACGGAGAGACCTGGAGCAATAGGGAGACGACGCCCCTGTCTCGTGCGGGTGAGGCGACACAGGCATGTGCCACCCAGCGATGAGGGGGGCAGCCACAGGCCCCCGTCGCAGCCAAGCCACGAAACCCTACCCAGAACAGCCCTACCCAGGACAGCCCTACCCACGACACCACTACCCAGGACACCCCTACCCAGGACACCACTACCCAGGAGACCCCTACCCAGGACACCACTACCCAGGAGACCCCTACCCAGGACACCCCTACCCAGGAGACCTCTACCCAGGACACCACTACCCAGGAGACCCCTACCCAGGACACCACTACCCAGGAGACCCCTACCCAGGACACCCCTACCCAGGAGACCTCTACCCAGGACACCCCTACCCAGGACACCCCTACCCAGGAAACCGAAATACAGGACAGTGACACAGAGTGGATGGGTGGAGACGAACCACCACCCCAAAGTACCATGGACTCAGAGTTGGACGATGTGCACCACACAACGCCACTGCTGTCTCCAACACCCTCCACCATCGCAGAGACACCTCGGTTGGGCACTTTAGTGATGAGGCGTCTGGTACACTCACTGGTGCGCGCAACACAGCCGTACAGATACAGCAGGTGGATGTAGGAGCAGCAGAGGGGCCGGGTGGTCGGAGGGCATCCTGGCGCAAGCGAACATCTGCCGCCCAGATGGATCCCGGGTTCCTGGAGTTTCCACACCCACACATAGATCCGATGCAACCACCTAACCTGGGACGAGCGAAGAGGGTGACGGCCGGCTTGCGGCGGCTGCAGTCGCAGGTGGAGGAGTCCACCCACGTCCAGGAGCTGGGAGTGGTGCCGGTCATGCGTGCCACCCAGGCCGACACCGCGCGGGTGGCGTCCGCGGTGGAGGCAATGGGTGCGACGGTGTCAGACATGGGAGCAGTATGCGAGGCCTGGGGCTTTCCGTGCAGGCGGCGTCTGTGGCCCAGGACATGGCGGCCCTCTCATAGGAGGCCATGAGCCAGTGCCAGCGCCAGATGGCAGAGGCGCTCAACGCCGTGGCCCTGTCTCAGCAGGCCATGGCCCAGTCTCTGCAGGCCATGGCCCAGTCTCAGCAGGCCATGGCCCAGTCTCAGCAGGCCATAGCCCAGTCTCAGCAGGCCATGGCCCAGTCTCAGCAGGCCATAGCCCAGTCTCGCAGGCAATGGCCCAACCCCTGCAGGCCATGGCCCAGTCTCAGCAGGCCATCGCTGAGGGCATCGGTGCCATTGCCCATGTGCTAGCCGGCGTCGCAAAGTCACAGACAGGGATGGCCAACTCCCTGAGCTCCATGGCTGCAAACCTGCAGACCCTTGTCGATACCAGCATGGGCCTCCAGGACTGGCAGCGCCAGGTGTCGGAGGGGCATCGGATGGCCGGTCCGTTCGTACCCCCGACCCATGTAGAGGCCTGGGGGTCATTGGGCACCCCAAGGGAGGAGCAGTTGCTGGCGCCCGTCCCTGGTCCCCCTGTAGGGGAGGTCCAGGAACACTGCAGCACCTCAGACTCCCCCCCCTTCCGTCCCAGGTGCATCGGGTGGGCAACGGGCAGGACAGGCTGGCAGCTCGCCATCCCAGTCGCCTGGGCCGCAGCCTGGCCCATCTAGGCCAGGACGCCCCAGGAAACGGCCGCCAAAGGGATCCCGAGTCAGAGGGCAGGAATCGCAGGAGTCCACCTCCAGTTCTGCTGTACCGTTTAGGCGTAGTCAAAGGGCCCGTAAGGCCAAACAATTAGACACTGAGTAAGTTGGCACGGGTGCAGGGCACAGATTAGTTATAGGGGCTAGGGCACGTGTATGCACTGTTTGTTATTAAAATCACTTGAACACCTACAGAAGCTGCCTTTGTGCTCTGTCCGAAGCGTGCGGGGGAGTCATGTACGTTGAGTGCCAGTGCGTGTGTGAGGGGTGGTCTTACGTCAGCCTCAGGTGAATCTGCCCCCTTCCCCATGGGCCACCCTCACCATCCCCCCGGGCAGAGGACGGGACCGTGCGCTGCAGTGTCACAGCCGCATGCAGGGATGGTCCGGGTGGATGGTGGTACTGTGGCCATGGGTCAGACATCGTCCAACGATGTGGAGCCAGGAGCTCATTTCAGAGCGGGTTGTCATCATCCTCCATGGCCTGCAATAGACACGCTTCCACCGGCGCCCGTGAGAGCCCAGCCGTCGTGCCGCAGGTGGATCAGCAATGGAGGGGTGGTGTGCATGCGGGTGGGGTGGGTGTGGTTGGGGGGGGTGGTGAGGGTGCTGGGTGGATGGATGGGTGGGGGGTGAGGGTGTTCGGGTGTTGCCATGGTGTGCGGTATGTGGCCATACTCGCCGATTCCCACGTCCCCTAGTCAGTGAAGCGGGCGTCTATCAGCCTGTCCCGTGCCCGCTGGCCCAGCCGGTAACGGTGGACAGCCACCCGCCCATGTCTAGCCCGTCTGCCCTGACCATTGCCCCCATCCCCCTCATCTGGGGAGGACTGCGCCACTTCCTGCTGCTCCTCCACTCCGCCCTCCTCTGCCTGCGGAACATCGCCCCTCTGCTGGGCTATGTTGTGCAGGACGCAGCACACCACAATGATGCGGCCGACCCTATCTGACGGATACTGGAGGGCGCCCCCAGAGAGGTCCAGGCACCTGAAACGCATTTTGAGCACGCCAAAGCACCTCTCTATCACACCCCGTGTCGCTGCATGGGCATCATTGTAGCTGTTCTCCGCGTCATTCTGTGGCCTCCGTATAGGCGTCATCAGCCACGACCGCAACGGGTAACCCCTGTCACCCAGCAACCTGCCCCTCACCCGGGGGTGGCGCCCCTCGTACATGCAGGGGATGTAAGACCGCGACAACACGTATGAGTCATGTACACTTCCCGGGTACCGGGCGCAGATGTGCAGGATAATCATGCGGTGATCGCAGACCACTTGGATGTTCATGGAATAGGTCCCCTTCCTATTGGTGAACATGGCCCTGTTATCTGCAGCTGGCCGCACGGCGATGTGCATCCCATCGATCGCCACCCGGCAAACCCGGCCACGGCAGAGAAGCCCACGGCCCGGGCATCCTGGCTGGCCCGGTCCACAGGGAAGCGGATGTAGCGGTCCGCAATGGCATATAGGGCGTCTGTCACTGCCCAGATGCACTGGAGCACCGAAGTCTGCGAGATGACGGACAGGTCCCCAACTGGCGTCTGGAATGACCACATGGCATAAAGGTTCAGGGCCACCATAACCTTGACGGACACGGGGAGAGGGTGTCCCCCCAGTGCCATGCGGTGACAGGTGTGCCAGCAGGTGGCAGATGTGTGCCACGGTTTCCCGGCTCATCCGGAGTCTCCTCCTGCATTCCCGGTTTGTGAGGTCCTGGTACGACAACCGGGGCCGGTACACATGGGGCCTCCTCGGGTGCCTCCGTTGCCATGGCGCCGCGACGTCCTCCTCCCCCACCTCGTGTTCCTCCTCCACTACGTGCTCCCCCTGCTCCTCCTCCTCGTCCTGTCGGGCGGGTGTCCCTCCAGCCTGGGCGGCTGCCGCCTGCCCCTCTGCGGAATGCTCCTCTGCGGCAGCCTGTGCCGCCTCTCTGGCACACTCCTCCTCCTCCTCCTCCAGGGCAACATGGAGAATAACGGTTGCCTCCACGGCGGCCAACATCGCTGGCTGATCAGAAAACATGACGGCCTGGGGGGCGGGGGGAATCGATGACATGTCATCATTGCCCGTACCCCCCTCCCACCAGCCAGGTGGGCTGCATGGGCGCGACTGTTGGAGGATGGCACCTGGCCAGGCAGACAAACTCCCTTGCCCTCGCACCCCCCTCCCCGGCACTCATCCCCCCGTACCCAGCATTCACCCCCCCCCGTCCCCGGCACTCATCCCCCCCGTACACGGCATTCACCCCCTCGTCCCCCGTCCCCGGCACTCACCCCCCCGTACCCGGCACTCATCACCCCGTACCCGGCACTCACCCCCCCGTCCCCCTCGCCAGCACTCATCCCCCCGTCCCCGGCACTCACTCCCCCCCCCTCGTCCCGTCCCGTCCCCGGCACTCACCCCACCCCCCCGTCCCCGGCACTCATCCCCCCCGTCCCTGGCACTCAACCCCCGTCCCCGGCACTCACCCCCCTGTCCCAGGCACTCACCCCCCCCCCCGTACCCGGCACTCACCCCCCCTCCCCGGCACTCACCCCCCCCTCCCCGGCACTCACCCCGCGACCCCGGCACTCATCCCCACGTCCCCGGCACTCATCCCCACGTCCCCGGCACTCATCCCCCCCTCCCCGGCACTCACCCCCCCTCCCCGGCACTCACCCCGCGACCCCGGCACTCATCCCCACGTCCCCGGCACTCATCCCCACGTCCCCGGCACTCATCCCCCCATACCCGGCACTCACTCCCCCTCCCCGGCACTCACCCCCCCGTCCCCGGCACTCATCCCCCCGTACCCGGCACTCATCCCCCCCGTCCCCCTCGCTGGCACTCAACACCCCCCCGTCCCCGGCACTCACCCCCCCGTCCCCGGCACTCATCCCCCCCGTCCCCCTCGCTGGCACTCAACCCCCCCCCCCCCCCCCCGTCCCCGGCACTCACCCCCCCCCATCCGTGGCACTCACCCCCCGTCCCTGGCACTCACCCCCCCCCCCCCCGGCACTCACCCCCCCCCTGTACCCCTCGCCGGCACTCACCCCCCCCTTGCCCGGCACTCCCCCGAAGCCCATTCTCCGAGGCGGGCGGCGCGATTGACGCCCCGCCGACTTTTCACCCTTCGGAGAATTCGGCGGGCGGCGGGGGCGGGATTTTCACCGCCCCCCCAGCGATTCTCCGACCCGACGGGGAGGTCGGAGAATCCCGCCCATGATTTCAATCCGTATCATGGCAGCTGCAATCTGAAACTATCATCAATTATTGTGACACCCCCCCCCCCCCCAATCTGGCTCACTAATGTCCTTCAGGGAAGGATTTCTGATGTCCTTACCTGGTCTGAGGCCTACATGCAACTCCAGTAATGCGGCTGAGTCTTAATTATCCTCTGAAGTGACCGAGCAAGACACTTAGGACAGGGCAATTTTCAACAGGCAATAATTGCTGGCCTGGCCAGTGTCAGAGTCATAGAGCTTTTACAGCTCATCAAGAGGCCCTTCGGCCCATCATGTCTGTCCAGCCATCAAGCACCTATCTATCCTAATCCCATTTTTCAGCACGTGGCCCGTAGCCTTGTCTGTTCATCTAAATGCTTCTTAAAGTTCTGAGGGTTCCCAACTCTACCACCCTTTCAGGCAGCGAGTTCCAGATTCCCACCACCCTCTGGGTGAAAGTTATTTTCCTCACATCCTCTCTAAGCGTCCTGCTCTTTACCTTTTATCTGTGCCCCATGGCTATTGCCCCCCTCCCCTCTCTAAGGGGAAAGGTTCCTTCCTATCCACCCCTCATAATCTTATACACCTCAATCAGATCACCCCTCAGCCTTCTCTGCTCCAAGGAAAACAATCCCAGCCGATCTAGTCTTTCATTTTTTTTAAATTTAGAGTATCCAATTATTTTATTTTTTTTCCAATTAAGGGGCAATTTAGCGTGGCCAATTCACCTACCCTGAACATTTTTGGGTTGTGGGGGTGAAACCCACACAGACACGGGGAGAATGTGCGAACTCCACACGGACAGTGACCCGGGGCGGGATCAAACCCAGGCCCTCAGCGCCGTAGGCAGCAGTGCTAACCACTGTGCCGCCCTATCCAGTCTTTCATGACAGCTGAAATGCTCCAGCCCAGGAAACGTCCTGGTGTGTCTCCTCTGCACCCTCTCTGATGCAATCGCATCTCTATTGTGGTGCCCAGAACTACACACAGTACTCCAGGCATGGCTGAACCAGCATTTTATACAGCTCCATCATAACCTCCCAGCTCTTATATTCTATGCATCGACTAATAAAGGCAAGTATCCCACATGCTTTCTTAATCACCTTGCCTACCTGTCCGGCCGTCTCCAAGGATTTTGGGACATGCACACCAAGGTCTCTCTGATCCTCTGTACTTCCTAGGGTCCTCCCATTCACTGTATATTCTCTTGCTTTGCTAGTCCTCTCAAAATGCATTATTTCATACTTTTTGGAGTTAAATTCTAGGTACCACTGTTCTGCCTGGGTGACCAGCGTGTCTATTTCATCCTGTGATCTCAGGCTTTCCTCCTCACTATTTATCACCGCACCAATTTTTGCGTCATCTGCTAACTTACTGATCGTACTTCCTAAATTCACATGCAGATCATTAATGTACAGCAAGCGACCCAGCACCGATCCCTCCAGAACACCACTGGACAAAAGCTTCCAGTCACACATACAATCTTCGGCCATCACCCTCTGCCTCCTGCCACGAAGCCACTTTTGGATCCAATTTTCCAAATTGCCCAGGATCCCATGGGCTCTTATCCTCTTGACCAGTTTCCGCTGCGAGACCTTGTTAAAAGCCTTTCTGAAGGCCATGTAGACTACACCAACTGCCCACCTCCCATGAAAGAATAAAGACGTTGCTTTCCCTGCATATTTTCCATTGTATAAATGAGTGTGCCCCCCCCAACCAAGAAAAACCTGAAAATAAATTCATGATTTAAGCCATGAACTCTCGCTGCTTTATGCTTTTGCTCAGTAAGATGGAGCTTATATTGATTGTGCTTATACTTTCAAAGATAAACCTCTTTATGTGGAGTCAAATTTTGACTATGATGGCTTTCAATCAATGTCGAGGAAATTTGCGGTTCTTACCATAGTCTTCAACTTGTGTGTGATCCATGAGTGTGTGGGGCTGTGTGGGAGGGGAGCAGGCTGTGGAAGAGGAAGCAGGGAAGACAAAGAGAAATAATCCCTTAATTTGTCCTGAAGAACAGACTTAAATTTTGCATCAGATATTCACTTTCAGAATTCTGGTCCAAAGCTCATGCTAACCATTGTGCAAGCATGCCGCCCAGGCACTCTGTGTCACTGTATCAAGGTGTTTGGGGCTAGACTGCTGACATAGCCCTCAGTTGCTATGTGCTCCTACATACCGCCTCTGTGTCAGGAGGGGCTCCTGTCCCCGTGTAGATACAAGAAGTCTGCCCTCCTTTGCACCTCCTCTACCTGGACTGTCGGTGCAGCTTTGAAAAAACCTAGGTCCCAGTTTTCTCCATGTTCAGGCATTATTTGGTCTTTCCCAGGTAAACATCTGTTGCCACAGACACACAGGGCGATCAACTTCAATCTTGAATGTAGTGACAGTACAGACCTGGGTGGCAGAGTTCCACGGACAAACAGAATAGGAGACCACCCTAAATCTACTTCCAGCACGCATTGGTGAATTGTCCAATTCTGTCTGATTTCATAATATAAGAACATTTCACGTGGCCCATCTCAGCAAATGTAATTTGGAATGGTCTCCTGCCAATTCTTTGTAATGTCTCTGATGATGTCCGCATGCCTTTAACAGACTGCGGACTAGTTTTCAGCACTGTTGTGATGCAGGGAAACATGGCCACCAATACAGTTCCTGCTCCAAAATTTCAAAGGAATGGATGCCAGAGTTAATCTGTTGCTTTGATGATGTTGGTCAGAAAAGAATGTTGTTCAGGTCACCAAGGGAACTCCCCGCACTTGTTTCGCAACATGGTGCATGTTCCTGTTGTGACATTATGAGAAATGCGCAGAACTGTAAGGGTTAATGTCATGTCCGAATCAACCACTAGAGGGGGATAGATGCAGAACTGTATAAAGCATTGATGCTAAGCCTTCTGGGAGAGTGTTGAGGAGAAGGCTAGAGGAAAGACTGTAGGCAGGCTAGTGTGAGTGAGAGCAGATCATAGTTATTGTATTAGTAGAGATTAGTGGTAGATGAGTATGGATTGTATAATTATTGACAATTGTTTATCATATAGAAGTCAGAGTCGAATTCAATTAAGTAGTGTAAATAAATCTTTAGCTTTGTTTAATATAAAAGCTAGTTGTGGTCTTTGTGAACACTACGCCAACCATCCTAGGATCTGAACCACAAAGAACACCACACCTGTGCCTTTTGCACTCACATGAGCTGGAGAGGTTGTTGTCTCAGGTTGTCTTTGAGATTGAAGGAAACATTTTATTTCAAAAGGTAGGTTCTGCAATGTTTTAAGAGCGAAGTTGCTGGGAAAAGACATTCGATACAATGTTTAACTCAATGAGCTGCAAATTGTGACTAATAAGTTTATTGTTTTAATTACCCCCTCGAGGGATGTGAACATCGCATGCAAAGCAGGACGGCAGCACGGTAGCATTGTGGATAGCACAATTGCTTCACAGCTCCAGGGTCCCAGGTTCGATTCCGGCTTGGGTCACTGTCTGTGCGGAGTCTGCACATCCTCCCCGTGTGTGCGTGGGTTTCCTCCGGGTGCTCCGGTTTCCTCCCACAGTCCAAAGATGTGCAGGTTAGGTGGATTGGCCGTGATAAATTGCCCTTAGTGTCCAAAATTGCCCTTAGTGTTGGGTGGGGTTACTGGGTTATGGGGATAGGGTGGAGGTGTTGACCTTGGGTAGGGTGCTCTTTCCAAGAGCTGGTGCAGACTCGATGGGCCGAATGGCCTCCTTCTGCACTGTAAATTCTATGATAATCTATGAAAGCCAGCATTTGTTGCTCTTTCCTAATTGCCCTTGGGCTGGGTCAATTGAGAAACGTCGATCGGGTATGGGAAGGGCAAAAACAGGGAGGGAAAATTCTGGAGTTTGGATATTATTTTTGCTGGAATTGTCCAGTGCCAGGTTTACATAGCAGAACTGCTCTCTGTGCATGTTCTGCAGTATCAGCTCCAGGTGTCAAGTGCTGTAGAAATTATTTGTTTCAATTATCGTGTGGTTACTACAATGGCTTGAACAATGGAAGTAGCACAGCACACTCAGGTTCTAATTGAAATTTGCAGCTTCCTCGATGACTGCTATGTTTCCCTGAGGCCGATGGAAAATGTGTACATACCACTGAGTACAAAACTACCTCAGTGACCTTCAACACACAAACAAATAAAAAAGATTGTTGAATTTGTGCTGACAACTGTTCGATCTGCCAACAGCTAACTTAAAAACAAGAAAGAAAAATATTGCCTGTCCAAACTAAACTGTACGGATGTTCAATTGCATCGCCCCCTGAAAACATTGGGGAAACATGGATATGGGGATCACAATGTGTGACTAATCAATGGCTGTGCAGGTGGGGTGCCGTTGCTGTGGCTGCCTGCTCATTTACACGATTTCCGTGCACAGCTAGGACGAGACTTGGCATTGGCGTGCCGCAGGCAGCAGTAGTGGAACCAATATCAACACTTGCTGGTGCTAGCTAACGCTAGTCTACACCTCTTAAAGGAGAGCCTGGAGTGTCAGTCAGTGGCAACAGATGTTTACCTGGGAAAGGCCAAAGAATGCCTGAACATGGAGAAAACGGGGACCCAGGGTTTTCTCAAAGCTGCACCGACAGTTCAGGTAGAGGAGGTACAAAGGGGGGGCAGACCTCATGGATATGCGCGGGGACAGGAGCCCCTCCAGAAACAGAGACGGCATATCAGAGCAGATGGCAATGGAGGGCAATGTCAGCAGTCTAGCCCCAAAGACTTCGATGCAGTGACACAGAGTGTATGGGCAGCACGGCGGCGCAGTGGTTAGCACTGCTGCCTCACTGCGCCAGTGACCCAGGTTCGATTCCGACCTTGGCTGACTGTCCATGCGAAATATGCTCTTTCTACCTGTGTCTGCGTGCGTTTCCTCCCATGTGCTCTGGTTTCCTCTCACAGCCTCCCGTACCAGCCTCCCCGAACAGGCGCCGGAATGTGGCGACTAGGGGCTTTTCACAGTAACTTCATTGAAGTCTACTTGTGACAATAAGCGATTTTCATTCATTCAGTCCAAAGGTGTTCAGATTCGGTGGATTGGGCCAGGCTAAATTACTCCTTTGTGTCCAAAGATGTGTAGGTGGATTGGCTATGATCAGTGTGCGGTTTACAGGGATAGAGTGGGGAGCGTGCCAAAGTGGAGTGCTCTTTCAGAGGGTCGGTGCAGACTCGCTTAGCCAAATTGCCTCCTTCTGCACTGTAGGGATTCTATGGAGGTTTAATGGTTTCACAGGAGTGGCCAAGGGCAATAAAAGCATCATCGAATGTCATATCCTGCCAAATTCAGCCACGTACATAATTCACGAGTTTCTCATCACTGCCCTACCAGCAGTCTGTATCAGGTGGGATTCAAACCAAACATGCATGTGCTTTACCTTCACCTCACCCACTTGCCACTGCTGTAAGCCACGCCACCCACATCTCACAGCTTGCACACACTCAGCTATTCAACCGTGACAGCCACACCATTCAGGCACATGACATGATGTTCACTGACACATTCCCCTCTCTCCAAGAGAAGGTGGTGCATAACTGGAGTCAGCAACTGAAGGGCAGTGGCACCAATGCCCGAACTGAGTGCTCCCCAAGTCCAGAGCATCTCTTTGCACAGAGTAACAGAAACAAAACTAGAAAAGTGGAATTACATTGATCCAAACAGAATATTGCAGCAGAACAGCTGTAATTGTAACATGGCTGGCAGTGATTAAGGATCGGCAAATATATCCATTTAAAAATCTGCAGGAGGCAATGAAAATTAGGAAAAGATGTAAAAAAGCGATAATGTGGGAGCTTTAACCTGACAAGGTGAGTAGGTTTGTGACCCAGTTAAACAGCTAAAACTACTGACTTTTTGGGAGGTCAGAAGGAAAATGCGCACTTCTAGCATTTATTTGCAGCAGGAAAACACCCATAGGACAGGCCGGCCTGCAGTTTAAATATTAATTTATCTCTGTGCGCGCACAAATTTCCTGGAACTCGCCAGGGGAAACAAGGCGTGGTTCTGGATAATGAAAGTCAGGAAACAGGCAACCTAGAAACAGAGCACAGTGAACACAATACAAGCGGCAACCAAAATTAGTAACATTCGAGGTACATTTAACCTCAGACATCTTGGATATGTCTTTTCATTTCTCTTGTTTTCCTAATGAGCTGCTCTTCAGGCCTGTGCACCTGTTTTCTTAACCATTACTCCATGGTATGGCTTTTCTTCTAGCAAAGCTGAAAGACATGTTCCCTCTTTAGATTTCTAAACCAACTGCTTCTATCGGAGCTATGAGAGCTGCCTTCTCTCTCACCACCCACCTCCAACTGCTCTGGATTCCATTTAAAACTAAGAACATAAGAAAGCTTTTTTCTATACTTACAAGGGTCTCCAGTTGCTGAGCAACCCCCATATTGTTATGCCTTTTATTTATTCTTCACACCACAGCCCTCTCTTACTTTTGTCCAGCATGAATCTAACTCCAGGTTTTATCTATCCAGGCGTAGAAACATTAAACACACTTAAAATTATACCTTATTTCTAAAAGTCTCCCAATTACAAATATAAATCCCTTAAACTATCTTTGTTTTGCTGACAGCGACCGTGAAGGAACAACAATACATTTCCAAGTCAGAATGGTGAGTGGCTTGGAGGGAATCCTCTAGGCGGTGATGTTCCCAGGTATCTGCTCCGCTTGTCCTCGATGATAGCGGCCATGGGTTTGGAAGGTGCTGTTGAAGGAGCTTTGATGAGTTTCTGCAGTGCATCTTGTAAATGGTGCACACGGCTACCACTGTGACAAAGAAGGGTTGATATGTAATGAAACCAAGGAGGCCCCCCCCAGCATTCAGCTGGTCATTGGAAACAACAGCAGCTCACCCAGTTCTGTTGACACAACCAGGTCGTCCTTCCTAACATCTGGGGGCTTGTGCCAAAGTTGGGCGAGCTGACCCAGAGGGAAAACCCAGCTCCAATCAGTGAGAAAACAGTTCCACATCACAACTGGCTAGACTGGCATTAGCTGGTTCAAATCTGGTTTGAACTGGGCTGTACATGAGACAAGCGAAAGACTGTTGGGACCACTGGCCTAGACTGGAAACCAGTTCATATCCAGTTGCTAAGACAACACCAGTTTGCAGATGGCCTTTCTGCTCACATTTCCAGCTCTTCGTGATTGTATGTGTTCTCGTAGTGAAATCTATTGTGGCTTTGGGTCAAGGATATCTTAGAACGCCTACAGGACATTCTGGAGGGGAGGGTGGTCGTGGTGCACATTTAAACAGATGGCATAGCTTTAAAAGACAAGGTCCTAAAAATAGGATATAGGGAGTTAGGAAGTAAGTTGAAAAGCAGGACCTCAAAGGCAGTGATCTCATGATTACTACCATTGACCTGTGCTGGTCAGCAGAGAAAGAAGGATATATCGGATGAATATGTGACTGAAATATGGCGTGAGGGGCAGAGTTTCAGATTCCCGGGATATTGGGATCAGCTCTGGGGGAGGTGTGACCAGTGCAAACTCGACGGTTTGCACATGGGCAGGGTGGGCTGATGCCCTAGGATATATTTGCTAGAGTGGTTGGGGGGGGGGGGGGGGGGGGGTTGAACTAAAATGGCAGAGGGATGGGAATCATGCAAGGAGTCAGAGGAGGGTGAATCAAGGATAAGAACAAAAGACAGAAAGGAGAATAAGGAAATAGATAGGCAGAGCAACTAAGGGCCAGAATCAAACAGGACCACAAAGAATGGGACAAGGAATGTTGAAAAGACAAATCATAAGGCTTTATGCCCTAATGTGTGGAGAATTCAGAATAAAGTGGATGAATTAATTGTGCAAATAGTTGTAAATGGGTACAATATAGTCGGGAGACATGGCTGCAGGGTGACCAGGGATGGGAACTGGACCTCCAGGGGTATTCAGAATTTAGGATGGACTGACAAAATGGGCAAGGTGGTGGGGTTGCATTGCTGGTTAAATAGGAAATTAGTGCAAAAGTGAGGAAGATTTTAGCTCAAACAACGTGGAATCTGTATGGGTAGGGCTGAGAAACACCAAGGGGCAAAAAGTATTCGTGGGGGTTGCATATAGATCCCAAACTGTATTGGTGATGTTGGCAATGGCATTAAACAGCCAATTTGAGACAAAAGAGGAACATCTGTAATTATGGCTAACTTTAATCAGCATATGGATTGGGCAAATCAAATTAGTAACAATACCACAGAGGAGGAATTCCTGGAGTGTGTACGAGGTGGTTTTCTGGACCAATACGTTGAGGAAACAACTAGAGAACAGGCCATACTAGACTGGATATTGTGTAATTAGAAAGGAATAATTGACAATCAGGTTGTCCAAAGCCCCTTGTGGGTGAGCAACCAAAATACAATAGAATTCTTCATCAAGGTGGGAAGTGACATAGTTTTTTTTTTTTTTTAAATAATATTTTATTGAAAATTTTTGGTCAACCAACACAGTACATTGTGCATCCTTTACACAACATTATAACAATACAGATAATAATGACCTTTTTTATTTAAACAAGAACAAAAGAAAACAACAACAAATAAATAAATATTAAATAACAAAAATAAAAAAAAACTAGCCCTAATTGGCAACTGCCTTGTCTCAGGCCACACCCCCCCCCCCCCCCACCCCCCCCCCCCCAAGTTCTGGGCCGCTGCTGCTGCCTTCTTTGTTCTCCCCTATCTATCTTTCCGCAAGATATTCGACGAACGGTTGCCACCGCCTTGTAAACCCTTGAGCCGACCCCCTTAGGACGAACTTAATCCGCTCTAACTTTATGAACCCCGCCATATCATTTATCCAGGTCTCCACCCCCGGGGGCTTGGCTTCTTTCCACATTAGCAATATTCTGCGCCGGGCTACTAGGGACGCAAAGGCCAAAACATCGGCCTCTTTCGCCTCCTGCACTCCCGGCTCTTGTGCAACCCCAAATATAGCCAACCCCCAGCTTGGTTCGACCCGGACTCCTACTACTTTCGAAAGCACCTTTGTCACCCCCATCCAAAACCCCTGTAGTGCCGGGCATGACCAAAACATATGGGTATGATTCGCTGGGCTTCTCGAGCACCTCGCACACCTATCCTCCACCCCAAAAAATTTACTGAGCCGTGTTCCAGTCATATGTGCCCTGTGTAATACCTTAAACTGAATCAGGCTTAGCCTGGCGCACGAGGACGACGAGTTTACCCTGTTTAGGGCATCTGCCCACATCCCCTCCTCAATCTCCTCCCCTAGCTCTTCTTCCCATTTCCCTTTTAGTTCGTCCATCATAGTCTCCCCTTCGTCTCTCATTTCCCTATATATATCCAACACCTTACCGTCCCCCACCCATTTCTTTGAGATGACTCTGTCCTGCACCTCTTGTGTCGGGAGCTGCGGGAATTCCCTCACCTGCTGCCTCGCAAAAGCCCTCAATTGCATGTACCTGAATGCATTCCCTTGGGGCAACCCATATTTCTCGGTCAGCGCTCCCAGACTCGCAAACTTCCCATCCACAAATAGATCTTTCAATTGCGTTATACCTGCTCTTTGCCACATTCCATATCCCCCATCCATTCCCCCCGGGGCAAACCTATGGTTGTTTCTTATCGGGGACCCCCCCAGTGCTCCGGTCTTTCCCCTATGTCGTCTCCACTGTCCCCAAATCTTCAGTGTAGCTACCACCACCGGACTCGTGGTATAGTTCCTTGGTGAGAACGGCAATGGGGCTGTCACCATAGCCTGCAGGCTGGTCCCCTTACAGGACGCCCTCTCTAATCTCTTCCACGCCGCTCCTTCCTCCTCTCCCATCCACTTACTCACCATTGAAATATTAGCGGCCCAATAATACTCACTTAGGCTCGGTAGTGCCAGCCCCCCCCTATCCCTACTACGCTGTAAGAATCCCTTCCTCACTCTCGGAGTCTTCCCGGCCCAAACAAAACCCATAATACTCTTTTCTATCCTTTTGAAAAAAGCCTTCGTGATCACCACCGGGAGACACTGAAACACAAAAAGGAATCTCGGGAGGACCACCATCTTAACTGCCTGCACCCTCCCTGCCATTGACAATGCTACCATGTCCCATCTCTTGAAATCTTCCTCCATCTGTTCCACCAACCGCGTCAAATTTAGCCTGTGCAATGTGCCCCAATTCTTAGCTATCTGGATCCCCAGGTAACGAAAGTCTCTTGTTACCTTCCTCAACGGTAGGTCTTCTATTTCTCTACTCTGCTCCCCTGGATGCACCACAAACAGCTCACTCTTTCCCATGTTCAATTTATACCCTGAAAAATCCCCAAACTCCCCAAGTATCCGCATTATTTCTGGCATCCCCTCCGCTGGATCCGCCACATATAGTAGCAGATCATCCGCATATAAAGATACCCGGTGTTCTTCTCCTCCCCTAAGTATTCCCCTCCATCCCTTGGAACCTCTCAGCGCTATCGCCAGGGGCTCAATCGCCAGTGCAAACAGTAATGGGGACAGAGGACATCCCTGCCTTGTCCCTCTGTGGAGCCGAAAATATGCCGATCCCCGTCCATTCGTGACCACACTCGCCACTGGGGCCCTATACAACAGCTGCAACCATCTAACATACCCCTCTCCGAACCCAAATCTCCTCAACACCTCCCACAGATAATCCCACTCCACTCTATCAAATGCTTTCTCGGCATCCATCGCCACTACTATCTCCGTTTCACCCTCTGGTGGGGCCATCATCATTACGCCTAACAACCTCCGTATGTTCGTGTTCAGCTGTCTCCCCTTCACAAACCCAGTTTGGTCCTCATGAACCACCCCCGGGACACATTCCTCTATTCTCATTGCCATTACCTTGGCCAAGACCTTGGCATCTACATTGAGGAGGGAGATTGGTCTGTAGGACCCGCATTGTAGCGGATCCTTTTCCTTCTTTAAAAGAAGCGATATCGTTGCTTCTGACATAGTCGGGGGCAGTTGTCCCCTTTCCTTTGCCTCGTTGAAGGTCCTCGTCAGTAGCGGGGCGAGCAAGTCCAAATATTTTCTGTAAAATTCAACTGGGAATCCGTCCGGTCCCGGGGCCTTTCCCGTCTGCATGTTCCTAATTCCTTTCACCACTTCTTCTACCGTGATCTGTGCTCCCAATCCCATCCTTTCCTGCTCTTCCACCTTGGGAATTTCCAGCCGATCCAAAAACTCCATCATTCTCTCCCTCCCATCCGGGGGTTGAGCTTCATACAATTTTTTATAAAATGTCTTGAACACTTCATTCACTCTCTCCGCTCCCCGCTCCGTCTCTCCATCTTCGTCTCTCACCCCCCCTATTTCCCTCGCTGCTCCCCTTTTCCTCAATTGGTGTGCCAGCAATCTGCTCGCCTTCTCTCCATATTCATACTGTACACCCTGCGCCTTCCTCCATTGTGCCTCTGCAGTGCCTGTGGTCAGCAAGTCAAATTCCACATGCAGCCTTTGCCTTTCCCTATACAGTCCCTCCTCCGGTGCTTCCGCATACTGTCTGTCCACCCTCAAAAGTTCTTGCAACAACCGCTCCCGTTCCTTACTCTCCTGCTTCCCTTTATGTGTCCTTATTGATATCAGCTCCCCCCTAACCACCGCCTTCAACGCCTCCCAGACCACTCCCACCTGAACCTCCCCATTGTCATTGAGTTCCAAGTACTTTTCAATGCATCCCCTCACCCTTAAGCACACCCCCTCATCCGCCATTAGTCCCATATCCATTCTCCAGGGTGGACGCCCTCTTGTTTCCTCCCCTATCTCCAAGTCTACCCAGTGTGGGGCATGATCCGAAATGGCTATAGCCGTATATTCCGTTCCCCTCACCCTCGGGATCAATGCCCTACCCAACACAAAAAAGTCTATGCGTGAATAGACTTTATGGACATAGGAGAAAAACGAGAACTCCTTACTCCTAGGTCTACTGAATCTCCACGGGTCCACCCCTCCCATCTGCTCCATAAAATCCTTAAGCACCTTGGCTGCTGCCGGCCTCCTACCAGTCCTGGACTTCGACCTATCCAGCCTTGGTTCCAACACCGTGTTAAAGTCTCCCCCCATTATCAGCTTTCCGGTCTCTAGGTCTGGGATGCGTCCTAGCATTCGCCTCATAAAATTGGCATCGTCCCAATTCGGGGCATACACGTTTACCAACACCACCATCTCTCCCTGTAATTTGCCACTCACCATCACGTATCTGCCCCCGTTATCCGCCACTATAGTCTTTGCCTCGAACATTACCCGCTTCCCCACTAATATAGCCACCCCCCTGTTTTTCGCATCCAGCCCCGAATGGAACACCTGCCCTACCCATCCTTTGCGCAACCTAACCTGATCTATCAGTTTCAGGTGCGTTTCCTGTAACATGACCACATCTGCTTTAAGTTTCTTAAGGTGTGCGAGTACTCGTGCCCTCTTTATCGGCCCGTTAAGCCCCCTCACGTTCCACGTGATCAGCCGAGTTGGGGGGCTTCCCACCCCCCCCCCCTTGCCGGTTAGCCATCATCTTTTTCCAGCTTCTCGCCCAGTTCCCACGCGGCTGTATTTCTCCCAGACGGTGCCCCCCCGCCCATCCTTTCCCGCACCCACTCCCCCCTTTCCCCAGCAGCAGCAACCCAGTAATTCCCCCCTCCCCCCCCCCCCCCGCTAGACCCCCCGCTAGCGTAATTACTCCCCCCATGTTGCTCCCAGAAGTCAGCAAACTCTGGCTGACCTCGGCTTCCCCCCGTGATCACGGCTCGCCCCGTGCGGTGCCCCCTCCTTCCTGCTTCTCTATTCCCGCCATAATTATCATAGCGCGGGAACCAAGCCCGCGCCTCTCCCTCGGCCCCGCCTCCCATGGCCAACGCCCCATCTCCTCTCCCTCCCCACCTCCCCCCATCACCACCTGTGGGAGAAAGAAAAGTTACCATACCGCAGGATTAATCATACAATCCCTCTTCGCCCCCCCCCCCCCCACTCGTCCCACTACTTTGTCCAAACGTTCATTTTCGTAGTCCAATCATTCCAATTTTTCTTCTACAATAAAAGTCCACGCTTCATCCGCCGTCTCAAAGTAGTGGTGCCTCCCTTGATATGTGACCCACAGTCTTGCCGGTTGCAGCATTCCAAACTTTATCTTTTTTTTGTGAAGTACCGCTTTGGCCCGATTAAAGCTCGCCCTCCTTCTCGCCACCTCCGCACTCCAATCTTGATAGACGCGGATCACCGCGTTCTCCCATTTACTACACCGAGTTTTCTTCGCCCATCTAAGGACCATTTCTCTATCCTTAAAACGGAGAAATCTCACCACTATGGCTCTGGGAGCTTCTCCTGCTCTCGGTCCTCGCACCATAACTCGGTATGCTCCCTCCACCTCCAACGGACCCGTCGGGGCCTCCACTCCCATTAACGAGTGCAGCATCGTGCTCACATATGCCCCGACGTCCGCCCCCTCCACACCTTCAGGAAGGCCAAGAATCCTCAAGTTGTTCCTCCTTGCGTTATTTTCCAGTGCCTCCAACCTCTCCACAGATCGTTTCTGGTGTGCCTCCTGTATCTCCGACTTCACCACCAGGCCCTGTATGTCGTTTTCATTCTCTGCTGCTTTCGCCTTCACGACCCGAAGCTCCTGCTCCTGGGTCTTTTGTTCCTCTTTCAGCCCTTCAATCGCCTGTAATATCGGGGCCAACAACTCTTTCTTCATTTCCTTTTTTATCTCCTCCACGCAGCGTTTCAAAAACTCTTGTTGTTCAGGGCCCCATATGAAACTGCCACCTTCCGACGCCATCTTGGTTTCTGCTTGCCTTCCTTGCCGTTGTTCCAAAGGATCCGCTGCAATCCGGCCACTTTCCTCTCCTTTTTCCATCCGTGTCCAGGGGGAACACCCTTCTGGTTTACCGCACGGTGTTTTCAGCCGTTAAAATTGCCGTTGGGGCTCCTATCAAGAGCCCAAAAGTCCGTTTCACAGGGAGCTGCCGAAACGTGCGACTCAGCTGGTCATCGCCGCACCCGGAAGTCCGGAAGTGACATAGTTGATTCTGAGACTAGACTCCTGAACCTAAATAAAGGAAACTACAATGGTATGAGGTGCAGGTTGGCTACAATGGATTGGGGAATCTTACTGAAAAGGATGATGGTGGATAGGCAATGGCAAATATTCTGTCAGGATCCTATTGTTAATCCTTGTCCCTTGTTTCTCCTTTTACATTCTGTTATTTTGGCTTTTATAATCTTTGCACCTAGACAATTAATAGGACTGACACCTTTAAGATGGACTTCACCTTCAATTTAAAAAAAAAGAATCCAGCAGGATATGTTGGCATCGCTGATGACTCATCCTTGATGGACTTGGCTGTTAGCCAATGAACTAGTTGACTTTTCTGGGCTCTTCACAGGTAGTCGGTGCTAATTGGTGCTGACCATTCCAAAATGTTCTGCCAAGGACAGGGCGGCTTCATCTGGTGTTTAGTTTCAGTTTGATCAAGAAGCTGGAGTGCCTCAGCCCTGATCTCTCTCTCTAAGGTTCAAAGTAAAGACCTTTCTCTTTCTACAGTCAGACTGATCTGCAAAGAAGTTCAGTCCAGCAGCAGCTGCAGGCAGGGCCAGTTGTTAAAATACCCTCTTTAAAAGTCTTGTGAGGGGAACTCTGTTTTTCCTCAGTAAAGCTAGGGGACATTCTGGTAAAGATGGAAATAAATAAGAATTACACAGGCCCCTCCTCCTCCGATGACCAATTTCCCAGCCCCTCCCCTCCTGGTGCCCATCTCCCCCACCCCTCCCCCCGAGCGGAGTATAACAGTTGTGCCACACGTGTGCCAGGCAATAGCCATTGTTGAATCAGCCTGAAGGAGGCCACAGGCCAGGAGCATGTAGGGAAACTGCAGCCGGAATAGCAGGGGGTGCGGGGGGAGGGGAGCGTGGTTCTGGAATTTGTTGGGGGTCGGCATGGTTATCAGACCCTCGGCCTATCCTATTGGGATGGGGCTTCTCACCATTCCCTGTGAAGTGGAGGGTCTAACAGCAGGGTAGATACTTTGTCCCCAGTTCCAGGGGGTGCAACCCATCTGAAGCTAACCCAGTTTTTTGTGCTTAAAATGACCTCTGACCTGGTGACTGAGAAGCCCCTGTGGAAATTGAGTGTGAAAAATGTGTTATATGTGAAATTATCAAATCAGCTGCCACCTCTAACTTGGTCATTTGGTTGTCATAATTATGAAACTGTCTGATTTTTCTTGACTTCATTACAAATGTAAAAGTTGTTTATTAATGTGCTGAAAGTGCTGAAGTATGTCTGAGAGTTGTTATAATATAATTATAACAACTATAAATATAATTTTACCATCGGGGAGCCTATTTGCCAAGAAATGCACCTCTAATTGTTAAAAATATTGCTGATAACTGATCATTTTAATGACATCAAAGACTTGACTTGATGTTGTCTGGCATTCTTTCTCCAGATAAAGCATAATTATGACCAAAATATTTTTTTCCAGAGAAATGGCCTTACACTTGACTGGTTTTTTCCTGAGCAACTCTTTCTACTCATCTGATTTAAAACAAAAGACGAGAGAAGGAAACATTGATCGTATATTTTGTATTAATTCAGGTAATTAAAGATTTCTAAGACTGTTAATTGCTCATTAGAATCTGTGAAATTAAATTTACAAAATGGAAAATAATGGGAGTAAGGACCAGAGTGCAGTCGCTTGGCAGTGCAGAACTTGAATATTACTGATAACGAGATGTGATGCGGAAGTTTTCATCTGATACTCATCAGGAGAAACACAAGAATTTCAAATTTCGCAGGGGAAAGAGACTAGGACCCGGGGGCACAGCCTTAGAATAAAAGGGAGTCACTTTAGGACAGAGATGAGGAGAAATTTCTTCAGCCAGAGAGTGGTGGGTATGTGGAATTCATTGCCACAGAGGGCGGTGGAGGCCGGGACGTTGAGTGTCTTTCAGACAGAAGTTGATAAATTCTTGATTTCTCGAGGAATTAAGGGCTATGGAGAGAGAGCGGGTAAATGGAGTTGAAATCAGCCATGATTGAATGGTGGAGTGGACTCGATGGGCCGAATGGCCTTACTTCCACTCCTATGTCTTATGGTCTTATGGTCTTATGGATTGGTTGAAAGTCAACTCTGGTTGGTTGAAACAAGTTTTTCCTAATAGCAGAATCACACTAACAGTATGTAAGTATAGAAGCACGGGCTGCACGGTGGCACACAGGTGACACAGGTGGCACAGTGGTTAGCACTGCTGCCTCACAGTGCCAGAGAACCGGGTTCAATTCCAGGCTTGGGTGACTGTCTGTGTGGAGTCTCCTCTCCCCGTGTCTGTGTGGATTTCCTCCGGGTGCTCCGGTTTTCTCCCACAGTCCAAAGATGTGCAGGTTAGGTGGATTGGCCATGCTAAATTGCCCCTTAGTGTCCAAGGATGGGGTTATGGGGTCGCAGGAGATAAGGTGGGAAAGTGGGCCTGGGTAGGGTACTCTTTGAGAGGGTCTACGCAGACCCGATGGGCCGAATGGCCTCCTTCTGCACTGTAAGGATTCTATAGAAGAGTTTTCTCATTCTGGGACGATGAGTTAGAATAAAAAGTGCCACATTAAATGACTCTCTTCTCAGGTCGAGGTTGAAGACAGTTAGGGCTGAATACAGTTTGGCGCAGGCTACGTTTGATGCTGAGATCTGAGTGAGTAAAATATTGTAAAACGGGCGGTCTCGTGGTACAGTGAGTAGTGGCCCGACCTCGCGGCCAGAAGGTCTAGGTTCAAGTCCCAAGTTCAGGACCCGATGGTCAGAGAAGGTGTGTTCGTAAAGGTGGCCAAACAGGTTCATTATCAGCCTGTAAACCTTTCCAACGGCAGGAGGTAAAATCTGGAGAGTTTCCTCGTCAGCCATACTGAAGAAGATAATGGCAATCCTTTGCAGTCCTTTGCCCAGCATAATCACTGACTCGTGAAGGAGGAGGAAGTTCTAAACCCCTGTGAACTCCGTTCCTGTTTTTCTCATCCATGGTCCTACTGTGTGAGGCCTCACAGTGGGCAAAGCCTCCTGGAAGTTGCGCCATTGTTCAGGGGCTGGAAATGGAGCTTTACTTCACTTCAAATGAGGCACTTCATTACAAAAATGGAATGTGTCCATCTCTGCACTGCCTAAGTTTATCTGCCACTGTAACCCTCTTTGTTACCTCAAGACTATTTCGACCCGTTGACAAAGAGTCATCCAGTCTTGAAACGTTAGCTCCGTTCTCTCTCCGCAGATGCGGTCAGACCTGCTGAGAGTGCCCAGTATTTTCTGTTTTTACTTCAATCCTCTCCTGGCCAGCCTCCCATCTCCTGGCACCCATCCCAAACTGGTGCTCATCCAAAGCTCTGCACCAAGTCCTGTTCACCCACCATCCCTGTGCTCGTTCACCAACATTAGTGTCTGGTGTGGCAGCACCTCGATTCTATAAATTCTTATCCAAACTACCCGGCGGCCTCACCCTCCGTATTATCTTTCTGTCCGCCTCCAGCCCCGCAATATCTGTGCACTCCTCCAAAATGGACCTCTTCCACATCTCCTATTTTTGTCACTCCACTATTGGCAGTTGTACCTTCAGCCTCCTCACCCCTAAACCTCTCCACCACTCTGCCACTCTCCTTTAAGACACTCCTTTGAGCCTAACTCTTTGAATATGACTTTGGCGTCATATTGAATATGGTTCATTGTCAAATTTCACTTGATATTCACTCTTGTAAAGCACCTTGGGATATTTAATACACTAAATGTAAATTAAAGCTCCTGCATTGCAGAAATACACAGCAGCCCCATCAATACCTGGATATGTCAGGAGAAAAGCAAAATGCTGTGGACACTGAAAACCTGAACTAAAAACAAAATTTGTTGGAAATATGTGGCAGGTTAGGCAGCTTCTGTGCAGAGAAAGACAGTTAAAGGCCAAATTATTCAGCTCCCTCCACAGCCATAGGAATCATCAATACATAAAGGTCTATGGACGCAGACAACATTCCAGCAATAGTACTGAAGACCTGTGATCCAGAACTAGCTGGGATCATTGCCAAGTGGTTCCAGACAGATTCGGAAATGTGGAGAATTGCCCAGGTGTATCCTGTACGCAAAAATCAGGACAAATCCAACCCAGCCAATTACCACCCCATCAGCCTACTCTCAATCATCAGATGGAAGGGATAGCCGACAGGGCTATCAAACGCTCTTAGCAATAACCTGCTCACTAATGCTCAATTTGGGTTTTCACGAGGCCCGTTCAGCTTCTGACCTCGTTACAGCCTTGGTTCAAACATGGACAAAGAGCCGAACTCCAGAGGTGAGGTGAGAGTGACTGACCTTGACATCAAGGCAGCATTTGACCAAGTGAGGCATCAAGGAACCCTAGCTAAACGAGTCAATGGGAATTGGGACAAAATCAACACTGATGCAAAATTATCTAATGCAAAATAAGATGGTTGTTGGAGGTCAGTCATCTCAGAACCAGGACATCTCATCAGTAGTTCCTCAAGGAGTGCCCTAGGCCCAACCATTTAAAACTGCTTCATAATGGCCTTGCTTCCATCATAAGGTCATAGGTAAGGATGTTCACTGACGACTACACAATGTTCAACACCATTCGTGACTCTTCAGGGACTGAAACAGTTCATGTCCAAATGCAACAAGACCTGGACAATATCTAAGCTTGGGCTGACAGTGGCAAGTACAATTAATGCCACACAAGTGCCAGGCAATGGCCATCTCCAACAAGAGAGAATTTAACCATCAATCCTTGGCATTCAGGAGCATTACCATCGCTGAATCTCCCACTATCAACATCCTGGGGGTTATCATTGACCAGAAACTCAACTGGACTAACCATATAAATATGGTGACTACAAGAGCAGGCCAGAAGCTAGGAATTCTGTGGAAAATAACTCAACCTCTGACTCCCCAAACCGTGGCCACCCTGTCCAAGACACAAGTCAGGAGGGTGATGGAATACTTTCCCCTTTCCTGAATTAGTGAAGCTCTAACACCACTCAAGAAGCTTGACACCATCCAGAACAAAGTAGCCTGCTTACCTGGCATTCCCTCCTCACCAAGAATTCACTCCCTCCCAGTGGCGCCCAGTCCCAGCCATGTGTACCATCTACAAGATGCGCTGCAGGAACTCGCCAGGTTTCCTTAGACAGCACCTTCCAAACTCAGTACCACCACCAGCGAGAAGATCAAGGGCATCAGATACATGAGAATGTCACCACCTGGAAGTTCCCCTCCAAGCAACTAAGCACCCTGACTTGGAACTTTATCATCGTTCCTACACTGTCGCTGGGTCAAAGTCCTGGAACTCCCTCTCTAACAGCACTGTGGGTGTACATACACCACATAGACTGGAGCAGTTCAAGAAGGCAGCTCACCATGACCTTCTTGAGGGCAATTAGGGATGGGCAATGAATACTGGCCTAGCCAGCAATGCACCATCCCTTGAATGAATCCAAACAAAAAGCAGGTAATTTATTTAAATATAATAATGAGGTTGTATACCTTCATTTTAACAGCTGTTCTATTTTTAACCGAATATTGACCAGGTTTCTGAGACCTCAGAAAGGAGGCAAGAAGAGCTGAATCTGTAAAGTAGGTCTCTTTGCTGCACTGTTTATGGGCTGGGAGAAGCATGAATGTTTTATTAAGGCCCAATGAATTACTCAGTGAACCATCCTTTTCAATCTGTCTGCTTACACATTCCGTACACACTGTGATGTGTTGGGTATGCCGGGTCTGCGAGGACTGCGTTTGCTGCAGCAGTGAGAGAGACAGGCTTCCAACACTTGAAGAAATGCAACTTGATTTTATTGAACTCTTAACTATCATACATACTTTAACTGTGGGTTGACACTATGCTGACTTGACTGGAGACCTGAGGCTAACCTGACCAGACTATCTTACTACCACATGGTGGATGTTCTAGTTGCTGCTCACGGGCTCTGACTGTCTCAGAGCTGGATCCCAAGAGAGCGGGACAACTAGTGCCCTCTGGCTTTATAGTGGTCGTGTATTGTCTGGTGATTGGCTGCTGTGTTCTGTGTGTTCACTGGTCATCCTGTATGTCAATCACTGCCTGTCTGTGCACCATCATATACCTGTGTGTATATTAAGACACACTGGAAACCCATCAGTTCCCCCAACTCCCATCGGATCCTCTCCAACTGATCACTGTTGCCTGCAAAATTCAGACACTTCGACCAGTTTATTACTCAAATGTTTTACCCAATTGCCCTTATTTGCGAGGTGAACAAAGGACAGACACAAGCTTACAATTCAACCCAAGTTTATTTTCAAACACAATAAAACAGTTTATCCCCCAGATTATCCCAACTTTAATGTGCCTAAAGATTCGTAATATTAGCGGTGCCAATGAACTGGATTGAGCCGCAAGTTCGATACTCTGAGGCTCGGCCATCTCAGGGCCTTTGTCTACTCCCTTCTGTCCCCTGGTCCGCTGTCGGGTCTTCTCTGCTGCCTTTGTGTCGAGTCTCTGGGTGTCTGGTTCCTATGCCCCTCTTCGCGCCCTTCCAGAAGCTTCTCTGGCCCTCAGCCATGAGGTCACGGGGCCGGGGTCACAACACCCAATGGAGTTGCCGACTGCAACTCTGCAGGACACCAGGAACCCACCCCCAGGAGTTCCATCTTCTGGTGCATTTCCCACACGTAACATTATTCCATGTATAGTAGTGGCAGGATATCTAGGTGCCAGAAAGTCTGGCTTCATCTTGGCAATCCGCAACGATGGATCTATTTGAATGGGACTGATTATCTTACGATGTCTTGTTTACAGGGCAGGCCCAAACATGCCCGGCTTCTGTCTCTGTTCGGTATCTACATTTCTGAGGAGCCCAGGTCAGGAGTTCGGGTGAGAAATGTGAAGCTTTGCTGCAAGGTAAGAAAAAAGGTGCAGAGTGACAATCCGACGGTGATTGCAACACCTCGGAAGGATCAGTGCAACGTTGCTAATGTTACAGAAAAATAACACAGAGTAGATGCGTAACAAATTCTTCTTTATCTAAATAAATATTTCTATGCTCCATATTAGAAGGATGAAGGAGTCAAAGGCCGGAATTTTACGGCCGTTCCAATTCACTGGTCCCGCTGGCAACGCATCCCCAGAGGCAAGTAGTGGCTTCAACGGAAAGTCCCATTGACAAGCGGCAGGAAGTTAGAATCCTGACACCAGCGAATGGCGCGCCGCTGAGAAACACGTGGGCGGGGGACCGGAGAATCCAGCCCAATATGTTTAGAGCCACAGGCCAAAACGTTTGGACAGGAGAGGATCTTGTTATTGCCAGGGTGGGGGAGTGCAATCGCATGGGCCTAACCTGGAGAGGACAAGAAAGCTGAGCTTTTCCAAATTTAACGACACTTAACGGTATTTATTTTTCAGTTCCCCATCTGGAAGTTGACCAATCAGCAGCAGGAGACGGCAACTAGTGACCCAGAGAGAAACAGAGCTAACAACCAGGGACTTTTGGTGGACGCTCTCCAGGCAAGCGTTATCTAAGCAGAGGTTGAAGATGGAGGGTTGTGAGATTGCGAGGGGGGGGTGGGTGGGGCACAACATCAGAAAAGGCTGCAGATTGGTAGTCGGGGGTGTGGTATGTTACCAGTCACAGCACGGCCCAAAAAGAAGCTGCAATTAGCAGTGGGAGGGCCGACAGCTTCATTGAGGGGCTGGAGTAGTGTTCCTACACCTCTTGGCCCCACAAGGAGTGCTATAAAAAAAAAGGCATCAGCCTTTTGGATCTGAACGCTTCCTTCTTCCCTTTGCTGTCAAGATTCCTGAACCCTTGTAACTCACCCACAAGCAGTTAAGTATAGATTTGACTCCCATTGAACTCTGGGTGACCGATTCAAATATATTTATTAAGTATGCCATCTTCAACTATGGCAATGGGCATATGCACAGAGGTTTAGGGATATGTTCCCCATTTTTTGAGTACTTAATCCCTCAACCTCCAACTGCCATTCTGGGGAAAGGGATATCAAAGTGCTGGATAAAATATAAAATTCAATACCAAAAGTACTTTGAAAGGGAATAGAGGGTGGGATTGTATGGCCCCACTGCGGTGGGGACGGCGCTGTTAAATGCAGTGAGCCATTCAAAAGTCCATTGACGGGACTGGACAATCCCACCAATTCCACAGAGAGAAATATGAATACAAGGTTGCAGTGTTAAACCAGTAATTAGAAGCCTAGATGGTGGCAGCAATCTATTTAATAACAACTCCCGTGTTTTGAATGTAAAAAGCACAGAGATTTGGGCCCAAAGTTACATTCCTGTAGAAACATTTGGAGAAGAATTAGGATAGGGCAGCATGGTGGCGCAGTGGTTAGCACTGCTGCCTCACGACACCGAGGTCCCAGGTTCGATCCCGGCTCTGGGTCACTGTCCGTGTGGAGTTTGCACATTCTCCCCGTGTTTGTGAGGGTTTCGCCCCCACAACCCAAAGATGTGCAGGCTAGGTCGATCGGCCACGCTAAATTGCCCTTTAATTGGAAAAAAATGAATTGGGTACTCTAAATTTATAAAACAAAAAGAGAAGAATTAAGATGGTGGATTATTGCAGTAAATAAATGATGGTGAAGATTGATGCTGGCATTGATACATTTACCATCGAGACAGAGAGAGAATGCTCCAGTGGTGGGATAATTGGAATAGAAAGTTACACCAGGAAAATATGGAAAAGAATTGAACTGTTGGAGCTGTGTAGTGATTAACATTAATTGTGTTGCTGATACACTTATGTCCCCATTTTGAGAAAAGCGTTAAGGACAGGAAACAGGTTGATTGAAGCAATAAATTGCATCTAAAAGGACTTCCTTACAGATGGGTTGAAAGACTAGCGTGGCAATTCAGCAACTGTGGAAAATATTATACATGCCAATGGCAAACTCATCCGCAGACTGGATGTTTTACAGCTGCGGTGTAGTGCACATAGAAGTTCCCACTCCTTCAAAATTGTGATAAATCAAAATGCTGATGTGATAAAGTAAATAATTAATGAGGAGAAGGTGACTGGTGGCTCGCATAAATCTCAGCAATAAACCTGTCTGGTACAGATTTTAGGATACAAACATTCTGATTGAAATGGAAAGTTGCAAACTGTCTACTTTTTCAATATTTGGAGAGGAATAACGTTTAACGTTGGTAGTTCACAACAGTTATGTCAAAAAAGTACTGGAGGAGTTTTAGAATTCTAAGTTTTGGTCAGCTCCATGTCAGACACATATGGAAGAACATTTAGATTTAGATTTATTGTCAAGTGTACCGAGGTACAGTGAAAAGTATTGTTCTGCATCTACTCCAGGCAGAGCACTCCATACATGAAAAACATAGGACATACGATAAATATGCAATATAAATACATGGACACAGATATCGGGTTAAGCGTACAGAGTATAGTGCTACAACAGTAGAGAAGGTGCGTAGAGAGATCAGTTCAGTCCATAAGAGGGTCATTCAGGAGTCTGGCAACAGTGGGGAAGAAGCTGTTTTTGAATCTGTTGGTGCATGTTCTCAAACCTTTGTATCTTCTGCCCAATGGAAGAGGTTGGAAGAGAGAATAGTCTGGGTGAGATGGGTCTTTGATTATGCTGCCTGCTTTCCCAAGGCAGCTGCAGGTGTACACAGAGTCAATGGATGGGTGGCGGGTTCGCGTGATGGACTGGGCGGGGTTCACGACTCTCTGTAGTTTCCTACGGACTTGGGGCCGAACAGTCATCATACAAAGCTGTGATGCAGCCAGATAGGATCCTTTCTATGGTGCACCTGTAAAAATTGGTAAGAGTCAATGTGCACATCCTTAACTTCCTGAGGAAGCGCTGTTGTGCTTTTTTGGTCGTAGCATCCACATCGGTGGACTAGGACAGAATGTTGATGTTTACACTTAGGAATTTGAAACTTGTCAACGATCTCCACCACAGCACCATTGATGCAGACAGGGGCATGTACAATACTTTGCTTCCTGAAGTCGATGACCAACTCCTTAGTTTTGCTGACATTGAGGGAGAGATTGTTGTCATTGCACCATTCCACAAGGTTCTCTATCTCCCTCCTGTACTCTGACTCATCGATGTTTGAAATCCGGCCCACTACAGACGTGTCATCCGCAAACTTGTCGATGGAGTTGGAGCCAGATTTTGCCACACAGTCGTGTGTGTATAGGGAGTATAGTATGGGGCTAAATACAGAGCATTGCGGGGCTCCGGTATTGAAGGCTATCGTGGAGGAGCTGTCGTTGTTTATCCTTACTGATTGTGGTCGGGGAGTAAGGAAGTGGAGGATCCACTTGCAGAGGGAGGAGTCGAGTCCTCGGCTTTGGAATTTGGATATGAGCTTGGCTAGGATTATGGTGCTTAAGGCGGAGCCTCTTGAATATATTCAAAATTTTAGCATCAACTACTTCCTGTGGTAATGAATTCCACAGGCTCACCACTCTTTGAGTGTAGAAGTGTCTCCTTACCTCTGTCCGAAATGGTTTACCCTGAATCCTCAGGCTGTGACCCTTTGTTCTGGACACACCCATCATTGGTAACATCTTCCCTGCATCTACCCTGTCTAGTCCTGTTAGAATTTTATAAGTCTCTATGAGACCCCCCCTAATTCTTCTGAATTCCAGCGAGAACAATCCCAACCTAGTCAAACTTTCCTCATATGACAGTCCCGCCATCCCTGGAATCAGTCTGGTAAACCTTCGCTGCTCTCCCTCGAGAGCAAGAACATCCTTCCTCAGAGAAGGAGACCAAAACTGTCGCAATACTCCAAGTGTGGCCTCACCAAGGCACTGTGGGCGGTATTCTCCGCCCCAACCCCGGCGGGTGGGAGAATCGCCGGGGCGCCGTGTGAATCGCGCCACGCCTCCCCGACCCCCACATGTGATTCTCCCACCCCCCCGAAACCAGCGCCACGGGAATCGGGCCAGGCCGCTCAGAGAATCGTCACAAACGGCGAGCGCCGATTCTCCGGCCCGGATGGGCTGAGCAGCCGCGCATAAACGGCCTAGTCCCGCCGGCGCAGTCCACACCTGGTCGCTGCCGGCGGGTACTCGTCGCGAAGGCTTGGGGGCGGCCTGTGGGGGGAGAGGGGGGCTTTGTTCCCGGGGAGGGCCTCCGATGGGGTCTGGCCCGTGATCGGGGCTCACCAATCAGCGGGCCAGCCTCTCCCCCCTCCTTTTCTTGCTTGCGCGACCGGCCCCAGAACCCAGGTGCCATGTTGGTGAGGGGCCGGAGCGTTCCACGAGGTTATCGCGCATGCGTCAGTTGGCACCGGCCCAACTGCGCATGCGCGGGACCCAAGGCACCACGTCTTTTACGCGCCGCCGGGTCTCTGATGCCACGCCGAGGCCCCGCCCCCGTAAATCGCGCGACGCCCTTGCTAACCCCACGGAGGGCGGAGAATAGGGGTCTGGGAACGGGCGCCGAGGCTAGAGTAAAACACTCCGGTTTTAACTCCGGCGTCAGCACTTAGACTCCTGTTGGGAGAATCCCGCGCTGTATAATGGCAGCAACACATCCCTGCTTCTATACTCAAAACCTCTTGCAATGAAGGCCAACATACCATTAGCCGTCTTTACCGCCTGCTGCACCTGCATGCTTACCTTCAGCAAATGGTGCATAACGACACCCAGGTCCCACTGCACACTCCCCTCTCCCAATTTGCAACCATTCAGGTAGTAATCTGCCTTCCTGTTTTTGCTTCCAAAATGAATAACCTCACACTTATCCAAATTATACTGCATCTGCCATTGGTTTGCCCACTCGCCCAACCTGTCCAGATGTTGCTGTAGGACCCTTGCATCCTCGTCACAATTCACCCTCCCACCTAATTTGGTATCATCTGCAAACTTTGAGATGTTACATTTTGTTCCCTCAACCAAATCATTAATATATATTGTGAAGAGCTGGGGTCCCAGCACCGATCCCTGTGGTACCCCACTGGTTACTGCCTGCCAATTTGAAAAGAACCCATTAATCCCTACTCTTTGTTTCCTCTCTGCCAACCAGTTTTCTATCCACCTCAATACATTTTCCCCAATCCCATGCGCTTTAATTTTGCACAATAATCTCTTATGCGGAGCTTTGTCAAACGCCTTCTGAAAGTCCAAATATACCACATCGACTGGCTCTCCCTTGTCGACTGTACTGGTTACCTCTTCAAAGAATTCCAACAGATTTGCCAAGCATGATTTTCCCTTCAGAAATCCATGCTGACTCTGACTAATCCTGCCACTGCTTTCTAAATGTTCCGCTATAAAGTTCTTGATAATGGATTCAAGCATTTTCCCCACTCCCGATGTTAGGCTTACTGGTCTATAATTCCCTGCTTTCTCTCTACCTCCCTTTTTGAATATCGGAGTGAGGTGAGCTACCCTCCAATCTGCAGGGGCAGTTCCAGAGTCTATAGAATCCCGGAAGATGACCACCACTGCATCCACTATTTCCAGAGCCGCCTCGTTAGGCAATCTGGGATGCAGATTCTCAGGCCCTGGGGATTTATCCGCCTTCAATCCCATCAGTTTTCCCAGCACCATTTCTCTACTAATGTTAATCTCCCTCAGTTCTTCCCTCTCACTAAACCTTTCATTCTTCAACATTTCTGGTATCTGATTTGTCCTCATTTGTGAAGACAGAACCAAAGTATGTATTTAATTGCTCAGCCATTTCTTTGTCCCTTATTATGCATTCCCCTGTTTCTGTCTGCAGTGGGCCTACATTTATCTTTAACAATCTCTTTCTCTTCACATGTCTGCAGAAACTCTTAGTGTCAGTCTTTATGTTCCCTGCAAGCTTCCTTTCGTACTGTACTTTCCCCTTCTTAATCAATCCCTTTGTCCTTCTTTGCTGAATTCTAAACTGCTCCCAATCCTCAGACCTATTATTTTTCTTGGCCAATCTGTATGTTTCTTCCTTGGATCGGATACTATTTCTAATTTCCTTTGTAAGCCATGGATTGGCCCTCTTACCCCCTTTGCTTTTGTGCCGGACAGGAATGAACAGTTGCTGTAGTTCCTCCATGCGTTCCTTGAATGTTTGCCATTGTCTATCCACTGTCATCCCTTCAAGTAACTCTCCCCAATCTATCAAGGCCAACTCACGCCTCATATCCTCATAGTTCCCTTTATTAAGATTCAGCACCCTAGTCTCCGAATCAATTATTTCACTCTCCATCTTGATAAAAAATTCTATCATCTTATGGTCGTTCATCCCCAAGGGGTCTCGTGCAGCCAGATTGGCAATGATTCCCTTCTCATTACACAGTACCCAGTCTAAAAAGGCCTGCTGCTAGTTGGGTCCTCCACATATTGGTCAAGAAAGCCATCCCCTATACACTCCAGGAATTCCTCCTCTACGGCATCGTGGCTAATTTGATTGGCCCAATCTCTGTGAAGATTAAAATCACCCATGATCACCGATATTCCCTTATTACATGCATCACTAATTTCTTGTTTAATGCCATTCCAAACCTCACCAGTGCAGTTTGGGGGTCTATATATGACACCCACTAATGTTTTTTGTCCCTTGATATTTCTCACCTCTATCCATACAGATTCCACATTGTCAGAGCTAATATCCCTTCTCACTATTGTGTTAATTTCCTCTTTCACCAGCAGTGCCACGCCACCACCTTTTCTTTTATGCCTGTCCTTCCTAAATACTGAGAACCCTGGGACATTCAGTTCCCATCCCTGTTCACCCTGCAGCCATGTCTCTGTAATCCCAATAATATCATACCCATTTATATCTATCTGCGCAATTAGTTCATCCACTTTATTGCAAATGCTCCGTGCATTAAGGCACAGAGCCTTGAAGTTTGTCTTTTTCACAATGCTCGTCTTGCTCCCAATGTTTTTCTCTACTGCCCTGTTTGAATTTTGCCCTTAGTTTCTCCACCTATCACTTATCCACTTTTCTTATTCACTTTTCTACCATTTGCTTTTGTCTTTGCTCCCTCTTTCTCTGACTCCTTGCGTAGGTTCCCATCCCCCTGGCATTTTATTTTAAACCCTCCCCAACCGCTCTAGCAAATAGTCCTGCCCAGGTGTAACCCGCCCAGTTTGTACAGGTCCCACCTCCCCCAGAACCGGTCCCAATGCCCCAGGAATCTGAAACCCCCCCCCGACACCATCTCTTCAGCCACGTATTCATCCTATATATCCTGTCATGTCTATTCTGACTAGCACGTGGCACCGGGAGCAATCCTGAGATCACTACCTTTGGGGTCCGATTTCTTAACTTCCTTCCTAGCTCCCTGTATTCTGCCTTTAGGACCTCATCCATTTTTTTACCGATGTCGTTTGTACCGATGTGTACCACGACCACTGGCTGTTCTCCCTCCCCCTCCAGAATGTCCTGTACCCGCTCCGAGACATCCTTGACCCTAGCACCAGGGAGGCAGCATACCATCCTGGAGTCTCGTTTGCGGCACAGATACGCCTGTCTATCCCCCTTACAATTGAATCCCTATAACTATTGCACTGTCACACTTATTACTCCTCCCCTCTGCAGCAGAACCAACCGTGGTGCCACGAGTTTGGCTGTTGCTGTTGTCCCCTGAGAGGCCATTCCCCTCAACAGTATCCAAAGCGGTATATCTGTTCTGCAGGGGAATGGCCACAGGAGATTCCTGCACTCCCTGCCTCACTCTCTTGCTCTGCCTGGTGGTCACCCATTCCCTTCCTGCCTGCGGAGTCTGAGCCTGCGGTGTGACCACCTCTCTATACGTGCTATCCACGATACTCTCTGACTCGCGGGTGCTCCAGTGTCTCCAGCCGCCGTTCCAGCTCTGAAACTCGAGCTTTCGGGAGCTGTAACTGGAGACACTTCCTGCACACTTGCTGATCCTGGGGACTGGAACTGTCCCCAGCCTGCCACATGGAGCAAGACTAACCACTCAAGTCAGGGTCACCGGTTCGTAGTTGTTGAGGCACGTTGCCTGGTTCTTCTTTGGCGCTGATATGATAGTGCTCGTCTTGAAGAAGGCCGGAATCTCGAAATGGAGTAGGGAGAGGTTAAAGATACAAACACAATGGCCAGTTGACCCACACAGGATCTGAGTGCACGGCCGGGAGCTCTATCAGGATCCATTGCTTTCCGTGGGTTTACTTTCCAAAAGGCCGATCCAACTTCTGAGATTATGAAGGTAGGTGTGGGTGTGTCTGAGGCTGCTGGGGCATTTGACATCGATTTGTTGGCTACCTGCTTGAAACTAGAATAGAATGCATTGAGTTCATCGCAGAGGGTGCTACGTTGCCGGAGATTCTACTCGGCTTTGTTTTCTAGCCCGTTCTATTGGTTAAGCCTGGCCATAACCAATGAGAGTTTGTGTCGTTAGTCTGTGACTCTAGTTTAGTCTGGTATTGTCTCTTGGCGTCCCTAATGGCTTTACATCAAATGGTAAGAAGTGCTCACACTTTTCCAATTGATCACATTCCATTCACTAAAGTCCAGAATGCTTAGGTGCAAGTTGAAGAGGAGAAACTAAGGGCGGAATCAAATGGAAACATTTTGAAGTTAATTTGTGGCAGGTCTTTCAGGGAGATTCCCGTTGTCTCTGCCGGCTGGTTCCCCACCGCTATTCAATGACATTTGGTCACTTTATTTGGGCCCTGGGGATTTTCTCACTGGTTTATCCCACACTTGGAGTTTTTCACGGCACTGGGAAGCTGAACTCAGAGATTGGGCCACCATTTTGAAAGGGTGCCCTGATCTCTAAGTGAGCTTGTGGATCCCTCACACCACCCCACCCACGGGCAATGTCACCCCCCACACACACATGGTACCATCCCTCACGCCCGCCCAATTGAGGACACTCTGCTTTGGATTCCCAAGGCCCCCCTTCAGGCGCCCCTAAACCTCATTACAGGCTTCCTCCCCACCCCCCACCCCCACCTACCAGAGGCTTCTACTTACCTGCCATGCACCCCCCCACCCTTCAACCACCCCTCCACCATCATTTCATGGGCATGGCCCCCTATTGGCCCTGACACTTGGCAGTGCCAGCCTGGCACCCTTGCACTGCCACCCTGTTACCCTGATAGTGCTACTGCCAGCCTGGAAGTGCCACCTGGGCATCGTAGCAGTGCCAGGGTGGCAGTGCCAATGCGCCAGCTGGGCAGTGCCAAGGTGCCCGCATTCCAAGGGGAGGGCCAGGGAACCAACATGCACTGGCACTGACCACCTGGGGGCCTCAATGGCCCGGGAGTCCCCTGGGTGCCGTTCCACCTGGCCCATGTTTGTGTGTACCAGTACTGAATGGTGCCGGGCTGCAGTCTCCCTGGGGAGGCTGGCAGATCCCGGGAGGCTGGTAGATATCGGGTAAAGCCGCCTAAGTAAGTTTAAACCCTACTTAGGTGTACGCCGTTTGGTCACTCCCCTTTTGGACGGTATTCCGATTCCGAAGCCTCGCAGGTGTTGGGTAGATCCTGCGAGTCGTGAAGGCCATTGGGAAGCCCACAGGAGACCTCTCCCAGCATCTACCGGCCATGTTGCTCTCGAGCGAGTGCGCCCGTGCCCACAGTGTATGCTAGAGGACAGCTGGAATTTAATCAGTCAGCACCACACAACCTATCACTACCAACTGGCGGTAATCTGACTGTCACTTCTCCACTCAGATTCACGAGGGCAATTTAACCATCTCCCCTTGACAATTCGGTGGCATTAGCATCACAGAATACTCCACCATCAACACCTTGGGGGTTACCAGTGACCCAAAATGTAACTGGACCATCCACACAAACCCTGTGGCTGCAAGTCAGGGTGTGGAAATTCTGAGTCGAGTTAATAACCTTGTGCCTCCCACGTGGCCCATCAGTCATCTACAAGGTGCAAGTCAGGGGTGTGATGGAAAATTCACTACTTGCCTGGCCGAGTGCATCTCCAACAATGCTCAAAATGTTCAAAACCATGTAGGGCAGGGTAAGTTACTTGATTGGCTCCCTGTCCATCACCTTCAACCTCCACTTGCTCCATGACTGTAGATATAGAATGCACTTCAGCAACTCACCAAGGCTCCTTCGACAGCACCTTCCAAACCCACGACCTCTGCCACCTAAAGGGACAAAAGCAGCCGGTGTTTGGAAACACCACCATCTGCAAGTTCCCCTCCAAGTCATTCATCATCCTGACGTTGAACTCTATTGCCATTCCTTCAGGATTGTTGGATCAAAATCCTGGAATTCCCCCCCTAACAGCACTGTGGGTGTATCTACACCACATGGGCAGCAATGTTTCAAGAAAAAAAGGTAGCTCAACGAAAATTAGAAATGGGCAATAATGATTGGCCTTGCCAGTGATGTTTACATCCCAGAAACCAACATTAAAAAACAAAACTGACAGGAATACCTCCATGAGTAAGAAGAATTCCAGTCCCAGTTACTCCCTCCGGCTCTCAGGAATTCGCCTGACTAGTTAATTATTCAACAATCTGACCTGTCTGCTCCTAGTATTGGATTACTGGTAAATTTACAAATCTCTGTTCTTCAGTATGTCATCTTGATGTGACCTGAACCTCAGAAGGATAGTCACCGATCAATATCCAAATGATAAACATAGTTTTAATCCCTTAATCAATAGATAGAAGGTACCAAGGAAGAGTCTAGATTGATGCAGTAAGCAACACAACTCATCACAAAACGTGAGCAGATTCCTACCATCCTCATGACTACAACATGGACACACACACCAACTGATTGATGGTTCCAACAGTGGGAAGTGATGGCCTTGAGCATCAGTCGCTGAAAATAAGCGCGCAGGTACAGCAGGCAGTAAAGAAGGCAAATGGTATGTTGGATTTCATAGTGAGAGGATTTGAGTACAGGAATAGGGATGTTTTACTGCAATTGTGTAGGGCATCGGTGAGGCCACACCTGGAGTATTGTGGGCAGTTTTGGTGTCCTTATCTGAGGTAGGCTGTTCTTGTTATGGAGGGAGTGCAGCGAAGATTTACCAGGATGGTTCCTGGAATGGTGGGAATGACATTTGAGGAGAGACTAAGTCGGTTAGGATTATTTTCATTGGAGTTTGGAAGAGTGAGAGGGGATCGCAAAGAAACTTACAAAATTCTAACAGGATTAGACAGGGTAGATTCGGAAAGAATGTTCCCGATGGTGGGGGAGTCCAGAACTATAATAATAATAATAGTCTTTATTGTCACAAGTAGGCTCACTGCAATAAAGTTACTGCGAATAGCCTCTTGTCACCACATTCCGGCGCCTGTTCGGGTACACGGGGGGGGAGAATTCAGAATGTCCAAATTACCGAACAGCACATCTTTCGGGACTTGTGGGAGGAAACCGGAGCACCCGGAGGAAATCCACACAGAGACAGGGAGAACGGGCAGACTCCGCACAGACAGTGACCCAAGCAGGGAATCGAACCTGGGACCCTGGCGCTGTGAAGCAACAGTGCTATCCACTGTGCGACCTTGGACATAGTTTGAGGAAAAGGGGTGAACCTTTTAGGACTGAGGTGAGGAGTAATGTCTTCACCCAGAGAGTGATGAGTCTGTGGAATTCACTACCACAGAACGTAGAGGGCAAAACATTGTGTAACTTCAAGCAGGAATGAGTTCTTAAGGGGTCAAGGGATATGGGAAGGCAGGTATTGAACTTGATGATCAGCCATGATCATAATGAATGGCGGAGCAGGCTCGAAGGGCCGGATAACCTCCTCCTGCTTCTATTTTCTAAGCATGCTTCTATTGTAAGTGATAGCTTAAACATGAACTCTTTGCCTCTCTGTAACCATATTATTCTGCAGGCAAAAAGCTTGCCCTAGCTGTGCCGCAGTTGGCGGTACGGTGGCCTCTGAATCAGAAGGTTCTAGGGTGAAGATCCATTCCAGGGCTTGATCACTGAAATTAAGGCTGACACTCTAGTATAATGCTTTTGGAACACTTGACTGTTGGAGGTACTGATTCTAGAAAGACCCCATCTGACTGCTTGGGTGAAGAGAGTGAGCATATGTGGCAAAATAAAGCTCTTCAAATTTAATTATTTTTTTAGTATTGTTAGAGCCTGCATTTTCTATCTTAGAAAAGTTAACTGAAATGTGGTACAAATGCCTCAGTTTAATGGGATTGGCACAACTAGCCTGCAGTTGACCTCCTTTTGAGAGTGGAATGCACAAGAGGCACATATCCAAAACTAATGCCACCAAAGTACATCAGCTCGTAATTGACTATTGATTTTGAGACACCTATTATGGCCTGGAAACAGTGACAAGGAGCAGGGGAGAACCATTGGGGCCTTCGAGCAATGAAGACCTCTCCCTTGCAAGGGATAGATTGTTCATTTACATTTAGCGGCATTCAATGCGGCGGAAGCTTGCCAGGCCAAGATAACTATGTTCTTCTGCAAAAAGTGCCGTGTGGCATTCTTTATGTTCACTGAGCAGCCAATCAGCATCTTGGTCTTGACGTTTAATCCAAAGGATAACATTTCAGCATTCCCTCAGTATTTGAACTGAAGCGTTAACATCAATGATGTGTTCAAGGTCAGTAGTGAGGCTTCAACCTGTAACCTTCCGAGTCATTAGCTGAGCAAAGCAACAAAAAAGATAAAGTTTTCAGGCGGCTGAGAAAGATTCATTAAGTTGTGAAGATTTATATTGTTTAGTAGGTATAAAATTCTTTATTACCTATATTAAACCAGCCTCTGATTCAGTTGCGTCTGTTCTCTGTCAATTTTATAGGTTGGGGTTGTTCAGCATTATTTTGATAATATTATCTTGTTTCTTCGATGTCCAAAATCATGCACAGAATTTAGGTTGATTCAGTTCAGAAGGAAGCTATTAGTGGATTTCCTCCATTGTTACCCCCACTGCAAAAGAGTTGCGAATCCAAGGATAGTAACTCCGCTCATGATTCACACGTGGGTAGTTTTTAATCATAACCAGTGTTATGACATTGACTAACAACAGTATCAAGCTTTATACAACTGTTCTACTGTGTGATGCCATATGGCAAGTTGACATGAAGACAGTGCAGCCTTTTCCCCAGGCCCAGAATAATCACCTTCAGTTGTCTAGGCTACCTGAATGCTTGGGTTTCTGACTGACCTTGTAGGACTCTTAACCCAAAGAGAACATCACAGTCCTGTTCTCACTACAGTGCCATTCGGCCCATCGTGTCTTCACTGACCCTGCACCCTAACTAGGCCCACGCCCCCTCCCCCCCACATCAGGACGGTCCCGGCTACCCCCACAGAGGAACAGAAAATGCAAGTCCTCCACTCAAGGGTGAGCCCAGAAATCTACACGCTTATCGAAGACGCGGACGGTTTCGAGGACGCAATGACTTTGTTAATGACTGGGTTATTGGCCCGTAATCCAGTAACCCCAGCCAATCTCTTTTTGGGGGGGAAATTTATCAACGCCAATTCCACTAACCTGTGCATCTTTGGACTGAGGGAAAAAACCCACGCAGACACGGGGAGAATGTGCAGAGATCCCTGGCACTGTGGGCAGCAGTGCTAACCATTGTGCCCCCTGTGGTAGTCTACATTAGGGGTATCGTGGTACCTAGGTGGGATGTACCTTATACTGTAGTATGAGTGGTAGAACCCGCCTGCTAGTTCCGCCCAGCAGGCGGAGCATAAGAGTCTGTGTTTCACCCACAGCAGTCATTCTGTACCGGAGCTGATGGGGTAACTGCTTGTTCATTAAAGCCTTCAATTGGACTATAAACTCGCTTCAGTAGTGATTGATCGTGCATCAATTTAATGAACAAGAATTGAAGAATGGCTGCTCTCCGCATCAAGCCAGAGTGTCTACAAATCAACCCCCACGTGGCAAATGCAGCAGCAACTTTTAAACATTAGCTGGCATGTTTCAACGGGTACATCAGGACGGCCCCAACTACCCCCACAGAGGAACAGAAAATGCAAGTCCTCCACTCAAGGGTGAGGCCAGAAATCTACACGCTTATCGAAGACGCGGATGGTTTCGAGGACGCAATGACTTTGTTAAAAGAGCACTACGTCCGCACTGTGAATCAGGTATACGCTCGGCATCTTTTAGCTACCAGACGGCAGATCCCAGGGGAATCACTGGACGATTTTTACCGTGCATTGTTAGTGTTCGGTAGAAACTGTAACTGTCCACAGGTCTCAGCCAATGACCACACTGAACTCTCAATATGGGATGCTTTTGTTGCGGGCATGCCTCTAAAATCCACCAGCGACTGCTGGAAAATGACACGCTGAGGCTTAAAGAGGCACGGAGACTTGCGCACTCCCTAGATGTAGCCTCCCTCAACGCCCAGGCCTACGTTCCTGACCGCGCGGTACCCGCATGGACAGGGTGGACCCCACCCGCGGCCGATTCCAAAGCACCCCTAAATTCCCCACAAGCTTGTGCAGTGCGGCAGCCAGGAAACCCCAGTGGGGAGCCCGATGCTATTTTTGCAGGCAAAACAAACACCCCCGGCAACGCTGTCCGGCCCGATCCGCAATCTGCAAGGGCTGCGGGAAGAAGGGGCACCTCGTGGCAGTATGCCAGGCCCGGTCGGCCGCCACTGTCTCCACAGACGAACCGGGCCCACAGACATTCCTCTCCTCACAGGCCATGTGCGATTCATGGGAGCAGCCATGAATCTTGGATGACGTTTCAGGACCCCGACTCGGCTGGCCATGTATCGCCTGATGAGATCTCCCAGCCGGCCATGTGCGATTCATGGGGGCAGCCATCTTGGATGGCGTCTCAGGACCTCGACTCGGGTGGCCGTGTATCGCCCGACGAGATCTCTCAGCTTCTGTCACAACTTGCCTCAGTGACACTGGACCAGTCTCGGTCCCGAACGTTTTCAACCGCTACGACGTCGGTACTCATCAACGGGCACAAGGCATCCTGCTTGATCGACTCTGGGAGCATGGAGAGCTTCATCCATCCCAATACGGTAAGACACTGAGCAGCACAATCAATTTCTCACGAGTCGAGATGTGATGCAGTCAATCGAGGCTTTATTAAGCAAGTCTTGTTCCCCAGCAGCTCAGTTACAGAATGTGGCTGCTGGGAGAACCCGGGCTCTTATACTCCGCCTTACTGGGTGGAGCCAGCAGGCGGCAGATCCAACCAGGACCCAGTGTCTGTCTACCAATAGCCTCTCGGCATCACAGGTACCGTACTACCTCTAATACATACCACCACATTCACCCCTTGTTAAAAAGAAACCCGGCGGGGTGGTGGGTCGCATGGTGGTAGGGGTTTAAAAAGCTGGTCCTGGAAGTATTTTCCATACAGTGGCTATGCAGTGATCACAACAGTTAACTATTTACAGGTTTTGTCAGAATTATTTACAGATTTTTGTTTTGTCACACGGATTCCACGAGTCGAGCGGGTGCCTTGGTTGTCCTCGTCGATCGTCTCAGCCCCGGTGGTGGTGCACGTGCTGGCTCGGGCACTGTCGTCTCTGGGAGCGTTGCGCTGTTTGTCCCTGTTTCTTTACTCCTGGCCGGGCACGGGAGGAGGACAGATCCACCTGGGAAAGGAGCGGCCATGGGGTGCGCCGGTGGGGGGGAGAGGGTGATTGGTGTTGGGGGGGTGTGTGTGTGGTTCCGGCGGGCACCAGGTCCCGCAGGGAGACCGTGTCCTGTCGGCCGGCGGGGTATGCCACGTAGGCGTACTGAGGGTTTGCGTGGTGAAGGTCAACCCTCTCGACCAACGGGTCCGATTTGTGCGTCCGCACATGCTTTCGGAGCAAGATGGGTCCCGGGGCTGCCAGCCAGGTCGGCAGCGACGTTCCGGAGGAGGACTTCCTAGGGAAGACCAGGAGGCGCTCGTGAGGCGTTTGATTAGTGGTGGTACACAGCAGCGACCGGATGGAGTGGAGAGCATCCGGGAGGACATCCTGCCAACGGGAAACTGGGAGATTTCTGGACCGTAGGGCCAATAGGACGGTCTTCCAGGCCGTACAGTTCTCCCTCTCTACCTGACCGTTCCCCCGGGGGTTGTAACTGGTCGTCCTGCTCGAGGCAATGCCCGTGCTGAGCAGGAACTGACGCAGTTCGCAGCTCATGAAGGAGGACCCCCTCTCGCTATGGATGTACGCGGGGAAACCGAACAGTGTAAAGATGGTGCCGAGAGCTTTAATAACTGTGGCCGCGGTCATGTCGGGGCAGGGGATGGCGAAAGGGAAACGGGAGTATTCGTCCACCATGTTTAAGAAGTACGCGTTTCGGTCGGTGGAGGGAGGGGGCCTTTGAAATCCAAACTGAGGCGCTCAAAGGGACAGGAAGCCTTTATCAGGTGCGCTCTATCTGGCCTGAAAAAATGCGGTTTGCACTCTCAGATTTGGCAGTTCCTGGTGGCTGTTCGGACCTCCTCAACAGAGTAGGGGAGGTGGCGGGACTTCACAAAATGGTAGAATCGAGTGACCCCCGGGTGGCAGAGGTCCTCGTGGAGGGCTTGGAGGCGGTCTACTTGTGCGTTGGCACATGTGCCGTGGGATAGGGCATCGGACGGCTCGTTCAGCTTTCCCGGACGATACAAGATCTCATAGTTATAGGTGGAGAGCTCAATCCTGCACCTCAACAGCTTGTCATTCTTGATTTTGCCCCGCTGTGCATTATCGAACATAAAGGCTACCGACCGTCGGTCACTGAGGAGAGTGAATCTCCTGCCGGCCAGGTAATGCATCCAATGTCGCACAGTTTCCACTCTGGCTTGGGCTTCCTTTTCCACTGAGGAGTGGCGGATTTCTGAGGTGTGGAGGGTCCGGGAGAAAAAGGCCACGGGTCTGCCCGCTTGGTTGAGAGTGGCCGCCAGAGCTACATCGGATGTGTCGCTCTCGACTTGGAAGTGGGGGGACTCGTCGATTGCGTGCATCGTGGCCTTTGCGATATCCGCTTTGATGTGGCTGAAGGCCTGGCGGGCCTCTGTCGACAGGGGAAAGGTAGTGGACTGGATTAACGGGCGGGCCTTGTCTGCGTATTGGGGAACCCACTGGGCGTAGTACGAGAAGAAGCCCAGGCAGCGTTTCAGGGCTTTGGAGCAGTGGGGGAGGGTAAATTCCATAAGGGGGCGCATGCATTCAGGGTCGGGGCCTAGCACTCCATTACGCAGTACGTATCCCAGGATGGCCAGACGGTTGGTGCTCAACACGCATTTTTCCTCGTTATAGGTGAGGTTTAGGGCGTTAGCAGTCTGGAGGAATTTGCGGAGGTTGGCGTCATGGTCCTGCTGGTCATGGCCGCAGATGGTTACGTTGTCGAGGTATGGGAACGTGGCTCGCAGACCGTGCTGGTCAACCATTCGGTCCATCTCCCGTTGGAAGACCGAGACTCCGTTCATGGCGCCAAATGGGGCCCTTAAAAAATGGTAGAGCTGCCCGTCTGCCTCGAAGGCCGTGTACTTGCAGTCACTCGGGCGGATGGGGAGCTGGTGGTATGCGGACTTGAGGTCCAAGGTGGAAAAGACTTTGTACTGTGCAATCCGATTGACCATGTCGGATATGCGGGGAAGAGGGTACGCATCTAGCTGCGTGTACCTATTGATGGTCTGACTATAGTCTATGACCATCCTCTGCTTCTCCCCGGTCTTCACAACTACCACCTGGGCTCTCCAAGGACTATTGCTGGCCTGGATTATGCCTTCCTTCAGCAGCCGCTGGACTTCAGACCGGATAAATGTTCGATCCTGGGCGCTGTATCGTCTGCTCCTAGTGGCGACGGGTTTGCAATCCGGGATGAGGTTCGCAAACAAGGAAGGCGATTCAACCTTGAGGGTCGCGAGGCTGCAGATAGTGAGTGGGGGTATTGGGCCGCCGAATTGGAACGTTAGGCTCTGGAGGTTACATTGGAAATCTAACCCTAAGAGAGTGGGAGCGCAAAGTTGGGGAAGGACATAAAGCCGATAATTCTTAAACTCCCTCTCTTGCACCGTTAGGTTCGCGATGCAGAACCCGTTGATCTCTACGGAATGGGATCCCGCTGCCAGGAAAATCTTTTGGGTGCTCGGTCGAATGGAAAGAAAACAGCGTCTTATCGTATCCGGGTGGATAAAAGTTTCCGTGCTCCCAGAGTCGATCAGGCATGGCGTCTCGTACCCATTGACCAGCACCGTTGTTGTTGCCGTTTGGAGCGTCCGGGGCCGCGACTGGTCCAGGGTCACTGAAGCCAGTCGTGGTTGTTGCATCGGGGCGTTTTCTTCAGACCCCGTGGAGCCATCTATGCTGGGGTTCTTGGCTATCAGCCAAGATGGCGGCGTCCATTGATCGCATGTGGTCGGGGGCGGACAAAATGGTCGCCCCCATGGATCGCATGTGGCCGGGGGATCACAAGATGGCGGCGCCCATCCTCCCCGCGTGGTGTCCGGGACCCAAAATGGCGGCGCCCGCGGGCCGCACATGGATCGTTGGGGGGGTTGAGTCTGCTGTCCCCATTCTCCCCGGGAGATAGCGGCGACCCCCTGGGACTGGCACACCACTGAGTAGTGTCCCTATTTGCCGCAGCTTTTACAGATGGCTGAGCGGGCCGGGCAGCGCTGCCGGGGGTGTTTCGCCTGCCCGCAAACATAGCAGCGGGGCCCACCTGGATGGTCTGGTGCTCTGGCCGCGCAGGCTTGCGGGGGAGTGGGGGGTGCCGGGGAGTCAGTCGCAACGGGGGGTCCACGGATCCCAAGTGGCTGCCGCGCGGTCGGGGCGGTAGGCGCGGGCATTTTGTGAGGCCACGTCGAGGGAGGCCGCAAGGGCCCGTGCCTCTGTGAGTTCTAATGAGTCTCTCTCTAGCAGTCTCTGGTGAATTTGAGAAGAAGTCATACCTGCCACAAAAGCATCCCTGATTAGGAGCTCCTTATGTTCATTTGCGCTCACCGACGGGCAGTTGCAGTTCCTTCCCAATATCAACAGCGCGCTGTAGAACTCGTCCAGCGATTCTCTGGGGATTTGCCGTCTCATCGCGAGTTGGTGGCGTGCCTAGACTTGGTTTACGGGCCGAATGTAGACCCCTTTCAGCATGGTGAGCGCCGTCGAGAAATCCTCCGCGTCTTCGATGAGCGTGTAGATCTCCGGGCTCACCCTGGAATGCAGGACCTGCATTTTCTGGTCTTCCGTGGTCTGGCCGGGGGCCGTTCGAAGGTAACCTTCGAAGCATGCTAGCCAGTGTTTAAACACGGCCGCCGGGTTTGCTGCATGGGGGCTGATTCGCAGACACTCCGGGGCGATCCGGAGCTCCATAGTCTTTTTGAGTCTGCTTAATAAATTGTAGCACAATCAATTACTCACGAGTCCGCAACACGTATTTCTTAAATGTGATTGATGAGTACTCCCGGTTCCCTTTCGCCATCCCCTGTCCCGACATGACGGCTGCCACCGTCATTAGTGATTGTGCATCACCCCCATGTCGCCCCATTGAATAACCATTGAATAACTTCTAGACCATTATTACAACTGGAGGGCTCCTGATCACATCCAGGGTCCTTTCCATTTGATCAGATTTGGGGCGAGGGGCAGAGGAAATAAGTTATGCTTTTAAGCACAACGTGGGGGTATTGTCAGCAGCTGTCATCTCTCCCACTGGCACTGGTGGCAACAAGAAACGATCAATCTCTGATTGCAAATTAATTTGCAAACTTTGAAATTATGTCCTTTATACCATCTTGAGGACATTAATATATATTAATAGGAACAGGCAACGTGCCTCAATGACTACCATACGGTGGCCCTGACTTCAGTCATAATGAAGTGCTTCGAGAGGTTGGTCATGAAGTGCATCACCTCCATACTCCCAGAGCGCCTTGATCCACCACAATTTGCATACCGCCCCAACCGGGCCACAGCAGACACCATCTCCTTGGCGCTACACTCATCCCTAGAGCATCTCGACAACAAGGACTCCTACATCAGACTCCTATTTATTGACTACAGCTCCACCTTCAACACCATAATCCCAGCTAAGCTCATATCAAAGCTCCAAAACCTAGGACTTGGCTCCTCACTCTGCAACTGGATCCTCAACTTTCTGAGCCACAGACCACAGTCAGTAAGAATAAACAACATCTCCTCCACAATAGTCATCAATAGTCAGCCCCACAAGGCTGCGTACTTAGCCCACTACTATGCTCCCTGTACACACACAACTGCGTGGCAAAACTTGGTCCCAACTCCATCTACAAGTTTGCTGACGATACGACCATAGTGGGTCGGATCTCGAATAACGACGAGCCAGAATACAGGAGGAGATAGAGAACCTAGTGGAGTGGTGCAGTGACAACAATCTATCCCTCAATGCCAGCAAAACTTAAGAGCTGGTCATTGACTTAAGGAAGCAAAGTACTGTACACACCCCTGTCAGCATCAACGGGGCTGAGGTGGAGATGGTTAGCAGTTTCAAATTCCTAGGGGTACACATCTCCAAAAATCTGTCCTGGTCCACCCACATCGACGCTACCACCAAGAAAGCACAACAGCGCCTATACTTCCTCAGGAAACTAAGGAAATTCGGCATGTCCACATTAACCCTTACCAACTTTTACAGATGCACCATAGAAAACATCCTATCAGGCTGCATCACAACCTGGTATGGCAACTGCTCGGCCCAAGACCGCAAGAAACTTCAGAGAGTCGTGAACACAGCCAGTCCATCACACGAACCTGCCTCCCATCCATTGACTCCATCTATACCTCCCGCTGCCTGGGGAAAGCAGGCAGCATAATCAAAGATCCCTCCCACCTGGCTTACTCACTCTTCCAACTTCTTCCATCGGGCAGGAGATACAAAAGTCTGAGAACACGCACGGACAGACTCAAAAACAGCTTCTTCCCCGCTGACACCAGACTCCTAAACGACCCTCTTATGGACTGACCTGATTAACGCTACACCCCTGTATGCTTCACCCAATGCCGGTGTTTATGTATTTACATTGTGTACCTTGTGTTGCCCTATTATGTATTTTCTTTTTGGGAATTTCCCTTGCTTTCAGTGCTCGGTTTGAAAGTCGTAGACGTTATGGCCATCTGCACATTAATATTATCTGCAACTACACAAATGGTCTTAAAATACATATTTAACTGTGCAAAAGTGAACAATTCTATTGCAGCTGTTTTGCGTTCGTTGTCTGCATTTTTTAACATCTTTCAGAAACCACTCCAAAAATGTTCCATCATCCCGAGTCACACACACTTAGCGCCACACTGTAATTACTTAAGCATAATTTCACACACTTGTCATTATTAATTAAGTTGAAAATGTTCCGGTTATTAAGACCCTGAACCTGGGCTGTGATTCTGGCTGGCAAAGTTAATCTGTCATGGGAAATTAGTTACATGCGGGTTAATTACGTCCATGTTTGTCTGTTTGAACGCATAAATGATACAGAAAGGTTGACTGAGAAGATGCGAGGTAAGAGTTTTCCTAATTTAAAATGAAGTTTTCAATGAGATAGACAGATAAAACATTCATCTTGTAACATTTGAAACATATTAATTTCGGAAACTATTTTTCATTTGCTGCTTGGTAGGTTTGCAGCATCGTACTACGGCCAGAGAAATACTGCAACCCCTTTATCTTGTTCGATATCCAAATAAATTATTTTAATGGAATACTCAGTTTGTTTCTCAGAGCCTATGTTCATTTAATGTAGCCACGCTGTGCCAAAGAAATAATTTATTGGCATTTGTCTTGACTCATTATAAATATCTTTGACCATAGCGATTGCTTTGTATTATGTCATTGGGAACTACAGTAATTGTTAGCGTGTTTTTGCGTGGCGGTGATGACCAGGATATTTGAGGTGAAACACTTTGCCTTGCGACTGTAACATTTCTTGAAGATGAGCAGGTAAGATATGAACAGCACAAATTCATTTGTTTCACTTTCATCCCTGTGTGGTTTCACAATGGGAAGATCTCCAATTGACATGGGACGCGATTCTCCAAAATGGAGACGGTGCGGAACGGGCGCGGGGACAACCGATTCTGGCCCCAACAGGGGGCCAGCATGGCGCTGGAGCGGTTCACGGCGCACCAGCCTCCCTTCCCGGCGCCAAATGGGCGCCGCGCTAACCCGCGCATGCGCAGTTGGGCCGCGCCAACCCGCGCATGCGCGGGGGACTTCTTCAGCACGCCTGCCCCTACGCAACATGGCGTGGGGGATTCAGGGGCTGGCCACGCAACAAAGTCGGCCCGGGGGAGAGGCTAGCCTGCCGATCGGTGGGCCCCAATCGTGGGCCAGACCCCATCGGACAGACCCCCCCACCGGGGACGGAGCCCCCCTCTCCCCCCACAGGCCGCATCCCGGCCCTTCACGCAGAGTTCCCGCGCGGCCGCTCAGCCCATCCGGGCCGGAGAATCGGCGGCCCGGCCACGGAAAGCGGCTTGCGTCCAGCGGCGCGCCAAACGCGACGGCGCAAATGACACCGATTCTCCGCACCTCGGAGAATTGCGCGCCGGCGTCGGGGCGGCATGGCGCGGTTGCGGCGATTCTCCGGCCTGGCGCGGGGCTTGGAGAATCGCGCCCATGATCTTCTCAGGCCGAAAGCTGCAAAAGCAGGTCCATGGACAATTATTCCCTTCCCTGATCTCCCCAAAGCGCTCAATCATGTGAGCAGAGACAGACTACTTATGCTGCTGGAGAAAGCATGCTGCCTGCTGAAGCAGCTCAATGCGATCTCCTCTTTCCACAACAACATAGTGGGGAAGGTTAGGTCAGGTGTGGCGGGAAGATATCAGAACCCTTTGCATTCCGCAGTGGGGTCAAACAGAGTTGTGTTCTGACACCGACACCCTTTGGCATATTCTCCACTTTGCTGCTGTCATAAGCGTTCGAGTCATCTACAGACGGTGTCTACTTGCAAGCCAGAAGTGACAGAAGCTGTTCAGTCTCGCTTGTGTCAAGAAGTTTGGATAAAATAAAGGTTAAATAATTGGATAAAAAGGGTTCCATTGCACTGAAGGCTTTTGAAATGCAGATTAGCTTAGCAGCAGAGTGAACAGATGTTTACTTAATGAAGTGGAGAACAATAGAGCATAGAATTACAGATCTTAAAGATACAAAGGGTAGGAGTTAAAACAGAGAGATAAGAATGCTTTTTGCATTTACATGCCAAAAATATGACTTTTGAGACTAGTTGTTTAGACAGGACAGTATCAAAAGGTATAAACCATATAGCAGCGGCAGGGTTTGTCTTGTACAGCGGGTGTGCAGCTAACAAGTGTAGAGGGTGCCATCTCCGCTACTCCACTACTGGGCCGATATCTGGGGTTTGAATATCTGTGTGTGTCTCTCTCCAGCTGGCACTGAAACTTCAGAGGCCAGGGGATGTCGCACTGGGACACTTCCACTGAAGAGAGCACTGAT